>NC_140250.1:1950732-1975732 GCF_949987555.1 Borostomias antarcticus | reverse complement strand
GTCATATCTTAGGTATTACAGGGTGTGGACATGCTGAGTGACAGAGCGGAGTTAGGCTTGGCTCGGCTACGGCATGCTACAGCAAGCTTAACACTGCCAACTCATGGGAGGGAGAGAGGGACACAGAGAGAGAGAGAGAGAAATTAAATGAGTGAGTGAAAAAGGAGAGGGAGTGGGAAAGAAATACAGAGGAAAGGTGGAAGCAACACGTGGAGAGAAGGACTAGTAGTAGAGTGAGAAGAGGAGGACGAGACAACAACATTAGAGGACTTCTCTCAACCAGCGCCTCTCTCTCCTTCTTCCTCCCTCTCTCCAGAATCCGGATCACCTGGTGAGTGCATTCCTCTCCTCATCCCTCTGTTCTCTCTTCATCCCTCCATCCTCCCTCCTCTCCTATCGGTTCACCGGAGAGGCGCGGACCGGTATAAATAGGACGTGCTAAATAGTTACAGGACAGAATGACAGTGTCTAATCTAGCGCGAGTCAGGGTGACTTGTAACTACTAACTTCCACTACCGGTAGCCGTCAGCAATCTTTCAACAAATCACATAGGCCTACTGTACATATTGACGCTGAGTGTAGGCTACAGTAGGCTACTACTAACACAGCCATCTAATCCCAGTAGAACAGACTAGATCAAATGTGCTGCCTGTAGTAGCATTGTAAATAGGATAATAATATTATCATCTGTAATAGTTTGGTGGTTGGTGAACAGGTGCGACTTACATGTATGTGTCCTAAACCAGCATTTACAAGACGTCTGAACTCGGGCAAGTTTGGCAGTTTGCTTTCGAGCAGTCCTAACTTGTTCCGACTCCCACAGCCATAGCATTTTCACGTCATCCCTCTAGTCGTTCGACAACGTCACTGGGCGTCAGCTCAATTTGAATTTGTGTGTGTGTGTGTGTGTATTGTAAACACTTTGGATAAAGGTGCTACATAAGTGCAGTCCATTGACCATTACCATAGTGCTGTTTCTCTGCCTCTTTACCCATATCTCTCTCTTTCATGAATGGCGGGTTTTGTTTGAGATGAGGGATATTTGCATATTTAACTGATAATTTTAAGTGAATCAGGAAGTTCAAACTGGTCTGAGCGTAAGTGTTTGTGCATGAGAGAGATTGAGAAAACAACTGGAAAGGTTGTGTGGAGTTTAGGACCCGTCTCAAGCAAGTATCAGCTTGTATGGATGTGTGTCATTTTAACATGCTATCACAAGCAACGACATTCGAAGTTAAACTTACACACTGTATATAGTCAGTGTATTCTGTGTGTGTGTGTGTGTGTGTGTGTGTGTGTGTGTGACGTAAACCCGCAAGGAAAAATAACACTATCATACACAGACCACGTCCTAGCAAGCCTTCCACTGAATCAGACACCAAGACATGTCTCTCCTATGATGTTTTTAGCCTCTCTTATGTAATTTATTGCTTTGTAAATGTTCTTAGCCGGTAGACAAACATACTCCAGGAGCTTGCTTGATCACCTTGTTGAGAGAGGTCAGGGAAGAATTTTTACAGCTCACTTATCTGGCACCCGGGTGATACTGTTTTTTTTGCTTCCCTCTGGAATATGTAGGGGTGGGTCGTATGCCCACCTCCCTTGTTCTCTGTGCATTGTGTTGCCACTGGGTATGAAATGCGCTGTACTAATAAAGCTTTGATTGATTGATTGGTTTGAAGACTTTGTAACCTGGCTTCGCCATCCCGTTCACATGAGCTCACATTCTGCTTGAGCCTCTGAATGGATATGGGTTAGCTTGCCTCGTCCACTCAAGTCTGGTCCTGTCTTCCTCACCGTCCCAGTCAAAACCTGTTACACTTGCAACACTAGAGTTTAGGACATACCTTTCCAATTGTTGTAGGGGGGGGACTCTGGAAGAGGTCATGGCGTACCGAAATGGTACAGTCTCAACAGTCTTTGTGTTGGCGTGTCGCGGTGCGTTGCTCAGAAAAGCACACAGTCGACACTCTGTGTACGTAAACACGCACACACACACGCACACACACACGCACATATGGTACACACACACACAACCTCCCCCCTCGCCCCACCCACACACACTCACTTACACACACGGCACACACACACTATCTGTCTGTCTTGATCCATTTGCCATCCGACAGGGGAATGCACCCTCCATTAGGATTGCGGTTGATTTTTTTCATTCCCTCCATCGCATTGTTTTTCCTCATCTCTCTCACACTCCGAACTCTCTGTTTGTCCTGCACACACGCGCGCGCGCGCACACACACACACACACACACACACACACACACACACGACACGCTTCAGTTTTAATGCCCTCTCTTCCTCTCTCTCTCTAGCAGGTGGCCGCTGCCATGTCCCTGAACCACGTCCTCTCCAACCGCTCCGTCTACCCGCTCACCGCCGCCCCGCACCCCAACACGTCGGACGCCGCGCGGATGGACGCCAGCATCGTGGGCCACTCGGCCGCCACCACGGCGGGGGCGCTCATCCTCACCTTGACCTTCGTCCTGGGCCTGCCCGGCAACCTCTTCATCATCTGGAGCGTGCTGGCGCGCGCCCGCAAGCACTCGGTCACCACCCTCCTCATCCTCAACCTGGCGCTGGCCGACGGGTCTCTCATGGGGCTCACGCCGTTCTTCATCGCCTACCTGGTGCAGAAGAGCTGGGCGTTCGGGAACGTCATGTGTAAGGTAGGAGAGGGGGGGAGAGGGGGGAGGAGAGGAGAACGACGCTGCGTTGCGGTTTTATGGGACACATCGGATTTCCCAGAGTTCAAAGTCAAAATCATTACATTAGCCTACATTACAGTCATTTAGCTGATGCTTTTATCCAAAGCGACTTAAAATAGTTGCATTTAACGTAGGAAAAGCCAATGTAGGCTCCTACTAGGCTACTTGCCGGAACTCACAAGTGCATCTCCCTTCTAAAACGGGTGACTAATGCTGCGCTCCATTGCACGTCGGTAGTTCCGCGTCACTGCCGCGTCAGCAGTTCCGACCTCCAGTCTAAATCTGTTCTATTGCATCTTCTCGAGAAAACATGCACTCACAGGAAACTCATGTTCGCGTTTCAAGTATTTGAAGAGCTAAAACATCACCAACAGTCTTATTTGAGTCATCACACTGTCGTGAAAGCTACAAAGTTGTTACAAAAGCTACAGTCGTTCGAAAACACAAAGCGTGGGAAGATAAAGTAAACATTTATGAAAATGACTATTCTGCTTGCCGTTCACAACGTGCTGTGTGCGCGCCGCCATTGTGCTACTGACGTTAGGTGTGTTTATCGGACCTGGTGGATGTCACCCGAGTTCCCGACTTGGAAGTCCGACTTGACCGTTCTATTGCACTTTTACGTGTAGGAGGGCGGATCTTTCCGAGTCCCGAGTATAGAACGCAGCATAAGAGCGTAATCTAGAGTTTAAAGGACAATGCTCGTTTTTGACAACCTGGACCTTATTTACGACATATTATAAGACGTTTGACTCACCGAGATCACTTTGGTGTAGTTCGGAGGCATGTAGAAGAAATTTAAAATCCAGCGCGAGCCAGTATATCCATGTAATGGCGGTGGTCGGGGCACTTAGAATGCAGTTTCTAAAAATCTATTTTCTGCCGCGAAACGGTTGTTTTCATCAATCTGTCTTGATGAATCGCTAGTTGTGCTTACATAGAGCATAGGCCTGTTGTGGTATTTCACACGCCTCTGTAATATGATCTTTAGAAACGTTGTTTGACACGAAATAGCTTCCTCACTTGCTCCAGCACGCATGCGCACAGCATGCTGGAGCAACGATTGCGCGCTGTGCGCATTAGTGCTGGAGCAAGTGAGGAAGCTATTTCGTTTCGAAAGACGTTTCTAAAGATCATGGCATGTGAAAACCACAACAGTTATGCTCTATGTAAGCACAACTAGCGAAGGCAAAGTGCAAGAATAGCAATGAAAAATCATTTTCTGACATTTTGCTCGGAAAACCGAGTTACGTCAATCCCAACCTCGTCAACGGCAGCTGACGTCAAATCAAAATGGCAATGGCAAAGTCAACAATAAGTGAAAGCTGTAATAATACTGTAAGCACTTCTGTCTTATTTGTGTCTCATTAATCAGTTGTAGCCTACACACAGTACTGTCCAAGTACTATCAATGGACAATGTTGCTACTCTGTTCAACTGGTATTGCTAACAATGGCTAACTTTGCTAGAACTACAAAGTGTTTTTGTTTTTTTTACTGCGATGCGACGTCATCCCGGCGCCAAATTCCCGACCTCCGATACAACTGGAACGCGGCAGAGAACACACACACACACACACACACACACACACACACTCACACCCCGCCCAATGTCCAGGTGCTGTTCTACCTGTGCCTGGCCAACATGTACGCCTCCATCCACCTCATCACGCTGATGAGCCTCCACAGGCTGGTGGCCGTGGTGTGGCCGAGGCGCGTTGGCGCCCTCGCCGGGCGCAAGACGGTACTGCGGGCGCTGCCGGTCCTCTGGGTCCTAGTGCTGGCGGGCTCCGTGCCGGCGCTGCTGTTCCGGGAGCTGAAGGACAGGGACGGCCGCGTGGTGTGCGAGCCCTTCCACGAGCCGAAGAGCCGCGTAAGTAGACGGGGGTGTTGACGGCGTTTTACATGACCTTTGAACTCTGTACACATGTATGTCGGTCAATCGGCTGTGATGTTCAACGCAAGGCGCCCACGGCCGTCGTACTGGAAGGGCTGCTGCAGAGACGACCTGTGTCTGTTTTTTTGCCCTTTGCCGCATGGACGCTCCTAACGTACGCGCTAATGCCACAGGCGGTCCTGCAGTACACCATGGAGCTGGTGCTGGGATTTGTAGTTCCCTACGGGGTGATCGTAGGCAGCTACATCTGTATCCTGCGCAGGCTCAGGAGGACCCGGTTTCGCCGACGGATCCGCAGTGAGAAACTCATCTTGGCCATCGTGGTGACCTTCTGTGTCTTCTGGCTGCCCTATCACATCATCAACATGGTGCAGGTAGGCCGTGTGTGTGTGTGTGTGTGTGTGTGTGTGTGTGTGTGTGTGTGTGTGTGTGTGTGTGTGTCTGTGTGTGTGTGTGTGTTTGCGTGCGTGCGTGTGTGATTACCTTGTTTTCCCGGTGTGGAAACTCAAGTTGCTGTCCTTTGCTCTGCGTTAATACGCTTAATGCAAAATGCCTTTCGCCTGTATAAGAGTGTCTGTGGAACTGTGGAGATTAAATCGGTAACTGTAACCAAATGTCTTGCAGGTCGCTGCGGCCCTGTGTCGAGAGGGTTTGGTGAAAGACAGGTAGGCTCTCACCTCGCTTGTGGGTTTTTGGGTTTAGGCTACTGCCGGGCGTCAATATGGACGACCCTCCTCGGTCCGACGCCGATGACCCTTTTCTCTCGTTCCGTCTCTCGTTCTCTTCACCCCCCTTTTTTCCCTCCCCTTCACCTCCCCTCCCTCCTCTCTTCCTCCCCTTTTCTTCTGCCCTACCCGCCCCCCCTCCCCCCACACACACCTCAGGCTGGACCGAATCTGGCAGTCGTGCCGCGCCCTCACCTCCGCCCTGGCGTTCACCAGCAGCTGCGCCAACCCTGTCCTGTACACGTTCGCCGGAAAGTCCTACATCCGCCGCGACGGCCTCGCCTTCATGGCCCGCCTCTTCGAGGGCACGGCGCTGGACTCCGGCACCCGGAAGAGCCGCCAGAACAGCCAGAACAGCCGAGAGAAGGACCGGGAGGCGGACGGGGTCGTGCTGAGGGAGAGGGAGGCGGAGTCGACGACGAGCGCCGGCGCCAACGCCTGCTGCAACGCGGTGAAGACTGTTGAGAACGGGAAATAGAGTTGCAAAAGGGGGAAAGCTAATGCTAACGCTAGCTTGCCTGTGGCGAAACCTGTCGAGAATGGATGGTGAGGATGTAGGAGATCGATCGACAGTTGGAGGACCTACACAGAGAATGTTTAGAGGAGGAACTGCAGCGTTGCAGGATGGAGGACGAGATTAGAAGTCTTGGGGAAAACTCTGCAGGCCTTGTGGTAAGATTTCTCCTGCAGCGCACTATTCATCCACTAGAGAGCAGCATAGCTCATGCTCTGCCTGGGTATTTTCCTGGACTTTACAAGGCACACCTGTGCCACTTTATTGAATTATTTCGCCCCTTTACTGGATGCACTCCGCTGACTTCCAGATAGCACTACTTGCCTACTTTGCGTGATCGGATTACCAAAATTTGACCACTGTGCCTATTGCGTTTGCCTATTGCCAGTTGCCTTTGACGATAGCGTCAGTGTCTTCGCGCTCATTTCATACCTTACACCATATTCGTGGTCTGGATGTTGTCGAGACAAGGCCCTTCAACCTCAAACCGTTATTTTTCATTCACACATGAATAATAAGACTACAACTCTCATCAAATAAGAGACAAGCACCTAAGGATTTTACAGGATGTGCCAAAACCTTTGCCTCCAGTAGAATGTTAATATTTGGACCTAATGTTGTTGTTGTTGTTTACTGCCACATTGTGGTGCCTCCACAGTGATTGTACATATATACAGAATATATTGAGTTCAGTTACACTTGGTGGCCACCAAAATTGACCTTTTTAAACATATATCCAAAAGGTGGCACCAAAGCTCATTTTTTATGTCAGTGATGATAGTTTCCGTTTTTGCATGAATGAATACTTTGATTTATGAATGTACAGTTACTGCAATGGGGTGCTATAGATAACATTTTTATGTAGGCAAATCGTTAAAAAAAAAAAAAAATACACAGCTTGTAGAAAGATACAGACTAAAAGTCCCCATCCCGCCCAAAAAAAAAAAAAAAAAAAAAATTGATTATGGATTTATCATTTTAACATTTTGACAGGTCCGATATTAATGTTTATCTTTTTCTGAGATGTCTGAGGTTTGGCTCCCACCTCTAACAAGGCTTGTGCATATTACAACGTTGATGTTAGTATTACGACGTTGGCACCATGCGGTATATCTCATGTCAGGAGTGATCAAAAGCCTTTTTTGTTAATGATAATATGTCTACATAAAAATGTTATCAAGCACCTTTAAGAGCAAGCAGGTCATTGTGTTGTTTTTTGTGTGCAGCTGAGGTGGCGAAAACTTGTCATGGTACGTTTTTGTCTGTATGTCAGTCTCTTTGTGGATCTACTGATTATTGTTGTGCATTGTGCAAGTTCAATTGCAGTGAGAACAGTTGGATTCTTGTTTTACTGACTAACTAAAAAAAATCACAAAGAAATGTGATGTCAAATAAAGTGAACAGAATGTTGTTGTTTTATACATGGAATATGAGTGAATAAAGTTCTTGTGAAAGGTGATCCGGTACAAGGTGACACGTTGATATATTCCATGAATGATCTTGAAATATTGTTTCCTGTGTGGCAGGCGGCTTCGCCGTTTCAACAGGCTTCCCACCCAGCAGAACAATGCTCCCGGTGTGTTAAAAAAACAAAACAAGTGCGCTGGAGATATCAATCATAAGTGATAGCAGATCTTAAACGACTTAATCAGTGCCTCAGGCTACTCTTTTCTTACTCAACATCCCTCTCTCTTTCCTGGGACATGAGTCATTTCCTCCCGGGCGGGCGGTTCCTCTCCGCCCCCAGAGCCCTCCCCTTGTCCAATCCCCTCGGGCCCCGCCCTCTGCCCGGCGGGGAACGGGACCACGTTATTGGGCGTGGCCTCCAGTAGCTGTATCAGACAGCCCGTCCGGGGAGCGTGGCGGGCGAGGGCGGGCCCGGCCAGGGCGTACAGCAGGGGGTTGATGGCGCTGCTGAGGTAGCCCAGTGAGATCACGACGGCCCGCGACCTCAGGCAGAACCGCAGCAACGACGGGGACGAACCGGACGACAGAGCGCCCACCTGGAGGATGTTGAACAGGTGATACGGGGTCCAGAGCACGGCGAAGGTGCCCACGATGAGGCCGATGAGCCGGTTGGTCTTCCTGTACGAGCGGCGGCGCCAGAGGGCGTGCCCTGACGCCAGCTTGCAGGCGATCCTGGAGTAGCAGAACGCCATGACGCCAAACGGAAGCAGGAAGGCGGCCACGGTCTCCAGAGAGTACTGGAACACCTGGGGAGAGGACAGGGGGTAGGAGCAGTGTTTGGCGTGGGGGTAGCAGTGTTTGGCGTGGGGGTAGGAGCAGTGTTTGGCGTGGGGGTAGCAGTGTTTTCGTGGTGTGTGCGCACGCGCGTGTGCGCAAGCGCACCAGTGTGTTACGATCTATTCTTTTTTTATATTGTCTTTATTTATTTAAAACTACTAATTCCCACTAGCTTTTATACACGCTTAAGCCTTCACGGTCACAACCCATGTTATTCATCGTGCGACATCAACAACAACAACACCGACAACAACACCGACAACAACAACACCGACAACAACAACGCGCTTAAAGGATCACGCGGTCGTCAGGCAGCCACGGTACCTGATGGTTCGGCGTGGGGTAGTACAGGAGACACACCCCCTGCCGGACGCGCCGGTACACGAGCAGCGGCGTGGGCATGGCCAGCGCCAGCGTCCAGACCGCCGCCGAGGCGGGCCTCAGGCGCGACCCGGTCCGCAGGCGCTGCGAGAGGAAGGGCCGCACCACGCCCAGGTGGCGGTCCAGGCCCATGAGGGTCACCAGGTAGATGCTGCCGTACATGTTGACGGCCGAGCCGTAGTGCAGCAGCTTGCAGGCGCCCTCGCCGAACTCCCAGCGGCCGCCCAGGGAGAGCTGGCGCAGGAAGACGGGCGTGGTCAGCAGGACCAGGAAGTCGGCGGCGGCTAGCTGCAGGACGAAGAGGGCGGTGACTGAGCGGCGACGCAGGCAGAACGCCACGGTCCAGACCACCAGCAGGTTCCCGGGGAGGCCCATGACCATGGCCACCACCAGCAGGATGAAAGAAATGGACGAGGAGAACGGGGGGAGGGTCGGGGAGGAGGAGTCGGAGGAGAAGGTGGTGTTGTTCAGTGCCGACACCTCCATCCTGGGGGAGAGAGAGAGAGAGAGAGAGAGAGAGAGAGAAAAAGAAAGAGAGAGAGAGTAAATAAAGTGAAGAGCTCACACATACTCACACACGCTGTGCAACCTACTCACAGACGCAGGCAGCCACAAGATGGAAGTGATGATGATGATGTTGTAATGATGCTCTCTCTCTAGCCGGTCCGATCTGTGGCATACACCAGCCCCAAGCACACAGCAGTGTGAGTCGGGATGGAGGGGAAGAGTTGGAACGGTTTCCGGACTGGGCCGGACCTACGGTTTCGTCAGTCTGATAAGGCTACGCGCACAGCGCTGCGTTAATGCTACCGTTAATTCGCCGCGGCGCTCGTGTCACGTAAACATCCGCTACGGCATACACAGTCGCACGGCACGCGGAGCTCCCAGCTCGATCAAGCTGACAGAACATGGGAGACTCTCTGTACACAAAGCCTTTGTTGTGTTTAGATACGGAGCAGACCCGATGGAGGACTTGGACTTGTGAGTAGTCTGAGGGCCCGGATTGTTCCCCGAGGGACGGAACTTTTGGTAGCCTCGTGAGACGGTCCTGATCTCGTGAGCTCGCGTTCCATTTCTCTCCACGGATCAGTCTGGATGGACAAGCTCCATAGAGATCCAAAACGAAGCGTCGTCGGAAGGGGCCGCACACGTCTCCACCAATAACACAGGCGATGGACGGACTTAATGCATTGCTTATTTGTACAGTAGCACAACACGTTTCGCTCTGTGTTTTATGCACCTGCACAGAGCAAAACACACTTTTTGATCTGGGCTTGCTTTTACCATCACCTCCAACCCCCCGGATGTGCACGAGTGCTCCCTAACCTCCATAGAGATCAATTTGGGCCGAATAGAATTTGGTCAAGCCAATCAGAGTCCTGGGAACTATTTGCAGCTGGGCGTGGTTTAGATATGACGACAGTGAGAATAGCCTATCTTCTTTCAAGCATGTCTTTCTTTTCATTATTATTGAACTCTGCAAGGTCTTTTGAGCTGCAAGGGCTGGGAAGTAGAGGGTTAGAAGTTTGGGTCAAGCACCTAAAAAGGTTTTAAATATAAAACATGACTTCCCCTAAAGAGGAGATAATTTGTTCATGTTAATTATGCAAAACTTTACTCTACTACTACTTTACTACTGTGCTTTCCCTTCTGCTCTAGGTACAGTATCATGCAGTTTTTTAAGTTTTTTTTTTGCTCTGCATTCTTGCATTTTGTCTGTCTGAGGATGGGAGTGAGGATGAGGATGGAGGGAATGATGGCGATGACGAAGACGATGATGATGACGAAGATGATAATGATGACGATGATGACAATGATGATGGTGATGATGATAATGATGATGACAATGATAATGATGATGGTGATCCTGCTGGCTAATCTAAATCAAGCTGACCCCAAGTATTCGACAGGGTTTGCAAATGTCATTTTCATTCCTGGACTCAGCAATCCGACGCGGCTCAAGTCATCAGGCCATATCCAGACGGGGGGAGGTGTGGTCCCATATCCAGACGCCGTCGTTATCAGGGGAGGTGTGGTTACCCTGAGGGGGGAGGAGCCTATTCCGGCTTACACGCCCCCACGCCATAACTCAAAATATCCTTCCCTGCAACGGTGTCCATTAGTACAGTAACATATTTACACAAGGATGTCATACGACGGGACACAAGTAAACTATTAGAAAGTCCGCTGGCGGAGGATGCTGTTTTCGATTGCAAATTCTGTCCGTTTGCTTACATGAAGCATAGTAGCACGCTCCCAAAATAGGTCTGAGTCCCACAGAGTTCATTCCCAAATGCGTCCTCAAACTCCCCCACCTTCAACCATCTTCATCCAGACTGTTCCTACTCCTCTTTGCATAATGGCTGACCCAGAGTCACTGTCGTGTTCGACAATGTTTGAGCAGGGAAATGGCTGTTGTGCATTGTTGTGTATACAGTAGTGTGTACTGCTCATATCCCCTAGCTACAGACACAGAGACGGCTGATAGAGAAGTGAATGTGTCAGAAGCTCAGTTCTGTCTGTTGCAAGGTAGGATGTTGATATGGCATTGATGAACATGTAGCCTACCATTGGGAATAATCCAAAACAGATTGGAGAATAAAAAGCATCAAATGAACAAAGTTTGTATGTGTGTGTGTGTGTATGTTTGTGTGTGTGTGTGTGTCTACAGTGTCTCCGTCTTCAGGATCTGAAGGTGATGGATTGGGGCACCACCCTCCTCGTTCTCATTGGTCAGTGTTTCATTTTATGTCATGTAAGACGTCATGCGTGACTTCTGGCATCAGGGGTGACTCTGTTGTACGTTAGTGGAGAACTGTAAGATGCCAAAGCTCTGCGCCCATGCCTCCCTCAGCAGTACCACCTTGTCAACGTCCCAAAGACCTGGCACGACGGGAGCAGCGATGACGCCGGCGGGTCGGCCGCCCCAGAACCCCTGCAGGGCCGGGTACACGGACCTGCCCAGCGTCAGGAACCAGAGCCAGTATAAGAAGGTGATGGGCACCATCCGGGCCGATGTTGCCGGAGACAAGAACGTGTGGCTGGGCCCGTTCCAAGACCCCTGGAGGTGGTCTGACCGGTCCAACTCCTCCTTCAGCTACTGGGCCCAGACGGAGCCCACTCAGCCCGGGGAAGTGGGGAGCAGAGACTGTGTCCAGGTCGCTGGCGGACGGATGGCTACAGCCACGTGCAGTTCGCCCAAAGCTTTTTTCTGTCACGGAGGTAAGCCTAAATCAGTTTTGAGTTCAGTTCTGCGGTGTGCCTGTGCGTCTGTGCCTGTTGCAAGTAAGATGGAAGGATATTATCTGCTATTCTGTTTAAAGAGTAATCTATCGTCTTGAATATGTATATGCAAGCATGTGCGTATGTGTGTGAGTATGCATGAGTATGTATGCGTGTGTGTGTGAGTATTAGCATGTGTGTGTACATACAGTATGTGTAGTGGTGTGTGTGTGAGTATGCGTTTGTGTGTGTGCATGTCTGTGTGTGTGTGTGTGTGTGTGCGTGTGCGTGTGCGTGTGCGTGTGCGTGTGTGTGTGTGTGTGTGTGTGTGTGTGTGTGTGTGTGAGTATGCATGTGTGTGACAGCCTGTTACATTTTCTTACGGGAAGTCATGGATCCATCAAGTGATTGTGTTCTTATCTAAGCCATAAGGGGAGCAGCACGCTCAGGGAGTGGACCAGGCTGCAGGTCACTCCAGCCCAGATGGACTTAGCCAGTGACCATCCTCTGAGCAATGTGTTCCTTATCCAAGTCCCCTGGGTCTTCTCACAGTTACAATGTTCACTTTCAAAACTTATGATTTTTTGCAAGTGGGATTTGGAACCCTGACATCCCCATGGAGAGAGAGAGAGAGAGAGAGAGAGAGAGAGAGAGAGAGAGAGATGGAAAGATGGAGAGAAAGATGAAAGGATGTAAGGTGGGGACGGGGAGGAAGCGAGGGAAAGAGTTTTGCAAGTGGGATTTGGAACCCTGACATCCCCATGGAGAGAGAGAGAGAGAGAGAGAGAGAGAGAGAGAGAGAGTGGGTGGGTGGGGTTGGAAATACAAAAACTCAACAGGTAGTGAGGGCGGGGTGGATGGGACCAGAGCATGAGTGAGCGCAGATCAAAGATGGGTGTTACAATGACAAAGAACTTTCTATTCCCTCGAAAAACTGTTAAAAAAAATTATAATAATAAAAAAAAATACAAATAAACTGACCACTGGGTTGGTCATTTCAATCCATTGAAGTACAATAACTGTGTCTATCTATGCCCCATAGTGTGACAACCACTACATGTGTCGTTATGTGACTTCTAGCAGCTACACTTCTAAACGCGTGGCTTTCTGACGTAACCTGAGGCAGGTCAACAGTGACACAAACGTTCTGTTTGCCAACGACCCGAGTTCAAGCGAACTTGGGACACGAACGCCGCAGCTGCTCCGCTGAACCCCCCCCCCCCCCGCTTCCTCCGCGATGTGTGTCTTACACGTATTCACTGTATTAAACTGTATGGGGGGGGGGGGGGGGGAGGCGGGAAAGAAAACATTTTTGATCGAAGTCCGTGTTGGTTGAAAGAATGTCATTTCTAGGCCTATTGTCCAACATTATCTCTTTGGGTTATATTTGACTAGGACTTACGTGTATGAAACGTCTATCATTAACTATTTTTGAATAGGTGTTATTGATCAGCATAGCATTACGTCGTAGGGAGGAGACAGAGCACTTCATGCAGACCGATGGGAACATTTGAATGGACCATTGAGAGAACATGACACATCATGAGTTTATGCTATGTTCCCCATAAGTATACCGTACAATGTGATGACACACACACACACACACACACACACACACACACTCACATTCACTATGGAGAAATGTTGATATCTTAAACCTTATAGTTTCCTAGCATAGAGATGGTTTGCTAAAGGTAACTAAGCACATTGTTCCTTTTCTAGACTCTGTATAGACACATAAACACGCTGCGTCTGCTTGTCTGGATCTAACTACGTTTCCGGACGCACCAGCCCTGCTGGCACGGCTTACATAACATTCACAGTCCTTATTTCCCTGACGACGTACAGTTAGCCATCACACACGGTATCATCCCTGCACTGCATGGCCAGTCTGCCGTACTCTCAGACAAGGGTGTGTGTGGTGGTTTCTACTCTCAATTAAACACATTTTAAATGAAACGTAGGCTATGTGTATAGGTCATTAACATTAACATTAACACAACAATCAATAACATTCCACATTACTGTTGACTACAACAATAAAGATGAAAATAACAGCAATACCAGTGATAATTATAAAACACTGCATAAATAAGTAGGCTAGATAACAGCCACAATACTTACACTAATAATACTTATACTGCAACTTTTACTTACACTTATAAAATACGATTTGGTTTAGCAGACGCTTCTCACCAAAGTGACTTACAATATTTGGAGCTAATGTTGGACCTGGTTCCAGGGCACTGATAGGCAGTGATTGTGGCCTGGGCCAGTCTTGAACCTGTCACCTTTCACTCACTGTCAGAGGCTCTAACCACTGGGCAGTACCGCCCACAAACTAATAATGATTACATTACCATTAGCCTATTAATTGGTAACAATAATTCAAACGTCAGTTTAAGAATTGCATTCAGAAAAGTGCATATGCTTTCTAGAGAAACAGGTGGTGAGGGCTTAACGTGTAGCCTGCCTACACTGGTATTGGCTGACAGATGCTGTGTGTGTGTGTGTGTGTGTGTGTGTGTGTGTGTGTGTGTGTGTGTGTGTGTGTGTGTGTGTGTGTGTGTGTGTGTGTGTGTGTGTGTGTGTGTGTGTGTGTGTATGGGAAGGAAGGAGGGAGGGAGGACAAGAAGGAGTGATAACCTTTCAGAGGTATAAATAACGGGAGACTGTCACCCTGTTTAAGAATCGGAGTGGCGCACAGAGAAAGCTAATTGATTCCACCAATCCAAACATCCAGCCTCAAGCCAAACCAGAAGTAAAGGTATAGAAAGTTTATTTTTTACCTTTTATTTTTCAGTTTGGACGACCCCAGAAATAATAAGACATTTTTGCTGTATTTATATGTTTCATAAGACACATTTTAAATATAGTCATCTAGTTCAATCAATATGACCAACCATTGAGTCAAATTTTACTGTAGGCTAATATAGACAGCCTAGTTGAACGTCATTTGTTGCGTTTGGATCTCGAGAATGCCATGATTGTACTGTAAATAGCACGTTATCCAGGACACATTTACGTCATTTTGGGAAGGGTTTGATAACTGAAACATTTTCTTGCTTGAAAATCGAAAAGCTCTTTGCACACACCGCTGGACTAGGCTACAGTGTAGGCTACCGTCAAAGTTTCCATTTCCAAGGGGTTGTGTGAACAGACGAGGACTATAACAATCGTATCTCCGAGCAAATCATGTCTAATGGCAGCGGCTTCGACACTTTGTACACTATAGGCTACTTACCAATGTTGATACAAGGGCTTTAAGTTGAGTGTAAAAAGCGCGGTCCAGGCGGAATTAATTCAATTTGGCACGTTCCATTGACCGGTTTGGAGTGGCGCGCGGTTGGTGAGGTAACGCACTAACTCCGACGGACTGACAGACCCGGTCTGCTCCACCTCCCGGGCGAGAGAAGCTCATTCGCAGTCAAAGGGCACACGATATATTGCGCGGTTACCAAGCTGTTCTGTTTTAGGCTACTATAAACTGACACTGAAATATTCATAAACGTTATCCAAGCCAAGTTAGGGTAGCGCGAGGTGAACCCACAGCCTAGCCTACTGTATACTGTAGAAAATGGCCCTTTAAGAAACCTGCGAACAACACCGGCGATTCTAACGGCGTGTCTCCTCTGTTTCCCGTGCGTATTTACGCGTAGGCCTACAGCTTCCCGGGACCGGCTATGGGCCAGCGCGCATCCAAAGGCACTATGGCTGATCCAGAAGGACAACCTAACGGCCACTTCACTTTGGATGATCCCCCGCGGTACTCGGCACACAGCCTCGGTCAACGTGATGCTGCGCCCGTGGCCAACGGAAAAAGCGCACCACCGAGCATCATCACCGCAGAGTCAGAATTAACCGACAGAGCATCTGAACGGGACTTCAGACGCCCGTCCATCTACAGCACCATGGACGCCGTACCTCAGTTGGATTTCTACGCCAACTCGATGAATGGGCGAAACCGGCGGAAAAGACCCTCCCTCGACATTCTCCGGAAAGCGTTTGATGTAAGACTTTGTTTATAAACGACAATCGTTATGCAGCTCTCTCAATTAGCCTAACTATACAAAATTTGACTGTTGAAGCACACGACATTGTAGGCTACATACATTAGTGATTCCTTAAACTCACTCCTCCTGTGTCCGTGCTCTTCCAGGATGAGGAGTCGGGCGCACAGACAGATGTTTGTGGAGTTGGTGGGCCGGAGGTGAACAGGGGGCAGGAGGGCAGTGGCTCCGAGGGCATGAGGGCTCAACCGGTACGCTTCGGCTGGGTAACAGGAGTTATGGTGAGAGAGGCCAGACACACACACACATACTGTACACGCACGCACACACACACACACACACACACACACATGACCCAGCACACACAACCCAGGAAACACACACACACACAACCCAGGAAATACGCACGCATACATAAATACATACACACAAACACACACACACACACACACACACACACACACACACTGACCAGCAGTTCCATGTGAAACAGATTCGATGTATGCTGAATATTTGGGGAGTCATTCTTTTCCTGCGTTTGTCTTGGATTACCTCTCAAGCAGGCATCTGTAAGTCAACTACTCTTACCTACACACACACTCTCTCTCTCTCTCTCTCTCTCTCTCTCTCTCTCTCTCTCTCTCTCTCTCTGTCTGTCTCTCTCACACACACACACACACGCTCACACACTTTCTGAGTGAGATGCTGTATTATCTTGTCATGACTCGTGAGGTATATGATAATATATTCTAATGTTATTTATACAATACTATACTATAAGGAAGTGATCATGACCCTTGACCTCTGGTCTTCCTCCAATCAGTGCTCACCTGGCTCATTATCCTCATGTCGGTTGTTGTCACGTCAGTGACGGCCCTCTCCGTCTCCGCCATCTCCACCAATGGGAGAGTCATATCAGGTCAGTGACATGACATCATGGATGTATCCAATCACAGTCAGGATTAGGTAACTCCGCCTCCCAGCCCTGCAGGTATTGGTTAGAAATAAAACTCACAGATGATACGTTCAACTACCAGCAATCTGATAAGGTTAAAGGTTAGGATGAACGTTAAGATTATGCTCTTAGTCATTTGTTTTAGGAGGAAGATGCACTTGTGAGTTCTGGCAAGTAGTAGTAAATTGGCTTTTCCTACGTTAAATGCAATTATTGTTAGTCGCTTTGGATAAAAGTGTCTGCTAAATGACTGTTATGTAATGTAATGTAACGTTAGTGGTTACTTCATTTAATGTAGTCAAGCAGCTAAAGACTAAAGTCTAAGAGGACACTTCATATTAAGTGTCACCCGTTGTGGACCTGTTGTCCTGCAGGGGGCGCCTACTTCGTAATTTCTCGTACGCTGGGTCCAGAGATGGGAGGTCCCATCGGCGTGGTGTTCTCATTCGCCAACGCGCTAGCCTGCGCCCTCAACACTGTGGGCTTTGCCGAGGCGGTCCGTGACCTGCTCAGGGTAAGGTCACCTGTCAAGCCTGTTATGAAAACACTGTTGATTGGTTGATTGATTTGTTAATTGATTGATTGGTTGGTTGTGATTGGTTGTGTTTATTCAGGAGTTTGATGTGACTATGGTGGATGACATCAACGACGTCCGCATCGTAGGGGTGATCACTGTCACGATGCTTCTGTTCATCTCATTGGCTGGGATGGAGTGGGAGGCAAAGGTTGGACCAATCAGTTCTCTCACACATTATGTTCCATCCCATCGCTTACTGTATACTACAGTACAGTATACCTCCACAGTCTGTTTATCTCTCTCCCTCCTTCCCTCTATCTCTTCATCCCTCTTTTCCTTTATATCTTCCGCTCTGCCCCTCTCTCTCTCCCCCACTCTCTCTCTCCCTCTCTCTCTCTCTCTCTCTCTCTCTCTCTCTCTCTCTGTCTCTCTCTCTCTCCCTCCCATCCAGACCCAGATTGTCTTCTTCCTGGTTCTGCTGGTCTCCTTTATCAACTACTTTGTTGGCACGTTGATCCCGGCCTCGTTGGAGAAGCAGGCTGTGGGCTTCTTCAGCTACCGCCGTGAGTTTCAGCGTCTTGGTAGACACAGAGATCCTATTTACTAATAGTACACACACTAAGTCATGGAACAATGTACGAGAGTCAGGACACACGCTGGTGGGCATCCCATTCGTTGTTGCTTACATTATTAAAGCTGCAGGATGTCAATTCTGCACTGGCTACAAGCTATGGGAGGATGTAGCTATTTATAATTTAGAATAATGACCTCCGCCGTCAGAGACAGCGCAAAGAGCCAAAACAAAACTGTGAGCGAAGCCAGCACCCCGTGTGGGGACACAAGGTTTTGTCATTGTCAACGGGGAAGACCGCCGAGAGGCGGGGTTTGAACCGGGATAAAGCACCCGTCGAATGCAGCAATACCAAACATGTCCTACTCGCAGGCACAGAGACACAGAACGCGTTCGTGGGCGGAGGTCTGTGCTCTCCGAGCACCATTTCTAGTTATAATTGCTGCAGCAGCACTAAACAGCGGTCTACAAAGCCACCGTTTTCACCGGGGAGCTCAATCGCTTGTCCCTCTTGCTTGATCATAGCAACATAGCAATATTTAAACTTTACATTTTAGTCAGGCAGCTTGGGTCATCACTAACAGCAGTTGTGGTCGTTACAGACATAGGTCATTAAGTGGGCTGTACACAGGAATCTAGCCTATGGGACATAGCACATAAGATAGGATTCCATTAATATTTTATGGATAAATGATGAGGAGAGGGGAAGAGGGGTCATATAAGGTATTGTTTACAAAATGCGGAGAGGGCTCCACTTCAGCACTCATAAAAGCATTCCTGAAATCACAGGACATCTTCACAGAACAGGACATGATGTAATGTGTCATCTCTGGGTCAAACTACTTCATAACCCCAAAATCTTAGTGTAGCTTTAACATGGCTGAAGGGAATGTCATGCTTTGTCAGGTTTACTCATGCGGTGTCATGTTATACATCACAGTATATCAGGTTATACATCACAGTATATCAGGTTATACATCACAGTATATCATGTTACATCACAGTATATCAGGTTATACATCACAGTATATCAGGTTATACATCACAGTATATCAGGTTATACATCACAGTATATCAGGTTATACATCACAGTATATCAGGTTATACATCACAGTATATCATGTTATACATCACAGTATATCAGGTTATACATCACAGTATATCAGGTTATACATCACAGTATATCAGGTTATACATCACAGTATATCAGGTTATACATCACAGTATATCATGTTATACATCACAGTATATCAGGCTATACATCACAGTATATCATGTTATACATCACAGTATATCAGGTTATACATCACAGTATATCATGTTATACATTATAGTATATCATGTTATGTTGTGTACTACAAGGTCATACTGTGTACTACAAGGTCATATAACGCCATGCGGCATATAATGTCAACTATGTCAAGTTCGGGTCATGCTTTGTAATGCCACGTCATGCTATGTCACGTTGACGTCATGCTATGTCATGTTGACGTCATGCTATGTCATGTTGATGTCATGCTATGTCATATTGACTTCATGCTATGTCACGTTGCCGTCATGCTGTCACGTTGCTGTCATGCTATGTCACGTTGACGTCATGCTATGTCACGTTGCTGTCATGCTATGTCATGCTGACGTCATGCTATGTCACGTTGCCGTCATGCTATGTCACGTTGCCGTCATGCTATGTCACGTTGCCATCATGCTGCCACGTTGCTGTCATGCTGTCATGTTGACGTCATGCTATGTCACGTTAGCGTCATGCTATGTCACGTTGCCGTCATGCTATGTCACGTTGACGTCATGCTATGTCATGTTGCCGTCACGCTATGTCACGTTGACGTCATGCTAAGTCACATTGCCGTCATGCTATGTCACGTTGGCGTCATGCTATGTCATGTTGACGTCATGCTATGTCACGTTGACGTCATGCTATGTCACGTTGCCGTCATGCTGTCACGTTGACGTCATGCTATGTCACATTGACGTCATGCTATGTCATGTTGATGTCATGCTATGTCACATTGCCGTCATGCTATGTCACGTTGCCGTCATGCTATGTCACGTTGCCGTCATGCTGCCACGTTGACCTCATGCTATGTCACGTTGCCGTCATGTTGTCACGTTGCCACGTTGCCGTCATGCTATGTCACGTTGACGTCATGCTATGTCACGTTGCCGTCATGCTATGTCACGTTGACGTCATGCTATGTCACGTTGCCGTCATGCTATGTCACGTTGCCGTCATGCTATGTCACGTTGACGTCATGCTATGTCACGTTGGTGTCATGCTATGTCGACGGCGACAGGAGAGATCTTCATGTCCAACCTGCTGCCGGACTGGAGGGGCCCTGAGGGAAACTTCTTCCAGATGTTCGCCATCTTCTTCCCCTCCACCATCGGCATCCTGTCTGGGGTGAACATCTCTGGCGACCTGAAGGTACGCTACCGTTGGTGTCAACGCTTTCACATGGGGCCTCGTCACTTTCTCACTTTCTCAAATTTTCAATATGTAATACAGTATCTTAAGAGCTGTAATTGAACAATATCACGATATACTTAGTTTAAAGTACATAATCACGCTGATTTAATGATTAGGCTACATTAACATACAAAACAGTGATATGATGTGTAGGCCTAATGCTGTGTTCACACCGGGCGTGGCGAGAAAATTGAATATTGAACTTTTGCGAATGTCGCCGCGCGACGAATCCTGGCCGCCGCGCCGCCGAGTTCTGCGATTCGCGCCGCCCGCCGCCCAGTTCCCACAAATTGTATTGACTTTCAGGAAAAATGTGCGCCCGGTGTGAACACAGCATTATAATTCTATATTGATGTAATAGCTGTATACAGTATACAGTATGATGACTGTACAGTATCGAAATGTGGTGGGCAGATCTATAATAATAAATCGTGTATTTGTCGTTCAGTATGTACATGATATGGGTAACTTACCGTTAACAATCAAATACTTATCTTTGCCCAGCGTTGGGCTCGAACCTCCAATCCTGAGTTGAGCCTGAAGCGCGAGCAACTGAATGTCCAGCTAACTAAATGTTTTGGTCCGTGTTTTGCAAGGCAAGGCAAGTTTATTTGTATAGCACATTTCAGCAACAAGGCAATTCAAAGTGCTTTACATGAGACATTAACAGCATCAAGACAGTGCAAGAAACACATAAAAGGTAATATAAAACGAAATGTAAAAAAAAAAAGACATTTAAAACAAAATTCACAAAAATAAAATACAGGAATAAAAGTTACAGTGCAGTGTATGAATGAATCATTATTTGATTTAATAAAAAGCAGCGGAAAAAAGAAAAGTCTTCAGTCTTGATTTAAAAGAACTGAGAGTTGCAGCAGACCTGCAGTTTTCTGGAAGTTTGTTCCAGATATGTGGCGCATAAAAACTGAGCGCTGCTCCTCCAGAGAGAGAGGGGAGAGAGGGAGGGAGGGAGAGAGAGAGAGAGGGAGGGAGAGAGAGGGAGGGAGAGAGAGAAAGAGAGAGAGAGAGAGAGAGAGAGGGGGAGAGAGGGAGGGAGAGAGAGAGAGAGAGAGAGAGAGGGGAAAAGGAGGAGGCAGAGGAGGAGATGGAGAGACCAGGAATGATTCATTAAACAAAAATATGTCCACCTTGTGCGTTTGATGTTTGCGGTGAAGGAGCCCGCCGTGGCCATCCCGAAAGGAACGCTGTCGGCCATCTTCTGGACCACCGTGAGCTACCTAGCTATCTCTGCTACCGCCGGTAAGCTATTCGCCAGGTCACTCCACGGTGACTGCTCTTCATGGCTGGTGAGCATCTCTAGACTGCTCTTCATGGTTGGTGAGCATCTCTAGACTGTTCTTCATGGCTGGTGAGCATCTCTAGACTGTTCTTCATGGTTGGTGAGCATCTCTAGACTGCTCTTCATGGCTGGTGAGCATCTCTAGACTGCTCTTCATGGCTGGTGAGCATCTCTAGACTGTTCTTCATGGCTGGTGAGCATCTCTAGACTGTTCTTCATGGCTGGTGAGCATCTCTAGACTGCTCTTTATGGTTGGTGAGCATCTCTAGACTGCTCTTCATGGTTGGTGAGCATCTCTAGACTGCCTACAGGCGAGCCTAAAAAAGTGTTGCTCAGTGGTTTATCTGTTGTGACATACTGTAGTAGTCTCCAGTCAAACGCACAAGGTGGACGTATTTTTGTCTAATGAATCAATCCTGGTCTCTCCATCTCCTCCTCTGCCTCCTCCTTTTCCCCTCTCTCTCTCCCTCCCTCTCTCCCCCCTCTCTCCCTCTCCCTCTCTTGCTACCTCTCTCTCTCCCTCTCTCTCCCTCCCTCTCTCGCTCCCTCCCTCCTTCTCTCCCTCCCTCCCTCTCTCCCTATCTCTCTCTCCCTCTCTCTCTCCCTTCCTCTGTCCCTCCCTCTCCCTCCCTCTGTCCCTCCCTCCCTCCTTCTCCTTCCCTCCCTCTCCTCTAGCATCATGCATGGTGCGGGACGCCTCGGGGAGCCTGGGCGACCGTCTGCCGGTCAACTCCTCCGGCCTGTGCGGAGGCCTGGGCTGCAGCCTGGGCTGGAACTTCACCTTCTGCGAGCAGACGCGCAACTGCTCCTTCGGCCTGGCCAACAGCCTCAAGGTACAGGCTGACCGCTGTGAGACCTATAGCCCTCCAGAGCCAATTTCTCCCATCCTCTATCCTTGGCAGCACGCCAATCTGAGCCGCGCCGTTTCTGTTCCGGAACCGGCAGATTCTCAGCCTGGCCTCGGGATTCGGACACCTCATCACCGCCGGAGTCTTCGCCGCCAGCCTGTCCTCCGCCCTCGCCTTCTTAGTCTCCGCCCCAAAGGTCTTCCAGGTGAGAAGGCCGCGCCCTCCTGTTGCAACTCACCTGTGTGTCTGCGGCAGGAATCAGACTATTCTCCTCGTAGGTGAACGACAACGATCAGATTGAAATCTATTGCTGCAATGATTCATTATCAACAGAAACATACAATCGAAAATTCTCATTCACTCAACTTCCCTCTATTTTCAATGTGCATTTATCATTGAACTTGTTTTGATGAGTCTGTTTTGTGATATACACATTATTCTCGAGCGCACCGTTAATCTAAACCCATATCCTCCCCCCAAAGTGTCTCTGCAGGGACAACATCTACCCCTACATCGGATTCTTCGCAAAGGGTTATGGGAAGAACGACGAGGCTCTTCGGGCCTACCTGCTCTGCTACTTCATCGCTGTGGCCTTCGTCCTGATTGGTGGGTTACTTTGAGGGAATGACGTGCATCGTTTGTAGAGTTCTATTCTGTTCCCCTGAAGACTTCGAAAACACATTTGCATGTACACGTTGATGGCGGCTGTCGTGTTCTTGTATGCTATGGATGCTAGCTGTTCAAAGTAATCAACAGTACCAGGATACAACATTCAGTTCGTCACCTCCAAGCAGATGGTTCAGAACATGTATCCACCGGCAAGCTGTATGTAGCTGAACAGCGCCAAGCTTACAGCAGCCTAGACACCCGTTTGTGCCAGCCGCACGGGATCTCCTGCAGCAATGCAGAGATCTTAACATGAGCGAGGCAGGATGGACGGACTACACCTGGCGTGTGGCTTGGGAGGCAAACACCTCCAGACTCCGTGATTTCATCCCTTGCCCAGACCGGCGTGGGTGAGGCTTAATCATCTCCGGACCGGCGTCGGACGCTTCCGCTCATCGATGCACAGATGGGGCTTGGTATCCTGTGCGGCGTGCGAGTGTGGCGCCTATGTATGTATTAATAGAAAAACCGACCGTTGTCGTCGTCACAACAGCCTTTTGCAGCCTGCGCTCTAGCCCAAAAAAGTTCAACTTTTTTCAACTGCAAAAAAGCCTAGAGTTCATGGCGCTATAGCGCTAAAAAGCGCTTGGAACACAGCTCTCGTCTCTATAGCGCCCTAGAGCTCATTACCCAACAACGAGAAAACAGCGCCAGCTCTAAAATACAGCTCCCAGTGGACACGCACCCTGAGGTAGAAACCGAAAATCGAATGTTCTCTTCATTTCCTCTGCTCACCAGGTCAGTTGAACCTCATTGCAGCCCTCATCTCCAACTTCTTCCTCTGCTCCTACGCCCTCATCAACTTCTCCTGCTTTCACGCCTCCATCACCAACTCCCCTGGTGAGTGGCCCTTCACACACACACACACACACTGACACACACAAAGACACACACACACACACACCTACACTCACACACACACTCCCCTCCTGGCTCAGGCAGCTTCCCTGTATCCCCTCCACCCCGCCCTCCATTGTACCTCCTCCCTGCCCTCTGCCGCCCCCTGCAGGCTGGAGGCCGTCGTTCCGCTACTACAGCAAGTGGACGGCGCTGTTCGGAGCCACCGTCTCCGTGGTGCTCATGTTCCTGCTGACCTGGTGGGCGGCCCTCGTCACCTTCTGCACCATCTTCTTCCTCCTGGGCTACGTCGCGTACACCAAACCAGGCAAGGCTCGCCCCCGACCCATGTCAATGGCCGGGTTTCCCGAATGAGTTAAGAAGCACTTAACTCCAAAGTGCTTCTTAACTCCCATACAAAGGGTCGCTTAAGAAGGGTTCCTTAAGAAGGTTCTTTATCGGGAAACGCGGCCAATGTCATTTTATTTATATAGCACCATTCATACAAATCAATGTACAGTAGCACACAGTGCTTTCCATAAAAATAAATGGATAAAAACATAAATCATACAAACACAGTGAGAACAGATTTGAAATAAACAATCAAAGTAAAATAATAAAAGATTAAAGATAGTGTAAAATAGAATAAAAACTATAAAAACAGAGAAAGCTCATCTAGAAACACTAGGGTATTAAGACAAGTAACGCTACATGGTAAAAGCAATGTTAAAAATGTATGTTTTGAGATCTCGCTTAAAAGTTTCCAAGTTCTCAGACTGTGGAAGCTACACTTGCTTTAGCCTCAGTCTTATTCCATTGCAATTGCTAACAGATATTCTAAGTGTGTGTGTGTGTACTGTATGTGTGTGTTTACAGAGCTGAACTGGGGGTCCTCTGTCCAGGCCAGGACATACAACATGGCGCTGTCCTACTCCGTCTCTCTGTCGGGCGTGGAGGACCACGTCAAGAACTTCAGGTGAGGAGTGTGGGACCTCCACAGCCACACCGTGCTTCCTGGACCCGTTTCTCAGGCCCTACGTTCTTTAAAAACTAAAAACTGAGGCGCGTTCTCCCTTTGGTGCCAATGGAGCCAAAAAGGAGGTCTGAAAATA
>NC_140250.1:1928232-1943232 GCF_949987555.1 Borostomias antarcticus | reverse complement strand
CGCAGTGATCAGTATATTTATAAACGCACCACATATTCATCTGTGTAGGCTACACAACTGGCTACACTTTCTTCATTTCAAATTATCATATTTCAACGATATATTTATGCATATAGGTCCATATTAATTTAATGATGTCAATACGAAGTGAAGATGCTTATTTTTATGAGGTGAATGTATTTTGCTCTGTAGGCCTACTGTAGCCTACCTTTATACTTGCTCGACAATCAACTATTTATAGGCTATACCTTATAGGCTAAACAATGATTTTTCACATTGAAAAGTACAGTGTGACACTGAATATGAACACATTGTGTAAAATGTTAACGTTAATGTATTTATGTTTCAAATCTGATTAATTGCGCATTATTTTTGCCATTACAGTATGTTTTGAGATTATGTGTAGGCTATCATGTTAATAGTTAATAACTAGTTAATTATTAAAAGTGAATAAATGTGCCTCGCTACCCGCTGAAAATGTGTGTGTTTCATAAATGTTGTGTTTCATAAATGACTGACGGGTAGAATGATAGACAGGACGAAATGAGAGAGAGAGAGAGAGAGAGAGAGAGAGAGAGAGAGAGAGAGAGCGCGGAAGTGCAAGTGCGTGTTTCTGGAGAGGAGGGTGAGCTCCAGTGTGAAGGTGTAGCCTGCTGTGCGCTCCTTCGGCCGGATACGTGAAGCAGGTGCAGGGCTGCTGAGCTTGGCGGAAAAAGAAGAAACTAGCCTACTCATCATGGACCAGTACCCCGTTTTCTTTGAGGTGTCGCATCTGGACGCGGAGAAAAAGGAAAAGATAGAGAAATATTTTCAAATTCGACGGAAATCCGGAGGAGGGGAGTGTGGACCCGTCGAGAAAGTTCACAACAATGTTTGCAAGCTCGCATTTAATAGTCCAGAAGGTGAGAGGAGAAGCTGTTCAAGTAATGGTAACGTGGAGTGGAATTAACTACCCTACAGAAAATACTGATTGATTTTGACATTGCAGAATATATTTGCATTTTAACTTTGAACTTTCATATGGCTGGTTGAACTTGAGTGTATTGTAGGCCGCCGGATTTCAATCCGTAAATCTCAAGGCTACTGTACTTTCACTTTCATTTAATTAGCCTAATCTATTCATAACACACAAGTACGGATGCAATTGTCACGCTGATTTTTCCCCCCCCACTGATTGTGCTACCGCCTCAGACCAGGAGAGGGTGCTGCAGAGACGGGAGCATGTTGTTGAGCTCCGCGGGGGTTCTCTCACACTCACCGTGCGTCGGAGCCAGGAGGAGTCCGGGCTCACCCCCGGACCACAGGTAAGATAACTGGAGCTTTATGGTTTCTTTTGAGATTAGGTTTCAGTAAATTTGGTTTTCTTTTTTTAAAACACAAGTAACTAGAAATGGTGCTCAGAGAGAACAGACCTACAGTATGCCCCCCTCCCTGAATGCGTGGCTCCAGGGCTGGCAAGTTTGACCAAAGGTTTGGAGCGAGATTCTTTCACTTAGTCACAAGCCCCCCCCCCCCCCAGTTTGTATGAATGAAGGAATGAATTAGTTTTTTATTATTGTGTCATGCAAAGGGTATTGCCCAGCCCACATGGGCTTATATGACACCATTACGTAGTTCATATCAAGATAGACGCCGGGTAGTACAGTACATGAGACATAAGGAACAATAACAGATTAAATCACAGTCAAGGAACAAAGGAACGGCCATATCATATGGATATGATAAAAGGAAAAATAAATAATACAACAGAGGATCAGTTAAACATGACATCCTGCCTTCTCTTCCATGCTTTAGAGACAAAGTGAGCGCATCCAAAGGGATCATGAGTGATTCTAGTTTTAGACAATCTGAATACCAAAATACCTCAGTGTTTTGTTGCTGTATTCGTTGGAACCACAAAGCTCTCAGGTCATCATATTAAGTACAATACAGGATAAAGTGGGATTCATTTTCTATTGTAAGTCGCTTTGGATAAATAAAATAAAGCTTGGATGAATTAATAGCTTTCAATCTCTCTGTCTTTCTCCAACTGTAGACTTCCCGCTCCCTCCCTGAGTCGACCTCAGCGTCTGTTCACCAGGAGCACAACGTGCCGCTGGACCCCTACCTGCTGCAGTACGTGAGGGAGACCCCAGGGGCCGAGCGAGACCTCCAGCAGTGGCTCTCCTCCCTGGGCTGCTCCCTGCAGCTCCCCCTGGAGGACGGAGGACCGACTGCGCTGGTGGTCCGGGGCTCGGCCGGGGACGACGGTGGGGTGAGGGGGGGGTGGAGGGAACAGGTGGACACACTGTTCCGGGAGATGTACATCTGTCATTACGAGGTGGAGCCTAAGAAGATCCAGGGACTCCTCGGGATGAGGTCTCGCCAGGGAGTTGGCGTGGGAGTGTACAGCGAGGTGGGCCAGGGCTTTGCGGTAGTGGTGGGGGAGGCAGCCCTGGTCCAGGCCAGGATCCTGGAGGTCACAGAGCAGGTGAAAGGTCAGGGGTCGGGCGCCAGACAGGAACGGGTCAGCACCGTCTGCCGGCTGGGCCAGGCCAAGCTACGCCTCGTGGGGGAGGGGCTGGAGCGGGAAGTGGGTGCGGTCGCCCCCGGCGTGACAGTCGCCCGTCAGGAACCGGGTCAGCTGGTCCTGGAGGGACCCGCCGCAGAGGTGCTGAAAGCCAGAGAGTGCGTCTCCAAGATGGACGCCCAGGTGGAAGAGAGGCTGGTCACGGGGGTGTCCTCCCTCCTGGTGGCCTTCCTCAGGGGGGCGTACGGGGGCCCTGGGGATCTGGCGGACCTCCTGGGGTTGAGGGGTCAGGTGGAGGTGGAGTTGGGCGACACCGAGCTACGTCTGCTCACCCTCGACCCGGACAAGCTAGCGGCGGCGGAGGGCGCCCTCCTGAGGATGTTCAGGGAGGAGAAAATCAAGGTACCCAACGATTCCGCCCTCCCGCCCGAGCTGAGGTCCAGACTGGAGGCCGAGCTGTCAGAGGCGAACCCGGACGGACGGCGCCGGGCGGCGGTCCGCTACGGCCCGGGCGGCCTGGTCCAGATACTGGGCCTCGCCGAGCGGGTGCTGGAGCTCAGGGCGCTGGTAGAGGAGTTCCTGATCGACCAATCCCGGGCGGAGGAGACGGTGGGTCTGCCGTTCGCGGAGATGCTAGACCACCTCCCGGAGTTGCTGGACAGGCTGGGCCTGGAGCACCAAGGGGTGACCCTCACCCCGGCCTCCGCCCCGGCCTCCTCCGGCCGGCCCTCCGTGGTCCTCTCTGGTCCCTCCGGGCTGGTGACCAAGTTCCGGGGCCTGCTGGTACCTGCGCTGAGCTCCCTGGTGAGAGAGAAGGTGACCATCGACCAGCCCGGAGCCGTGCGCTACTTCCAGGACCAGGGGAAGGAGTACCTTCAGGTGTTGGGGCGCGCCCAGCACAGCCTCATCCTGCTGGAGAGACCGGCGGTCCTGTCCGCTCCAGTTCCCACCGGTAACCGAGAGGCCCGGTCCGAGAAGGTCCCCGCCGCTAGCTACCGCCTCCCGAGCGGACTCCGGGTGGTGGTCCGTCAGGGCGACATCGCCCGGGAGCGGGCGGACGCCCTGGTCAACGCGGCCAACGAGGACCTGGACCCGGACCGCGGCGGGGGCGTGGCGGCGGCGCTATACTGCGCGGGCGGCCCGGAGGTCCGGCGGGCCAGCCTGGCCCTGGCGCGGCAGATCGGGAAGGTGGCCCCCGGCACGGCGGTGGAGACCACCGGGGGAGACCTGGACTGCAAGGCGCTGCTGCACGCCGTGGCGCCCGTGGCGGGCCGGGTCGGGGGGAGGGAGCGGGCCCTGCTGGAGCGGACGGCGGCGGCCGCCCTGGCCCTGGCCGACACCATGGAGCTGGAGAGCCTGGCCATGCCGTGCATCGGCCTGGGGGCGTTCGGCGTGCCGCTGGCGGTGTGCGCCGAGGGCGTCGCGGTGGCCCTGGCGGACTTCGGGAGAAGCCCGCGCGACCTGACCCGGGTGACCCTAGTCAACCTGAACGGGGAGGCGGTGCGCGCCATGCAGGAGGCCTGCGATAGGCTGTTGCTGCAGGGGGGCGGGGAGCGTGAGTCCGGAGACGCGGCGGAGGCCAGCGTCCGGGTGGAGGTCGTCCAGGGAAGCGTGGAGGCCCAGCAGGTGAGGCCTAAACGTCCCTCTTGTTGTCCTGTACGTAATGTGATCTCTTTATCTGTCTGCGCTGGTTCAAACACCCTTTCCCTACCCCTTCCTCTCTCCCTCTCCCTCCACCACTCCCCCTTTCTCTCCTTCGGTTCTCTCCCCCTTGTCTCTCTCCCTCTTTCTCCCCTGTCTCCTCTCCCCCTCTCCTCTCCTCTCCCGTCTCCCCCTAGGTGGATGCCCTGGTGTCGCCCATGCTGGGCATCGACCCCACGTCCTCCCGGTTGGGCAGGGCCCTGTGCGAGGCCGTGGGGCCCGGCCTCGACGCCTCCTTCTCCAAGGAGGTTGACCCCGGGGACCTGGTCCTGGTGAAGGGTCCGACTGGACTCGGGTGTGGTCAGGTGTTCTTCATCAGCTGCGCCCGTTGGGACGGCAACCCCAAAGGACCGGCGGCACAGGTGTGTGTGTGTGTGTGTGTGTGTCTCTGGATGCATGTGCGTTAACCTGAATTTGGTATGTTTTGGTTCTGGTGAAATCTTTTTCTGGAGCACAGATTTCCATAACCCTTTCCGGGTTATTCCAGAGGTCTGTGTAACTTCCTGAAACACTTTTGACCTTTCGACCTTAGTTGACCTTTAACCCATTGACCTCCCACCCTCCTTGACCCCAGGCTCTGAGGCAGGGTATCAGGGAGGTTCTGCAGTCCTGTGAGAACCGAGGCTTCGGTTCCGTCGCCTTCCCTGTACTCGGACCCGGTGCGGTCCTGGGGTTCCCCCACGACGAGGCCGCCAAGGTTCTGCTGGAGGAGATCCGTGGACACCAGCAGAACCGGGCTAGCAGAACCCCGTTCCTCATCCGTATCGTCATCCTCCCCTCCGACAAGAAGTCCGCTAAGGTGAGAGAACACCCAGGAAGAACGCCGGCCATCTCTGACCCACAACTGAAACCCTACACACATTTCCAGTTGGGCGCAAAACTGATGTTTTGTGGCGTGTGCTTGTATACAGGCTTTCAAGTCTTCCCAGGGTGCTTTGCGTCTCAGAGGGCTCACTATTGATGCTAACCTAGATCAAGGTGGGTTATTAAGATGAAGGAATGCCTTCCTACCAACAGACACACGCACACAGATTATATGATAAAGAAATTCTCTATCCCTCTCTCTCTCTCTTTCTCTCTCTCTCTTTCTCTCTCTCTCTTTCTCTCTCTCTCTTTCTCTCTCTCTCTCAGCCTCTCCCTCAGCCTCAACCTCCCCCATCTCATCCACCCCTGATGAGGTCACCGTCATGGTGGGTGTAGTCAAGCTGCAGCTGGTCTCTGGTGACATCACCAGAGAAAACACTGACGTCATAGTCAACACTGTGGACTTATCCAAGCCCAACGAAACAGGTACCGTAACCACTAGCACGTCTGCTTTTATCAACGTCGATCAAACTACGAAGAGCTGAGCTCAGAGTGCGAATGTACATAAGTACTTGTAGCCTCGTTCAATATCAAAGAGAAAAAGAACGTGGATGCCTAAACCAAGTACTTCCTGTCGTCCTCGTCCTCTAGATGTCTCCAAAGCCATTCTGGCTGCAGCTGGCCCCAGTGTTCAGGCCGAGTTACAACGAGGTAAGGGATGAACCACACAGAGGTTAGTTGTCAGTATACATTACTACAGGCCTAGTTGACAATATACTGTTGTCTATAGGCTACCTGTCACCGAAGACCATCTCAGATATGGTTCATAAAACGACTGTGAAAACAACTTCAGAACACAGCTTCCGTGTGCCTCATTCTTCTCTGAGGTTTTTCCTGTCTCAAGTGCCTCAGCTATTCTCAGCACAAGAACATAGACATGCCTTAAGCCGCATGTACACTGTGCGATAAAACCCACAATTCTGAGGTCGTAAGGTGGTCGTGGGTTGTCGCAGACAGTCGTAGCTCATCGTACGCAAAATCGGGACTCGCAAGTCGCACAGTGCGAGAAGGTGTACGATCTGTGTTCATCGCTATGACGTTCTACGACGAGGCTACGACCTCCCGATAAAATATCTGGCTTGTCAGATATTTTCGCCGTAGATCGCCGATCACGTAGAAGTTTAGCCAAGATGACTCGTGGGCGTAATCGGGGCTGACAGAAATCGTAGAGTGTGAATACAAATCGCATAGTGTGAATACACACGTCGTATGGTCTTGAGACGGAGTCCCGGTCGTACAGTGGGAAGGGATCCCCGATCTAAGACTTTTTCAGTCGTACAGTGTATAGAAGGCTTTAGTTGGTCATGGTCAAGAGGTCTGGAGGAGATCAAGTGTACATCCATAAGAAGCTCACTGCCCACTGGTCTACCAGGTCATAGTTGGAGAACTCTAGCCATTGGACTGAAACTATGTATAGATACAGACCACCGACTATAAAGTTGGGACAAACTCGATACCATGTTGTCTGATCAGCTGAATGCCAAAGCGTTTCTCTGGGACTGACCTGGAATTCTGTCTGCTGTTAAATAAATGCTGAATCTGATCTACAGTTCAGTTCCGGCAAACTACTTTCCTCTTCGGCTATTGATTCTTCAATACCATCGACAATCATCATATATCATCCTCTCTTCCTCTTCCCGTCTTTCTCTCTCGTCCTCCTCTTCTCCAGTGGGCGTCCCGCCAGACTACATGGTCTCCACCGGCCCCGGCGCCCTGGCTTGCAAAGAGGTCGTCCACGCCAGCTTCTGGTGCGACCTCCAGAAGATCCGCAGGACCTGCGGGAAGATCCTGAGGCAGTGTGAGAGGAAGGGCCACCGCTCCGTGGCCTTCCCAGCCGTCAACACAGGTGCGTGCTGGATACTCTGTGGCGTGCGCCGGTCAAATCCTTCCCCAGTCAACGCAGGTGCGTACTGGATTCTCTGTGGCGTGCGCCGGTCAAATCCTTCCCCAGTCAACGCAGGTGCGTGCTGGATACTCTGTGGCGTGCGCCGGTCAAATCCTTCCCCAGTCAACGCAGGTGCGTACTGGATTCTCTGTGGCGTGCGCCGGTCAAATCCTTCCCCAGTGAACGCAGGTGCGTACTGGATACTCTGTGGCGTGCGCCGGTCAAATCCTTCCCCAGTCAATGCAGGTGCGTACTAGATACTCTGTGGCGTGCGCCGGTCAAATCCTTCCCCAGTCAACGCAGGTGCGTACTGGATACTCTGTGGCGTGCGCCAGTCAAATCCTTCCCCAGTGAACGCAGGTGCGTACTGGATTCTCTGTGGCGTGCGCCGGTCAAATCCTTCCCCAGTCAACGCAGGTGCGTACTGGATACTCTGTGGCGTGCGCCGGTCAAATCCTTCCCCAGTCAACGCAGGTGCGTACTGGATACTCTGTGGCGTGCGCCGGTCAAATCCTTCCCCAGTCAACGCAAGTGTAAATACTCGTAATATGATATCCTTAAATGTGTACACTGATGAAATCCTTTCCTCTAGCTCGTATTGGTCGGTACGGGACTGTGGGTCGTACTGCAGAAACATGGTGCTACCATCCCCACTCTATGTGCCCTGTCTTTGTCTTAACTGTATTTTAAACAGCATATGTAGTTTCATATACCTCCAGATAAACCGGAGATGATATTTGTGTCACGTTGTAAGAGGCGCCTCACCTCCTCCTGGCCAGGTGCCGGGGGTGTGGACTGCAGCGAGGTCTGCAGGGCCATGGTGGAGGGCATAGTGTCCACGGTGACGGCCCTGTCCCCGAAAGCCCTCTCCCTGGTCCGCATCGTCATCCTGCAGAGGCCCGTCTTCCAGGCCTTCAGGTCGTTCCCTCGTTCCTTCTCAGCTTCAAAATAAATAAATAAATACACACATTTATAAAATAATAACAACCACAACAACAATAATAACAATAATAATAATATTATAATATTATTATTATTATTATATTAAGCTTTTTGGGGGGGGGGGCCATTGCGCAGAACAATACAAACATGCGTGGAATTTCTCTAGACTTTTGTATTTGTGGTTTTTGTGGTGCAGGTCGGAGCTGGAGAGTGGCCCGGTGGAAACCATTGCCCTGCCTCTCACGCTGAAAGGTGTGTTTGTGTGCAAACAGATTTGCAGATAAATCTTTTTAATATGTGCTCTCCCGGTCTCTCTTGTGTCTTCCTCCCTCCATAACTTTCTTCTTTCCCCTCTCTCGACTCAGAGAAAGCCCAACAGGTGCTCAAGAAGACACTGAAGATAAGGTCCTCCTCCTCAGCCTCCTCCACCTCCTCCTCCTCCTCCTCCACCTCCTCCTCCTCCCATCCCTCCGCCCCCCCAGGCTTCACCGTGGCCCCCTGGAGGTCCCCCCCGGCGGTGCTGTGCGTGGTGGGGCCGGGGCCCGAGGCCGTGCAGGGTGCCAGGGCGGGGTTGGAGTCTGTCCTGCTGGAGCAGCTCATCCGGAGGGAGGTGGAGGGGACGGACCTGTGGACGCTGGAGGCTCCTGAGCTCGGCGCCGTCCAGGACAAGGCCAGGGCCCTGGGGGTGAGCCTGGAGCCGGCCGGGGTGCCGCGGAGAGGAGCCGGGGCCAAATCCGGGACCGGGCCGGGCGGCGGCGCCGAGGCCGTCTACGTCCTCCGGGGTCTGAAGGAGGATGTGCTGAGTGTACGCGAGCTCCTGGACCAGGCCCTCAGCGGGGCCCTCCGTAGGGACCTCCAGGAGTGCGACGAGGCCCTGGTGGCCCTCAGCGTCCAGTGGTCCATGCTGGGGCCCAGGGAGGTGTGGATAGAGCTGGGACTCGGCGCCAACTACCTCCTGGAGCAGGCCCACCGAGAGAGCCGGGTCTCAGCCGAGGTGGAGAGCCCAGACGGGGGGATGGTGAAGGTGAACCTGCGCACCAACCTGGCAACCGACTGGCAGACCGGCCGCACCTACAAAGTGAAGAGGGAGGAGAATGCAAGCAGTACGCAGCGTTTTACTGTGGTTTTACTTGGTAGTATGCAGCGTTTTAATATGGTTTTACTTGGTAGTACGCAGCGTTTTAATGGGGTTTTACTTGGTAGTAACTACTTAAGTGTTGCTTAGTGCTTAGCTCAGTAAATTATGTGATGAGAGAGAAAGTGAAATGGCAGTGCAGCTTTTGGTTAACATGCGCACACACACACACACACACACACACACACACACAACCATTGTGTTTTCAACCAACTAAACACTTCTAGTACAATGTTTTGATGATCTATTTTCAACACTAAAGAGACTAAAGACTAAAACACTAAAGACTATAAATAGGTCAAATGACTTCATGGTCGTGTCCATACCTGCTCCCGCATGTACATGGAAATAATCACAAGTTAGGATAATGCTATTCCATCTCTCTGCTTTCCTCCTGTGTGCGTGCGTGTGTGTGTGTGTGTGGCTGCAGAGTTGCCAGCCTCCTGGGAGCCTATGGACGAAGGGGAGACACTGAGGAGGGTGCAGCTGCCCCCGACCTCGGAGGAATACCAGACTGTGGCCCAAGGCTTCCAGAAAACGGCGAGCAACTTCACCATCCACAAGGCGGGTTTGAATCTTGATATTTAAAAATCCTTCTTAAAAACCCACTTCTTCTCCCTGGCGTTTCACTCAGTCTGAGCACAAGCCGAGTCTGTTTCGTGTTTGTTTCGTCAGTTGAGATTCCTTGTTTTCGCCACGGATTACTTAGGGCCCACCTCTGTACAGCACTTTGGTTGACTGCTGTCATTTTAATTGTGCTTTATAAATAAAGTTTTCCTTGCCTCGCCCTCTCAGATTGAGCGCGTGCAGAGCGTCTTCCTGTGGCAGGCGTACGCTCTGTGCTGGCAGCGAATGACGGCGAAGAACGGAGCGGGCGCGGTGGGCGAGAAGACGCTGTACCACGGGACGGCCCAGCCCAACTGCACCTCCATAGAGAAGAGCGGATTCAACAGGAGCTTCGCTACCAGTGAGTGCTACCGGGCCGGCTCCTCCTGCAGGAGCGCTTCCCAGCATAGTCCCACAGAGGAGGCGCAGAGATGACCGCCGGGATGTTTAGGAGTTGCCAGGTGGAAACTGAGTGGTTGATGGATTGCCTCTCTGTCTCTCTCTCTCTCCTCCCTGTCTCTTCGACTTTCTCTCTCCCTCCCTCCCCATCTCTTTCTCATCCTCTCCCACTTTCTCTCTCTCCCTGTTTCTCCCTCCCTCCTTCCCTCCATCTCTCCTTCCCCTCCCTCTCCCTCTCCCTTCCTCCCTCCATCTCTCCTTCCCCTCCCTCCATCTCTCACTCATCCTCTCCCACTTTCTCTCTTTCTCCCCGTCTCTCTCTCCCTCCCTCCATCTCTCCTTCCCCCCTCTCTCTCTCTCTCTCTCATCTTCCTCTCCACAGCCACTGCCTTCGGAGTGGGCGTGTACTTCGCCGTGAGTGCCGTCTACTCGGCCAAAGGCTACTGTTCGCCGGACGGCGCCGGTCTGAAGCGCATGTACGCGGCCCGCGTCCTGACCGGGCGCCACACGCCAGGGAACCCCAAAATGAAGGTAACGCCGCCACGCTCGACCTCCGACCCCAGCGACCGCTTCGACAGCCTGGTGAACGACCAGCAGGCGCCCGCCATATTCGTGGTCTTCCACGACGACCAGGCCTACCCGGAGTATCTCATCACTTTCTCCTGAAAACTTTCACGGCAACAGCTCGCTTTGATTGTTTTGGTGAAAACAATTACGCGTACCTCAAAATGTTTGGTGTTCCTTTTGCTGTTGCTGTTTCCGACGATAACCGAGTGCACTCGGAGAACGCTTCCAGCTTTACCTGCTGGCACAAACCAGCTTGTTCCCACTGCTCTTTTTTGATCTTTGTTCTTCAAAGACTACTATGTCATGTCCATCTCGTTTTCCATTCTTGTGAGCTAGGGGTCAGATCTGAATGATATACACAACTGTATGGAGGGTTTAGTTTGTCTGACACTGAAGTCATGTAGGAGTTTTAAGTTGATTTTTATCTATTCAAACTTTTGGTTGTGGATTTGTGTTATGTATCTGTTTGCTCATGGAATTTGTCCACTTGATACTTCTGCAATGTGTGAGCGAACTGTGGTTTTATTATAGCTACACGTCACTGTCTACTTCACAGAACGTAGAAAGTGGAGTTTATCTCAGATGTATTTTACCGGTTAAAGGGCTCTACTTCTGAAACCTGTGTGGATGTGGGTTAGTTGAGGTGGCGATGGCGAGATGTGTCTGTGTTGACATGCAGTTAAATCTTCCTCTGAATAAAGTACCAGGTCTAAGTCCCTTTTACCCATTCTTTTATTCCAAAGCACACACGAGACACGCTTGCCTCTTATGCATATCTATAAGCGTAAACATATTTGGAGGTAAATACAATTTCACCAAGTGTGTGGGAGTTTTGTTGGGACTGTTTAATGTGGCATGTTTTTACAGTATGTGGTGCTTTGAAATTTCATGCACCGTACTGTAGCCTACTTTTCCCACTGCCAGCCAAAGGTTGCAAGAAAGTGTGTTATCGCATTGTCCATTTCGTCTTGCATGTGTATCAAACAATAAGATAGACACCGTCTGTCAGAAGAAGAAGTTATTGAGGAAGTGGAGCAGAAAAACAGCCTATAATGTGCCTCATGTGCAGTGGACTGATAACACAATCACTTCCAGATTGATTTTAAAACCTTATTACCTTACTATTCTACTGTAAAAAAAAATATAAAAAAAGAATAAGACGTGAATTGTTCCATGATTCACTAGACTAGACTGAGTAATCTTCATTTCATTTCAAACCTTTATTTTCACTCAAAAGGCACTGAGGTTTCCCTCATTTACAGTGATGTTGAGCTTACAATAAAAACAGACACAGATTACAGCAGTAGAAGTCACATGCAGCATAAGCATAACCCTAACCTTGAAACGGTTACAAAACAATATACATTACAATGGTTCATAATCTTCTTAAATTAAGTCAAATTATACATGAGAAGGAAGAATTTCAATTTTAAAAGTGCGTTGGAGGACATTCCAAAAGTCAGGGGCACTGAAGGAGGATTTGCCCAGATCAGATCTGCTCAGGGGACCCTAAGTAAATGGTAAATGGACTGCACTTATATAGCGCTTTTCCACCTTAGCAGCACTCAAAGCGCTTTACAATGGCCTCTCATTCACCCATTCACACACACATTCACACACCAATGGCGGTAGCTGCCATGCAAGGTGCTAACCTGCTCATTGGGAGCAATTTGGGGTTAGGTGTCTTGCTCAAGGACACTTCGACATGTGGACAGTAGCAGACGATCATTCCATCTGGTCATGTGGGCTCCATCATTCCATATCAACAACATTGTAACATAAGAAGGTGGTTTTCATATAAGGGCTTCAAAGATAAACAGGTACCAGTGCTGGTCGCGCCTTGTGTTCTAATGTCATGCTGACCGGTGGCCTTTTGAAACAGAACCCGTCTGACCCAGTAACTAGGAATAGCTGCTTGTTTACGTCTGAGAACTGGCCTGAGATGGTGTGGGAGTCTCTATGAGACAGAGAGGGGGAGAGAGAGAGAGAGAGGAAGAGAGACAGAGAGAGTGCGAGCCAGCGGCAGTACTGTATATGTCTATAAGACACTCGTGCAGTGCAGCGAATCTCAGGAGAATGTGAACAAGCTGGACAAGAATACAGAGCAAGTCGGAAGCTGTTGACGGTTACTACAGTACGTCATTGGTGTTAATACTGAACAGGCTGGAAGACACGAAGTAGCGAGCAAAATATTTCGTAGGGGCTCCGAGCATCGACCCCGGCGCGATGGCGCGGCGTCACCTGCCCACGGAATGGGCGGAGCGATGGAGGAGAGAGAAGGAGCAGAGGAGAAGAGCGATAGAGGAGGGAGGAGAGAAGGCGGAGGAGGACAAGCGGGAGCTGCGGAGGATCGTTGCCTACAACAACGCCAGGATGGGCTTGAGACCGAGGGATGCGGAGAAAGAGGAGGAGGAGGAGGGAGGAAGGGCGAAGAGGAGGAGCGGCGGCGCGTCGAGGAAGGAGGGAGGGGAGGACGAGGAGGGGCAGAGCGCAGGGCCGGAAGAGGAGGAGACGGCCCTTGTGTACGGCAGAGACGGGTACCCTGGAGAGTTGTTCCAGACGCTGGAGGAGTTCAGGGACTCCTCTCTCCTCGCTGACCTGACTCTGAGCACTGAAGATGGGCTCAGCCTCCGCGTCCACTCCCCGGTCCTGGCGGCCGTCAGCTCCCTGGTCCAACGCAGACTTAAGGAGAGAGATGGAGAGAGGGAGAGGAGATCTGTTGACATGGATACACAGAGAGAGGTTTCCGTGGTTCTGGGTCCTGAGGTGGGGCGTGCGGGGCTGGCCGGGGTGCTGGAGTTCGCCTACACTGGGGCCATAGCAGCTCTGAACCGGGACAGTGTGGTCCAGGTACAGGCTGCGGCTCGCGCACTGGGGGTCCACAGAGTTCTGGAGCTCTGCAGACGGGCGGAGGAGGAGGCGGAGGAGGGAGGAGGGAGGAAGACGGAGGAGAGGAAGATCTCTGCTGTGGAACAGATGGAGATCAGTCTTCAGTCCATCAGACAGCTGTGGACACAGAGAGTGGGCTGTGATGTCGAACTGGAGGTGGATGGGACTTCATTTCATGGTGAGTAGACTTCCTTCAACATCTACTTACTGTAACAGTGAACAAACAGTATTTATGGACTCTAACCAGGGAGCAAGTCAACTTAACTGAATCAGACATTGGTGAATGTATGTTTCAGTTCTACCTGCTGTGTTCACACCGGGCGCGGTGAGAAAATTCGCGCCGCCCAGTTCGCCCAATCTCGCCGCGGGATCAATGGGTCGCCGCGCGAATCCGCCGCAGAAAGTTTAAAAAAAATGTAACTTTTGCGAATGTAACTTTTCGCGCCGCCCGCCGCCCAGTTCGCGCGAATTGTATTGACTTTCTATGTAAACTGGAAAAATTTGCGCCCGGTGTGAACACAGCATTAGTCTCCATCTCCTGTCCCCCCCTAGTCCACAGAGTTGTCCTGGCTGCCAGCAGCGACTACTTCCGGGGCATGTTCACCAGTGGGATGAGGGAATCCCAGCAGCCCCGTGTGACCCTCCCCTTCCTGGTGCCATCTGAGCTGGAGGCTCTGATTGGCTGCTCCTACAGTGGGGCCCTCCCCCTCAGCTGGGGGCGTGTCTTCGAGCTCACCTGCACCGCCCTCCAGCTCCAGTTCCAGCCCGGCATCTCGCTGTGCCTCGACTTCCTGCGGCAGGAAATGGACGCCCGCTCCTGCCTGGACGTGGCGTCGTTCGCCGAGGCCTACGGGACGGCGGAGCTCCTCGAGGCGGCCGACGACTTTGTCCTGAGGAACTTCCAGGAGGTGGCGTCGACCGCCAAGTTCCTGGACCTGCCTGCGGGGAAGCTGCTGGACTTCCTCCACAGCGACGGGCTCTGCGCTCCCTCGGAGCTGTGGGTGTTCCGGGCGGCGGTGGCCTGGGTGGAGGCCGACCCAGAAGCCAGGCTACCCCAGGCAGAGCAGCTGATGACCGGGGTGCGCTTCCCCCTCATGACCTTCCGGGAGTTCAGGGAGGTGCGGGCCGTCAACCTGCGGATGGAGTGCAGGAGTGGAGGAGGAGGAGGAGGGGAGGTGGAGCTCTACGGGTCAGCCCTGATGGAGTTCGGTTTTAGCCAGCCGGGCAGCCAGGACCGGTCTCGGGTCCGAAGGCCCAAAGACGCCCTGGTCCTGGTCGGCGGGGAGCAGCTGGACCGGGACACCGGCAAACGCCGGCCCAGTAAGGAGCTGTGGTTCGCCAACTCGCTCCGCAGTGGCACGGGACTGGTGAAGGAGGTGGAGTGGAGGATTCTGGGAGAGATGCCGGAGAGTGCGAGGTTCAGCCACGCCGTGGCGGTGTTGGATGGGCAGCTCTACGTGGTCGGGGGGTGTGTCTTCTACCCTAAGGACGACACTCTGAAAT
>NC_140250.1:1915732-1923232 GCF_949987555.1 Borostomias antarcticus | reverse complement strand
TCTCAATTCCAAGTAGTCAACTGAGCTGTTAATGGCTGTTCTGCTTATTAACTGCAATATTCTGTGTCTGTTTCTTTTACAGAGAAAGCTTGGTGATGGCCCTCCCCCCCGCCCTAAAAAGTGGACTCCGTGTGCGCCTACCGCTCCAGGAGAAGCATGTGAAAACACCCCGCCCCGACCCTTAAAACCAGATGGTGACAAAGAAAGCGGTATGTTTCTCCCAGCTCAGAATCGGTTTTATTGCCAGGTAGTTTTTACACGTGTGGTTATAATAAAAACATAAAATAACCTACTGATTGTCTGAGGATGCAATTTTTCTTATTCCATTAAGTTAACAGAGTTATTATTCTGGTTACAGGCAGTGACAGTGACCCCTGTGAGACCAATGCCACTCTCGAGCCCATCAGCGTATGGTGACATTGTGGCAGAGCAGCTGCAGCGGAGAGCCAGTGAGGTGGACAGCGTGAGGTCCGAGCTACAGGCTGGACAGGCTGCTAGCATGAAGGTGGAGCAACAGAAGGCCATGGAGGAGCAGCTACAGAGGGCCATGCGAGAGATGGAGGAGCTACAAGGGGCCATGCAGCAGAGAGACAGACACATGATGGAGCAGCTACAGAGGGCCATGCAGCAGAAAGACAGAGAGATGGACGAACTGCGTGAGGCGTTAGCATCTGGCACCCCCAGCCTCCTGAGGACCCCTGGGAGAAGTACCCCGGCGAGGCGCACCCCTGGCAGCTCGGCGAGTCACATCCCTGGGAGCCTGGCACACCTCACCCCGGCAAACCTCACCGCCGGCACCTCGGCAAACCCGCTGCTGCCTGTCCCTTTAGTTCTCCCTGACATCCACATTCCTGACCTGGACACAGATCAGTTCCGAAACATCTGGCACCGGAGCAATGGTCGTCCAGATCGTTATGGCGCCCTTCTGTTTCGCGCCGTCCTAACCCGTGAGACTTATCAGGCCTGGGTGCGGAACACCAACTGGGATGGTTCACGGGGAAAGCAGGCCTTGCCACAGAACCTCAGAAAATACATTACAGATGCAGTTCTCCTAAGATGCCCCAGCTTCACCAACATTAAAGAGCTGAAGAACAGAATCAACGAGATGTTGCGTTCTCGTCGGAGTTCTCTTTCAAGGGCTCTTTTTCGCAGTTGAGCTGGCTGCATGGGGCAAGGGAGGAACCTGTGAACTGTAGGATACAGTACGTTATACTGTATTTCAGGCTATACAGTATGTATTTATTTCAAAATATCTTGCTGCATTTACCATTTGTATTGTTCTCGCTATAATGGCCCGTATTACCATAGGGAGCCAAAGTGGAAAACTACGCCCTCTACTGGTTTGGTTTGCACCTGCCGTTTCTTTCGCATGGGAGAAAATTTAGAGATAATTCTTAATCGATATCAACACAAAACTTAATGACAACACATACCATTGTGGATAGATAAACCAATAAACTACTGTACTAACGACATCAACTTCCATCGCAATAACGTGCGGTTTCTCAAAGGTACTTTTTATTTATTTAACGTTTTGGTTATTTTACAGTGAACTACACATCCGGGTACTCTGCTGTGTTTCGCAGCTGATCAGAGCACTATGTTGGTGTGCTTCGTAAACATGAGTCAATTTCTCTTGAATTGGAGCACATAGCTAGATTCTGTAGGCTGAGAGGAATCCGGTGATGTCCACTTCTAGAAATTTGGTCGAATTGTTACTGACCTAGATCAGTAAAACCGTTGATTGCTAACATTTTTAGTTTAAGTGAATGGAGTAGAACATGGCGACTAATGTTAGCAAGCTTGACCAACATTAGCAAGCTAGCTAGCTAGCTATCTACTATTGTGTACAGGTGGTAGGGTGGGCAATAGAATGCGACAAATCTGAGTTGTGTGTATGTAATGGGATGTGTGCGTGTTTGTCTATGTGAATATGTGTGCATATATGATGTATTTGTCTTGAAATTAAATCAGATTAAACTTTTTTTTTAAGGATATTTTTATTTTATTTTTTTTAGGGCATTTCTGCTTTAATGGGATAGACAGTTGAAGGACAGACAGGAAAGGTGGGAGAGAGACAGAGGGGAAGACATGCAGCAAAGGGCGTGGGCCGGATTCGAACCCACGCCGCTGCGGTAACGACTAGCCTTTATATGGTAAGCGCCCCCAACCCACTGAGTCACCGGGGCGCCCCCAAACTTATTTTTTCTTCGTATCGTGATGAAGCCATACTGCGCTCAACTACACTGGTGCCCCGTATTCATACTGCGCTCAACTACACTAGCTGGTGCCCCGTATCCATACTGCGCTCAACTACACTAGCTGGTGCCCCGTATTCATACTGCGCTCAACTACACTAGCTGGTGCCCCGTATTCATACTGCGCTCAACTACACTAGCTGGTGCCCCGTATTCATACTGCGCTCAACTACACTAGCTGGTGCCCCGTATTCATACTGCGCTCAACTACACTAGCTGGTGCCCCGTATTCATACTGCGCTCAACTACACTAGCTGGTGCCCCGTATTCAAAGCTACTTACGGGGTTTACAAATTTGTATCGGAGCTCGGGACTTGGTGCCCGGGACGGCGTCACATCCCAGTTGAATGCGTTCCATGCAAACCCCCCACTTTCACCCAATCCTTGTAGTTCTAGGCAAGTTAGCTATTGTTAGCCATTGTTTGCAATACTATGTTATTTTTCGCATTTTACTTAAATAATGTGAAATTTAATGATGCAAAGATCAGGCTTGTCCTCATTCGTAGACTATAGGATAAATTCACTGTGAGCCCAGCCTGCTAAATCTGCTCAAAGACGCCACCTGGCGGTGGAGCATCATTAAAATGAAATAACGCCCGTCTGAAATCCCACATGATTTCCAACGGGATTTCCCTGTGAAATACCGCAATGATGAAATGCCACAGCATTGATCATTTCTAGACGCAACTGTAACTCCCCCCAAATAACAACACATGACATGTCAGGTCTGTACCATGTCTATCATGACTACCTGGGAGTGGTCTATATCTAAGCTTTAATGTATCTGTACGAAACTAGGATGAAGACAGACATCGGTCCCCGTGTTCATAGAGTCAGTATAGGCCTCAGGGAGAACAGGATGTTGAGGGGACGGGGACAAGAGAGGTAGCTGGAGCATCGAGGACAGTACAGGGTTGAGTTAGTGGAGGGAGAAAGAGAGACAAAGAGAGAGGTACCTGTAGGAACAGTGGATTGCATAGTTGAGTCATTGACGTCTCACCTGTCCTCAATCGTGTGCGACACCCTAACCCTTCCTCTCCCACCAAGCTCTTATCACTCTCTTGTCACGAGCAGCGAGCCCCAAACAAGGGGAGGAGAACCGGTGTTAATTTCGTAGATGAAATTTATGACGAAAATTATTCGTCAATGGTCTTTATTTAGTTATCGTAGACGATAACTAAATAAAAACTAATTCATGATGACAAAAACTATGACGAAATCTATTTTCATCATACTTTTGTCTACTATAGATTTAGTTGACTAAAATCTTAATGCTATTTAATCAACTAAAACTAGACTAAAACTAAAACAATTCACATGACTAAAATATGACTAAAACTAAATAACATTTTAGTCAAGACGAGACTAAAACTAAATCAAAATTTGCTGTCAAAATTAACACTGATGAGAGCATGAGAGGGAGAAAGAGAGATAGAATGAGAAAAGAGAGGGATTATAGAGTGAGAGAGACAGAAAAACTGAAAAAGAGAGGAGAGAGAGATGAGCAACATTAGTAAGTACATTTTATTTACAAAGCACCTTTCTAAACCAGGGTTACAAGGTGCTTTACAGTGAAAATGTTAAAAGGGAAAAAATAAAGTTAACACCAGAAATAAAGAGAATAATTATAAGAATATAACGGTTGAACTACACAATAGAAGATTAAAACAAAAACGAGAGATTGAAACAATATATTAGCTTCCAGTTGTGATGACAGGATTGGTTGATGTTACAAAAACAGTATGCTATGGCTTCAGTTGTTTACTGTAAAGTATACACAAGATAAAGGTGTTAGGCAGACAGATGTAAACTTAACAGAAACAAATAAAGTATGGTCAAGTACCGCTTGGCTGCAGGAGGAATGACATGATGAACATGACAAGATAGAGAGAGAGGGGGAGGGAAAGGAGGAGGACGAGAGGGAGGGAGAGAAACGATTCCCACAGGGACGTCGGCCATTTGGGGCTTCCGGACGTTTCAACAGGGGCCTTCTGTCCTTCTCCAACACTGGGCCGACAGATGACCAACGGTCTGACCTGGGACACACTCTCCTGGGGGAGAGCGAGCGAGCGAGAGAGAGAGAGAGAGAGAATATTGTTTTAAGTTAATGTGATGCTGTTTAAATGCACTGATACTGTTGTGTTGTTGTTCTTACTGTACCTCTGCCCCAGCAACAGCGCAGGGTGAGAGGTAATGTTTTCTGTGGTGTGTGTTTATTGTTTTATTGTTTTTAATTCTTTGGTTAGCAGGATTATGCAAAAACTACCAGACCAATTTTCTTGAAACTTGGTGGAGGGGTGTAGCATGGGCCAACTGTCGAATTAAAGCAAAACTTTGAGCAGAGCCAGCTTCCAGTGTGGGGGCGCTAGAGACACAGGGTTTGGATTGGGAGGTGTGGGAGGAGAGCCTGGAGTGCATTGAACCACCCACTGCCAGCTGCGACCTGAGGGGGGCGCCACAGAGCCGCCCAAACACAGCCTCCCATTCACCTCCATTCATTTTTTGGACTTAAAGGGCAATGCTCGTTTTTGACAACCTGGACCTTATTTACGACATATTATAAGAAGTTTGACTCACCGAGATCACTTTTGTGTAGTTCGGAGGCCTGTAGAAGAAATTTAAAATCCAGCGCGAGCCAGTATATCCATGTAATGACGGTGATCGGGGCAACGAGAATGCAGTTTCTCAAAATCTATTTTCTGCCGCGAAACGGTTGTTTTCATCAATCAGATTGGATGAATCGACAGTTGAGATTCCTCAACGCGAGGCATTGTTGTGGTTTTCAAATACGGGGTCTTTAGCCTCTGTAATATGATCTTTACACGCCTTTCCCCACTTGCTCCAGCACGCATGCGCACAGGCCAGCGCGCAGACTGGCTATTCTCCGGCTCACATTCTCTGCGCTACGATCGGATTGTTGCTGACGAATGACGACGACAATATTCTCGGCACCAACAACGATCGTAGCGCAGAGAATGTGAGCCGGAGAATAGCCAGTCTGCGCGCTGGCCTGTGCGCATGCGTGCTGGAGCAAGTGGGGAAAGGCGTGTAAAGATCATATTACAGAGGCTAAAGACCCCGTATTTGAAAACCACAACAATGCCTCGCGTTGAGGAATCTCAACTGTCGATTCATCCAATCTGATTGATGAAAACAACCGTTTCGCGGCAGAAAATAGATTTTGAGAAGCTGCATTCTCGGTGCCCCGATCACCGCCATTACATGGATATACTGGCTCGCGCTGGATTTTAAATTTCTTCTACAGGCCTCCGAACTACACAAAAGTGATCTCGGTGAGTCAAACTTCTTATAATATGTCGTAAATAAGGTCCAGGTTGTCAAAAACGAGCATTGCCCTTTAAGCTGCCTACACATGATAAGAAATGTGTTTTTTGCTCTCAGAGCATAGTGCAAAGATACAGCGCACCTGTCGGTCAATTATGGCTAAAAAATAAATCTGGAAAAGGTAGTCCGCATGCACGCGCTTAACTCAGGCTTTACCTACTCAGGGTTGATTGTGCTGACATGGATCAGCCGGGATCTGCTTTTCCTATGTCAGCGTACATCAAACTCAGTCTTCAGGGTTAGACTCAGAGTTTATTGAACCCGCTTACTGGAACACCCCCATGGTCATATCTCGACATGGGAAGATCACGGAGGCACGGCTGGCATGAAGCTCTCGGCCTAACGTGCGCAGCAATACCAAACAATGCTCTCACGCACGTGCACGCCACAAAATGCATTCATGGCCGGAGGTCTGGGGCCTCATTTATCAAAGAGCGTGTAAATTCAGGTGTAAAAGAGGGCGTACGACGAAAACGCGGAAAATGCACAATGTAGCGTACGACGAGAATATTTACACGCTTTTCGGATCTATCAAAAAAGTCGTATGCCCTTTTCTGCACGAGAAATCCGAGACGGGCGGGGAAGAGAGCGTACGCGCACGCGCCCCGTGTTCCGCCCTCTCCACGCCCAAATCCAACCATATATGGTCAAAACTATGACGGCACAACGGGGATACCCCGGAAGGAACCGACATAATATAGCGTGGAGCATAGGGACAGATAAATACGTTTATGGAAAAACGCGGAAAGAAGAGAAACCTTTCGGAGACGGAGGTGCATGTGCTTGTTGGTGAGGTCCACGCGAGGAAAGAAAATCATCTTCGGAAGGTAAGCTATTTGTACGAGCCTACATTTGTCTGATTGCTCCTAGTTTAGGTAGCCTACTGTATGTTTGGTGCATCCTGTATTTGGCGTAGGCTACACGGACATTCTGTATTATGTGTGAGGAAAGCAAACATTCCACACATTCTGTGGTAGGCTATGAATGATTTAGGACCAAAAACAGGGAACGATAACACAGATGACCACTTCATAATGTTAGACCACATGAAACATTTTCCCCTCTGGGAAATTTAGACTCTCATCTAAATCACCCGGGAAATCACACTTAAGCATTTATTTGGCTGCCAACAGAAAAACATATCAATTGAATATGGCTACACAATAAAATGTTTAATGCATAATCAAGTTAACAGACAAACTCAAAGAAAATGACTGAAATTGTTTCTCCAGACTCTGACGTGGGGTGGGACTCAGAGGAGGGGGAGTCTGCAGTGGTCCTTGACCTGACGGTCGTGCCCCCGCCGGTTGCAGCCTCTACATCCAGCGCACCAGCCTCCACCTCCAGTGCCATCTCCAGCGCCTCCGTCTCCGTCTCCACCGCCCACGCCTCCACCTCCGGCTGCCAGCGTCCCTGCCTCAAGGTTCCCTGAGGGCTGGGCTTCCTATCAGATGCTGTGCTGGAGGCTCATGACCCTAGAGGCCCAGAGGGAAATGGCAGAAGGGATTGGGGCAGTTGTGGGGCAGTTGTGCAGCAGTTGGTGGAGGTCACCACACTACACCACCAGAGCCAACAGGACATCCTCACTGCACTTCATTCCCTCACACATGCTGTCACGGACCTCACACTGTCACTCACTACCACACTCACGGACCTCACACATTCACTCACAAACGCACTCACACACCTCACACAGTCACCCACCAACAGACAATAAAATGGTAGAAATGTGAACCTTACTTGTTTGTGTCTTCATAGCTGGCGCATGACCTCAGTGTGGGCCCTTTGGCCCCGCTGGTAAACCTCATGACGGGGAGGGGGCTGAGGGCTTGGGTCCTCATTTTGTGGTGGGGTCTTGACTGGTTCTCATTCTTATCAGCTTTGAATATACATCTTG
>NC_140250.1:1898232-1908232 GCF_949987555.1 Borostomias antarcticus | reverse complement strand
TGGAGGGAGCTCCAGAGCCTGCCTGACCTGCCTAGGGTGACCCGGTTTGGAAACCAAACCATCTGGGCGGCTCTGGAGCCCGTTCGCCTGGACACCAACCAGCTGGAGTACCTGTTTGAGAGCAAGGCGAACAGCGCCATCTGTAGCATGGTGAGGGGATGGCGGGTAAGTGATTCAATAGCATAGCGTCGGATTTGTGGGTGGAGGCGATGGAGGTCACGCCCAGTCAATCGCTGAATAGACTTCTGATGAACTACAACGAATCCGTCAGTTTTCTTGGTATCTCTTCATTCATATCGTCACAAGTACAAATCCCCCCTGGTTCATGTCAACGCACTTAGCCGACGGAGCTGACTCTGATTCCTCCATCTGTCAACCATCCTGTCCTTTATTGCCCCCCCCCCCCCCCCCTCGTAGAAGCCGCCAGCGGTGTCCGTCCTGGGGGTGAAGCGCAGCAACATCGTCACCATCGCCCTCAACAGGCTCCCGCCCCCCCACCTGCTGCCCCCGGCCATCTACGGCATGGACGCCAGCGTGCTGGACAGAGAGGACGTGCAGGTAGGGGTGGGGGTGGGGGCGGGGTCAGCTGAAGAGCAGGTGTGGCGGGATTCAGACACGGCTAGGTACACCCTCTCCCGAGATTCTGACGTCATATTACAAACACCAACCGTGCACAAGGCCTTCGGACCTGCGTCCCATTGGCTGATCTCGTTTTACGCGTCGCCCTCTCTTCGTCTTGTGCTCTCTCTCTCTCTCTCTCTCCCTCCCTCCGTGCGCAGCGTCTGCAGGCCCTGGTCCCCAGTGAGGAGGAGCTGGTTCTGATCAGGGAGGCCCGGGCCCAGTCCCCCCGCTCGCCCCTGGCCCCGGCAGAGCTCTGCCTCCTCACCCTGGGGGACATCCCTCACCTGAGCTCCAGGCTTCAGCTCTGGGCCTTCACACTGGACTACGACACCTTGGAGAGGGTGAGAGGCCGAAAGGACAGATGGAGGACTTGGCTCTAGCTATAGAGATAGGTGGTGTACAGATATAGAGATATGTGGTGTATAGATATAGATGGTGTATAGATATATAAATATGTGGTGTATAGATATATAGATATGTGGTGTATAAATATAGAGATGTGTGGTGTATAGATATATAAATATGTGGTGTATAGATATAGAGATATGTGGTGTATAGATAAAGAGATACGTGGTGTATAGATATATAAATATGTGGTGTATAGATATAGAGATGTGTGGTGTATAGATATATAGATATGTGGTGTATAGATATAGAGATATGTGGTGTATAGATATAGAGATATGTGGTGTATAGATATAGAGATACGTGGTGTATAGATATATAAATAGGCTATGTGGTGTATAGATATAGAGATATGTGGTGTATAGATATATAAATAGGCTATGTTGTGTATAGATAGGCCTATAGATATGTGATGGATTTTTGATATGGACATGATAGGGGTACCATGTTCAGTGGCCTAGCTGCACCCAGTGAGGGCCATGACCCTATGACCCTAAAATTACGAGTCACGTGCCTTACCGAGTGAGCGAGCCACGCGGGTCGTTTTTTTATAACCTCTGTGTCTCAACGCTTGTGGAAATCTCTTCAGGAAATCGCAGAGCCCCTCTTCCACCTGAAGCTGGCCATGGAACAGCTGTCGGCCAGTCAGACCTTCAGATGCATCCTGGCCACTGTGCTCGCCATCGGCAACTTCCTCAATGGATGCAAGGTGGAGCCGCCGTTGTAAATCCTTCTCAACCCCCCCACCCATTGTCTCTCTGTCTGTCCATGCACCAGTTTGTAGCCACTAGCTCTCACTGCGTGTTGAGTTTGGTAGGCTATTGAGTTCAGTGTTGAATCGACTCCCTCTCCTCCTCCTCTCCCTTTCAATGTACGACTGAAGGATTAGATCAGGGTTTCCCAAACTGGGGTCCGGTTGCTAGACAAAGCATTAGCAAGACACATTTGTCAAAGAATCATGTTTTTGACATGTCCCACAGCAATTTTAACAAAATATATGATCGTATCTGATGAAGGGCCAAAAACCCTTGTATTTACGGCACTACAATACCATACAAATTCAACAAATTAATCTGAGACTACGAATCGTGTCAACGTTAATATGCTACCTACTTACACCAGATTTTTTTTTTTTTTTTTGGGGGGGGGGGGGGGGGGGACACAAATTCCATCAAGTGTAAGTTAGGGGGGCTCTGAGGAAGAAAGATTGGGAACCTCTGGATCAGAGGACGAGAGAGCTTTTTACTAAATACGGCAGCACGCGCAGCGAGAGTTCACGCCATTTAAATACAAAACAACTTTTTCCCAGGCCCGCGGCTTCGAGCTGAGCTACCTGGGGAAGCTCTCTCAGGTGAGGGACACGCATTCCCGCCGGCCGCTGCTGCACCACGTGTGCGTCCTGCTGCTGCAGCTCTACCCGCAGACCTCCGACCTCTACTCCGACATCGCCGCCGTCACCCGGGCCAGCAAGGTACGCTCGCGCGTTCGACGGCCCTCGTTCCGTGCTGCGCGCACGTGCGGATGCGCTGACGTGGAAACATTTCCCCCCCCCCAGTGTGACTACTCTCAGGTCCAGTCCAGCCTCGCCCACCTCGAGGGCCTCTGCAGGGCGTCCCGGGAGCAGGTGCGTCTGCTGGAGCGGGTGGACGAGGAGAGGAGAGGAGGGGGGAGGAGAGGAGGGGAGAGGAGAGGAGGGGAGAGGGAGGAGGGCGTCGCCGCCCCGGCGCTCCGGAGGCTGCCCGGGTTCCTGAAGGAGTGCGAGGAGCGTCTGAGGGTGCTGCGCGCGGTCCACCGGCGGGTGGTCAACAGGTGCGCAAAACGACCTTTCCCAGGATGCCGTGCGGCTAGACCGACGGAGGGCGGGCAGATGGGAGGGGGGTGGGACAGGCAGGAGAGGGACTGGAGTAGGGCTAAATTTGTTGGTCCACCACAATACGGTTTTGTTTACTCACTTTGTAGTAAAATAAATCTCTCTCTCTCCCCCTCTCTCTCCCTTCTTACAGGTTCCACTCCTTCCTGCTGTTTCTGGGCTACTCCAGAGTGATGGTGAGAGACACCAGGCCAGAGGACTTCTGCAAGACCGTCAGTGACTTCTCCCTGGAGTACCGGGCCGCTCGTCTGTCCATCCTGCAGCAGAGGGAGAGAGAGGGGGAACGAGAGAGGAGAGGAGGAGGGGAGGGCGGCCCTGGCACACCTGCACCCAGCCAGAAACACCCACAGACACCTGATCAGGTACTACACAGAGCGTTAGAAAGAGAGAGAGAGAGAGAGAGAGAGAGAGAGAGAGAGAGAGAGAGAGAGAGAGAGAGAGACTTTGATATCTAGTATCTTCATCCTGGTAATATGCAAGGTAATTACTACAGTGTATATTTATAACTGTGTAATAAACATAGGCCTACAAAACATGTTACACTGCTGATACATGCCAGTCAGCCTATTTTATGTGTGTGTGTGTGTGTGTGTGTGTGCGTGTGTGTGTGTGTGTGTGTGTGCGTGTGTGCGTGTGTGTGTGTGTGGTTAGACCTGCTCAGTCGTTATCCTAGAGTACAACACTTATCTCAGGGTTGTTAACCTCTTATCACCAGGCTCTCCTTCAGGGAGGGGAGACTGGCTCTCCTTCAGGGGGGGCAGTCTGTTCTCCTTCAGGGAGGGGAGTCTGTTCTCCTTCAGGGAGGGGAGTCTGTTCTCCTTCAGGGAGGGGAGTTCAGCAGTGTAAGCTGGAGGAGTTGCTGAGGACGCCTGACCCGGTCTCCAGGCTGGACCTGACCCTGCGTCGCCATCGTAGCCAGAAGACAGACAACGGGGGTAGGGTATCACACACGCACACACACACACACACACGTGCTCACACACACGCATGCAAGTGATGTATGGTATGTACGCATACCTGCATGCGAACACACTCACACACACACACACACACACACACATGCATTCTCTGGTGGGAAACGGAACATTTCAATAGGCCTATAAAAACAATATTTATGTTTAATTTCAGGTCCTTTCTCCCAGAGGCTCAAGTGGTGACTGAAGAACAACAACAAAAATCACACTTGGACCCGTTTAAAATGTATTTTGTTACAATTATCTGAATGATGTTTGTTTTTTATGTGTGAATGCATGTGTATTATTGGAATGTGTTGTGTGTGTAGTTTCTCGTGCTTCCTGCTGCCACTCGGTGCTGAGCTATACAGACGGACAGACCCACCAATACCAGAAGAGAACAGATACAGATTCCACTGAGCAGAGCCAATAAGAGATCAGTATTCGGGATAAGGAGGGACGCTTCTTCTCTGTGTGAAGCCAGTCGCCATTACGTGGTAACTGGTCCAAGGTACGTTATCAGCCCAGTGAATCGGAAAGTGGATTTGAAAGCCAACTCAAGTAAAACAACGTCGAATTTTAGTCATTTTTAATTATAAGCTCTGGGTGAGTATTTTGAATCGAGAGACTTTTTCTAATTTTCATTTTTTTCTGACTTTGAAAACCATCCTTGGGACCTTTTTGTTTTTGTTTTTATAGCATTTTTCTGGCTGGTGTTCTGAAACTGTGTTGGCTTTGGTGGCGTAGCCTAGTCTACATTTTGTGATGCAGCTCCTCGGGTTGCTGCGCTTGTCTCTAGTGTCTGGTAGCTCTCTGCGGCGATATTTTTGATCTATTTTTCCAATTCTGACTTTTTAAACGACGTTTTTCCAGGGGTACATAAAGATCAAATTGCTTGTTCGCTTGTGGTCGTATTTTTAAGGACAGAAATATCGAGGACTGTTGACAATCTTGCCTGGACAAAATGATAATGTTGTCATGTCGGTCGTCTTTTCCCTCTTTTGGAAGAACGTTTTTAAAAGGGTTTTTATCGTTCACTGAATATATTTTAAGCCCACTTGTAACCTGAATTGCTGATGTAGCCTAGACGTTTTTACTCGATTATTTTTGTGGTTGTCATTTTCGAGGGCAGCAGTTATAGTGCGTTCTGCATAGACGCTTTAAAGAATAGATGCATCCTTTTTGAGGCAAGATTTTTCCCGTCGAGGAGTGAAGGAATTTGGTGTTTTCATAATCAACGATGTTGAGTGTGTTTTACGGTGGGGGCATAGACTGACACCTTTTGGGGGAAAACATTTGGAAATAGTTGGTGCGACAATTTTTCTACATTGTATCTTCTGATGATAATCATTAAAGTATTCCCCAGTTTCTGAAAGACCTGATCCAATTAACGCCTGTTTCATTACCAATGCAAGTGCATAGCCCTCAAGGAGAAATTGTTTGGATTGTGATCTTCTTACGCCAAGAGCAGAGCCTTTAATAGCACAAAGCGCTTATGTTAATATCTCGTAGGCCTAGGGCATATAGGGCGTTAGGCTTGCCTACTGTAGAAGATAGTTCTAGTGATTGTATGCATGAATTGTGTTAATTTGAGTCACTTTAATAGGTTGGTGCCAGCTCTTTGAATCATATCAGGCCTGTGATTTGGTTGTGACCTTCACCCAATTCCCCCATTGAAGTCCGAGCGGAACGTCTCAGGGCTTTGTTCCAGTTCTCTAAAATGGCTTCCTTTCCTCTGTCACCACCTCCCCTCCTGGACCCCCCTGCATGTGGAGAATTACGACGATGAAATCAGCACGCTCAAATACTGTAGTTACTATTACAAGCCAGCTCAAATACTGTAGTTATAATAACAATCCAGCTCAAAATACTGTAGTTATTATTACAACTCAGAAGCTGTGATTCGGCCTTGAGGGAAAGGAAGGCGTCGGCCAGTTTTACACTGGCCTCTAAATTATGAATGTTACATCAAACAAGAAATTAGTCTCCCAACAAGCAGTTGATATTATGCCATGGTGCTACTGTACATAATGGTAGTCTTTGCCTGTCAAACGTTTGAGATGAAATGAGTCATGTCACTCTTTAGTAGTAACTAACACACGTCTCGGTTGTCAACAATAGCACAGCATTATGCACGTGCGCGTGTGTCCTCTAACGACTCAAATATGGCGTAAAACCCCGCTTCAGAAACTAAAAACAGCATAATAATGATGTATTTACGCCACCGACGCACTAAACCAGCTGATATAGGCTATAATTAGTTCCCCCTGGCTGAGGAATATATATGCTGAAGAATAAACTGGTTCAGTGAATGGGTGGGGGAAATACGCGGAGGGTTTTACACCTCTGGCTGTGGTGGACCACCGGACCACACCGTCACGTGCCTTGTTCTTCTGGTCGACATGCATAGAATACCGTAGTAGTAAAAACAACAACAACATAGTAGTACCATAGCGATAGTTTCCAGGGGTGGAGCTGGATATAAATAACTCAACCCCCAGCCATTTTCAATTTAATGGGAACTCTTAACCCTAACTGCCCCCCCCCCCAATTCCCCTCCTAGAGTCTTGGTTTCTTGTCTAATTTCACTTTTTCTTTGCCCCCTTTAGTTTTTGAAGCAGCTTTTTTGAGCAGCAACAAATCGTAAGTTGGTCTCCAGTTTTTTCACCTCAGCTTATACACCGTTTTTAGTTTTTTGGTATGAGTTACTTTTCTTTTCTTTTTAGCTTTTGTGAACTACCTTGTTTTCCCTTCTTTAATTGAAGTAGTTATACATGTATATAGCTCCTTTTGTGCTTTGTTAGAAAAAAACAACAACTAGACTAGGCCTACTCCATTTTTGAAGTCCTGATAGTCCAGTTGTTGTAGTTTAAACTAAGCCCAATGTTCCTGTTCACACACAACTAAATAATTGTACATGCTTTCAATTCACAGCAAATACTGATCTTCAGAATCAATATGGCTGCTTATACAATATGTCACATGCGTATGTTTGTGAATGCACAGTCGCACACAGACACACACACACAGGCCTAATAAATGAACTCTTGATGGCATGACTCCTGAATAAATTAATTTCCCGAAAATTAATCAATCAATCAATCAATCAAAGCTTTATTTGTATAGCGCATTTCATACCCAGAGGCAACACAATGCGCTTTACAGAGAACAAGGGAGGAGGGCATACGACCCACTCTCTACATATTCCAAAATGTAAGCAAAGAGTTAAAAATCCCTATATTTTCTTGTTTAAAATCCCTGTTGAGCGAGGCCTATAATAAGGCTAACATACAGAACAATACAACACATCATATTCATCCACACAGTATATGTTCTCTGACCTATGAGGAGTCTCCCCCTCTGGCCCGACAGTTCCGAGCTCTGACCTGATTGGCTGGGCCGACTGTCAGTCATGTCGCCACGGGGGAGGGATCAGAGCCGTTGATAGGTCACGACAGATAGCTGGTGATGAGCAGGCCTGTCACTGCCGTGTGGCCTATGTGATGTAGAGAGCTACAGTATCTGAACGTCCTGTGATGCGTCACGCTCCTGAATAAGCTCCACCCCCCATCCTTTCCTGATGTTGATGCTGCCAGCGAGCCAGAAACCACAAAGGCTCACGCAGCCAAAACCATTGACTGGAGAGTTAGGACATTAAGCTTACGCCAGACACACCCGGATCCTCCCTGATCCACAGAGAGAGAGAGAGTGTGGATATGGAGGGAGGAAGGGAGAGATGAGCCTATAACATAGCTCATGATGAGGTCATGTGACCTTTGGGTGCAGATGTCAGGTTTCATATTGATGTGGGCCACGATTGGCTCTGCTATTGGTGGGATTTACCACACACACACACACACACACACTCACACAGGCTTACCATGTAGTCTGTTGATCAGTACTCCAAAACTACCATAGTTGCATGTAAATCACATGACGGATCGTGCCGTTCTGAAGCCAGACTTGAAGAATGCATACAGATCAGAGGTCTTGCGGTACGTTTGCACAGCACTGGGGCTACTGTACAATTTAAATGCATAAACGGACCTTTAGAGGCTGTAGTGTTGAATGTAAATCAGATTATGGCCATAATGGCCTGGTAAATTAATCCGCTATTAGCTTCTTCTGTATTGCCATGTCTCTATTGATTGTATGCAACACTACTTAATATTCGTCAACAATAACGACAATATTCATCCTACAGGTTTTTGGATGGCTTTTTTCTTTACCTGCACACTCCAACGAGCTGTTTTCCCCTCCTAGGCCTCTTGGGGGCAGCAAAGATCCAAATAAATTCCCTAATTTTGGAGGCGTACCCACTTCCCTAACCCCCTGCGCTCCAACTAGTTACAACTACAACTACCAGAATGCATTGCTGAGCCCTGTAGGCTCAGGGAACCAATAACGACACTCTTCTCTCCAACAGACAGAGAGACAGGCAGGCAGGCCATCGTCGCCCAGGTTACAGACGATATGGAGTGAGTCACTGGTTACTATAGCTACCACCCACTCTGAACACAGATCTACCTGCTGTAGACCATGAACCTCAACGTTAGGCTGGGGCTAGAACCTTTTAAATAAAGTGTGATTCGTTTGCTGGTTGATTGGCAAGTGGGGCAAAAGCACAGCCAAATAAATGCCCTGTGTGTGTATATAAGTTCAGCATGGCAGAACCTTGCAAGTTCACTCCACTCTTCATGTACAGAGACTCACACACCGTAGCAAGTGGGTCGTATGCTCCCTGTCCAGTAGAATCAGTAAAGTCGGACATATACCCTGTAGGCACCCAGCATAGACCAACACCATCTCTCTCTCTCTCTCTCTCTCTCTCTCTCTCTCTCTCTCTCTCATACACACACAGCAGGGTCAGTCGAGTTTGAGAGCAAAGCAGGGCAGACGGACGTGAACGCGCACACTCAGCTTCTCTCCGTCTTCTCTCTCTCTTTCCCTGACCCCCAACTGCCCCCCCCCCCTCCCCGTGCCCCCTCCTGTCCTTCACCTCTCGCCGCGCCCCTTTTCCCACCCTCCTCTCCCTCACTCCGTCCAACCCCCCCCCCCCCCCCCTCCAGCCGATCGCCCACCGACGACAGCCTGATGGCCAGCAACGTGACCAACAAGACGGACCCGCGCTCGCTCAACTCCCGCGTGTTCATCGGCAACCTCAACACACTGCTGGTGACCAAGGCGGACTTGGAGGCCATCTTCTCCAAGTACGGCAAGATCGTGGGCTGCAGCGTCCACAAGGGCTTCGCCTTCATCCAGTACGCCAACGAGAGGAACGCCCGCGCCGCCGTGGGAGGGGAGGACGGCCGGATGATCGTGGGACAGGTGCTAGGTAGGGTGTGTGTGTGTGTGTGTGTGTGTGTGTGTGTGTGTGTGTGTGTGTGTAGGACGGGGGGTGGGGGCTGGTGGTGTTTGGAGGGTGCAAAGGGGTAGAGAAAAGTGTGTGTGTGTGTGTGTGTGTGTATGCTTGTTTGTGTGTGTGCGTGTGTGTGCTTGTTTGTGTGTGTGTTGTTTGTGTGTGTGTGTGTGTGTGTGTGTGGCACTTGTTTGTGTGTGTGTGTGAAGGACGGAGGGGGGGGGGGGGCTAGTGGTGTTTGGAGGGTGGAAAGGGGTAGAGAAAAGGGTGTGTGTGTGTGCTTGTTTGTGTGTGTGTGTGTGAGTGTGTGTGTGTGTGGCCGGGGAAGATGTGAGGATGATGGTGTGACAGGTGAGAGGGGGAATGGGAGGAGTGTGTGTGTGTGCGCTTGTGTGTGTCGCCGGGGATGATGTGAGGGGGGTGGAGGGAGGAGTGTGTGCTTGTTTGTGTGTGTGTGTGTGTGTGTGTGTGTGTGTGTGTGTGTGTGTGTGTGTATATGTGTGCGTGTGTGTGTGTATATGTGTGCGTGTGTGCGGCCGGGGGAAGATGCGAGGGGGTGGAGGGAGGAGTGTGTGTGAGTGAGAGGGAGGGAGGGAGGGAGGGAGGAGTGTGTGTGTGTGTGAGTGAGTGAGAGGGAGGGAGGGAGGGAGGAGTGTGTGTGAGTGAGTGAGAGGGAGGGAGGGAGGGAGGAGTGTGTGAGTGAGAGGGAGGGAGGAGTGAGAGGGAGGGAGGGAGGAGTGTGTGAGTGAGAGGGAGGGAGGAGTGTGTGTGAGTGAGTGAGTGAGTGAGTGA
>NC_140250.1:1849402-1896902 GCF_949987555.1 Borostomias antarcticus | reverse complement strand
CTCCTCCATCTCTCTCCTCCATCCCTCTCCTCCATCCCTCTCCTCCATCCCTCTCCTCCATCCCTCTCCTCCATCTCTCTCCTCCATCCCTCTCCTCCATCCCTCTCCTCCATCTCTCTCCTCCATCCCTCTCCTCCATCCCTCTCCTCCATCTCTCTCCTCCATCCCTCTCCTCCATCCTCTCCTCCATCTCTCTCCTCCATCCCTCTCCTCCATCCCTCTCCTCCATCTCTCTCCTCCATCCCTCTCCTCCATCCTCTCCTCCATCTCTCTCCTCCATCCCTCTCCTCCATCTCTCTCCTCCATCCCTCTCCTCCATCCCTCTCCTCCATCTCTCTCCTCCATCCCTCTCCTCCATCCCTCTCCTCCATCTCTCTCCTCCATCCCTCTCCTCCATCCCTCTCCTCCATCCTCTCCTCCATCCCTCTCTCCCCCCCCCCCCTCCCCCGTCCAGTGGCCTCGTCCTGTATGACCCGGCTGTCGCGCTCGCGCACCACCTCCCTGTCCTCCTCCTACTCCATGGAGGGCTCTCGCTCGCGCTCCCGCACCCTGTCCCAGGGCTCCCAGGGGGGGCAGATGCCCCCGTCCCCCTCCCAGACCATGGAGGTGTCCTGCTGAGGAGAGAGAGAGAGAGAGAGAGAGAGAGAGAGAGAGAGAGAGAGGGGGTGGGACTGGGAAGCGGAGAGGTGGAGGGAGAGAGAGAACCGGGGGATGAGGCCGACGCAGGAGTTGGGATGAAAGCTCTTCTTTTTTGTTTGTCGTCAATCGACTCCCTGCATCACTTGTTCCCATCGTCCCCTCAAGGAGAGAAAAAGAGCGGGAGAGAGAGAGAAAGAGAGAGAGAAAGAGAGAGAGAAAGATTGTTTGTAAGGATGATATGTGGAGGAGTAAACACTGTCCTAATCCCATCCATCCGTCGCCTCATCCTGCCATTAAAGGAGAAGGAGAGAAAGAAAGGAAGGAAGGAAGGAAGGAAGGAAGGAAGGAGGGAAGGAAGGAAGGAAGGAAGGAAGGAAGGAAGGAAGGAAGGAAGGAGGGAAGGAAGGAAGGAAGGAAGGAAGGAAGGAAGGAAGGAAGGAAGGAAGGAAGGAAGGAAGGAGGGAGGGAGGAAGGAAGGAAGGAAGGAAGGAAGGAAGGAAGGAAGGAAGGAAGGAAGGAAGGAAGGAAGGAAGGAAGGAAGGAAGGAAGGAGAGAGATACCGAGAGATATCTGTATAGGAAAAGGGGAAGGGAAGAAAGGGAGGATTTAAGAAAAGAGAGATGATTGTAGGAAAGGGGGGGGATGTGAGAAGAGGGCGTCGGCCTGTCCTCACCCCCTCCCTCTTTTGAAACGTCCCATCAGCCAATAGAGTCCTTTAACCTAGCGAGTGGGAGGCCTGTAGAGTCTCCGCCCCTTTAAATAACCAATAGTAATAATTATGAAACTGATGATGATGATGATGATGACATTAGTATTAATAATGGCTATGACTATGTAATAGCAAAAATAACATAAATGACATTCTGATTTTGAAATGATATGAAATAGAGAAAAAAACACATAGTATACTTGTAATGATGTGTGTCCGTTAAATCCTCTTACTCTAGCTTTTGTGTAATTTTTGTTTTTTAATTTGTCTTTTTTATTTTTTTATTCTCACGTCTCCTACTTCAGTAAAGAGATGAGGCCATTCGTTGCTTGTTTAGTCAAATTATAACCACGACGACAGCCAATGAATGGCTTTAGTGGTCACTTCCTCCTCCCTGTTTGGGGTGATTCATGTCTTCCGTTTCTCCCTGTCTAAGTGACATACTGTTGTTTTCTCATTCAGTGTCAGGGGTGGGCGGAGCAACGTGTGGTGGTTGGACTTGTATGCAATTAGCATGCCTGATTCCAGCCCATGTGAATATAGGATTTGTTTTTCTTTTATATTGAAGTGTGTGTGTGTGTGTGTGTGTGTGTGTGTGTGTGTGTGTGTGTGTGTGTGTGTGTGTGTGTGTGTCTGCTGGTTGAAGGCTTGAAGCAAGACAAGGTAGAGGATGTTGATGAGTGCTGTTTAGAATGAGTAAACCAACTCCCATACTGTCAAACAAGTGCTTCCAACGCTGCTGGCTGTCCCAAAGTGTGTCCCAGTATCCACACTTACATACTGTACTACACGTTAGCAAGCATCGCATAGGCCAATAGGCATGCATACTGCATAGTATTCTGGTTATGGATATTGGTATGCAATACCAGACTCAGCCAATAGGGGCCACTGTGTTAATGCTACTCAACAGCAACTTTGCTCCAGCCAGGGTACCTTCAACTAGACCCATCTAACATTCTCAAATCTGAGAGAACTATGAACAAGCTGAAACCAAGTTATAGTCAAGCCAACTGTAGTCATACCTAGGGTAAAATATTTATTTTAAATCATTTCAGTTATCTGTGTTTGATTGGTCTTGTCTGGCCCAAAGGAACCAATGGGCTGTTCCCAAAAAATGCAAACCCTGCCCACCTGACACTGCAGTCAGACTCAAGCAAACGCCTGAGTAACATTGTGACATTTCTACAGTGACCTTTTGACCTTTCTATGACCTGACAAAGAACCAGCCCCTCCACTGCCAATAGGGAGCAGGACACTGACTCTCCCCTTAAAGACAAAATATACATCCAAGATAGCACCCTGTTGGTTCTAGTGCACTGTTCTAGGCCGTAGTGTACTAAGGAGGAAATACTGTAGGCTGCCATTTTGAACAGACTCCTAGTTGCTCTCTGTGCTGAAACACCGATAGACCCGACTCATTCACGTTTTATAGTCTTATAAGACGCTTTACATGAGGAATATTCAATCGGTAAATGCTGAATTAATGTAAAAGCTACAACATATTCAGTATATCTAAGATAATCCAAAGCGTAGCACTGCCCTGAACTGAACGCAATGTTCAAGGACCCAGCTAATAAACCTTCGGAGAGCATGTGTTTGTTTTTGAGAAAGTGTGCGGCTTCTTTGCGTTTCAAAAGTTTTTTTTGCAGTTTGTCCGTTCATGTCCATCCTCTACAGCTCATCTCTCTAACCCTAGTGACTAGCTGGACAGGTTTGGTAGTTTGATGATGAGGATGACGAGGAAGATCAGTTGGAAACTCTTGAGCTTGAGTCTCGGAATAGACTGACTTACAGGGAGACGACGGTGACGAAGATGATCTTCGGTTGATGAAGAGCAGAATGTAGATGGGATGGTTAGGCTCCTCCCACAATTGCGTTGAGAGTCAGTTAATCAGAGATGAGAAGTTTCTACCAAATAAGGGGAAATGGGAGGAGCCTATTAGTGTACCAAATAAGGGAAAAGGGGAAGGACCTTTATGTTTGGGGGCTGTGTGAATGTACATGCTTGCTTGTCCGTTTTATTCTGTTTACTCATCTCTTTCATTTATCCATTTTATTTGTTTACTCTTATTTCTCCTTCAGCCTCACTATTTTTCTTCTCTCCTCGTTTGAGATTATTTTGATCTGTGCGGTGTTAGTCTACTGTCTCATGTGCTCACATACTTAGGAAACCGTGTGATATAGTTCTGTATAGTGTAACTTTTTCAGCGTTTAGCTCTGTAAAGGGGGAATAATAACTCGATTAACATTAAAAACGTTAAAGATACTGTAACTGGATACAATCAAATTTCCTTGTGTGGCTAATTTCTCTGTAATAAAGGAACAACCCTAAAAAAAAGTATTAATAAAAGGTTAAGAGACAAAGATGCCTGGATTTTTCTTGTTTTGATATATTTATGTTATGCTGCCGCCATTGGTGTGTGAATGTGTGTGTGAATGGGTGAATGAGAGGCCATTCTAAAGTCCTTTGGATAAAAGCGTTATACAAGTGCAGTCCATTTACCATGTATACCATATACCTGTATCATATCATCAACTACAATTGTCAGATGATTAGTAGTAGTAGTAGTAGTAGTACAGTAGTAGTAGTAGTAGTAGTAGTAGTAGTAGTAGTAGTACAGTAGTAGTAGTAATAGAAGTAGCAGTAGTAGCAGTAGTAGTAGTAGTAGTAGTAGTAGTGGTGGTAGTAGTAGTAGTAGTAGTACAGTAGTAGTAGTAGTAGGTACTTTACTGATTCCCAGGGGGAAATTGCACAGGGATGTCCTGTACCAGCCATTCGACTGTCTGTACATCGAGAAGCAAACCCCACAGACAATGATACCGGGACAAGATTCCTAACGTTGTAACAACAATAACCTCATCGAAGCAAACGACACTACCCAGAACAACCAGGGGCACATCAGGCCAGCTCCAACATGCCCCCCGGTCAGAATAACAACCCAGGACAGTCCACCATACCTACAGTTCCTCTCCCCCCCCCCCCCCTGCAGTCTCCCAGCCTCCCAGCCTGCTGTCACTGGTGAGGGAGCTTTGAATGTGTACAGACAACCTTCTAAATAATGAGAACAGTCTAATGTACAAAACACTACCTTCTCTTTAATTGCATTTCTCGGTGTGTGTGTGTGTGTGTGTGTGTTTTTTGCAGGCACTCTGACGTGGATCCTGCTGTCCTATTGATTCTGAGGAGACAGTTAAATGAAAAACAAGTGACAGAATGTTTAATCACAACTCTGTTTCAAAATCAAGATGACAATCAAGTTATCAAAAATGTAAGTCCACAAGGTATTGATCTACATGTTTACAGTACATAATTCAGTCTTTATCCATTTGGTATTGCTGCATTCGTTAGGTTGGGCACTTTATGCCAGTCCAAAGGCCGTGTCTCTGTGACCTTCTCACGTCGAGATATAGCCGTTTCAAGTCCAAAAAAATGAATGGAGGTGAATGGGCAACCGTGTTTGGGCAGCTCTGTGGCGGCCTCCTCAGGTCGGATCTGCTCCAAAATTGAATGGGTTCTAAGGTGGCTCATGGTACACCCCTCCACTGAGTTTCATGAAAATCGGTGTGGTAGTTTTGGCGTAATACTGCTAAAGAACCACCCAACACGCCACCGAAAACAACCTCTCGCCCCGCGCTTTCGCTGGGGCGGAGGTTATAGATGTGGTGACATGGATTGTGCTTGTGTGTTATAGCTTGGATGACATACTGCATTTACACAACACATGTGTAAGAAAACTTAAAAGTTGTTATATGTATAGTCAAATATTTATATTTTGTACAACAAATAACACCTAAACAATAAGGGGTGTGGTTGAAAAAAGGCTCCAGGGTTTCAGTCCCTGGTCCTCAAGGACCTCTCCTGTAAAACCAGGGCAATCATACCTGCAGATGTTCAGATACCTGCAGATGTTCAGTTACCTGCAGATGTTCAGTACTGGCTCAGTCAGTAGGCTGTTAGGCTACTACAGAACAGCATGTATAGGAGGTGCATGATTGATGATTTTAATTGCATGCACTAATAAACATATCTCTCAGCCAAATGCATTTCTGCATTCTCTGAGCTCATCGACAGCTTGCTGAAAGCCCCTGGCTGTGACTTTGATGGCTTCAATGAGCTTCAATGCATCAGACTGAGACTGGGGTCTTCGCTCCGGACTCATCTCATAGAGCTCCTTAGCATCTCTACAAATCATGCAAATGTGTGGTGGTTGTCTGTCTACTCCCGCTCGCTCAACCATACCCATTTCGGGTAAACTCGTAAGCTGAGCAACATCACTTATGCCTTTTGCAAGGTGAGCAACATCGCTTATGCCCGGCGCATCCTTGGGTAATCTAGCAAAACACCTTAACACTTCAGTGACATGTGTCCCTGATGTACTTTCATTTCTTAATTGTTCAGCGCCCTCATAAATCTCTGTCAGGTTCTGCTCAATTGGTCCAATCAAAGTCTGAAATTCAGTCACATGTTTCTCAATGTTCTTTTTGACACCATAGTGGTCCTTCACGCGCTTGATTTTGATGAAAAAAAGAGCCACTCCACCGCACGTTGCTATGCCAACAACCACATATAGACCAATCTGCGCAGGTGCATAACGCCAATTGAGGAAAAGCACTATACCAGCTACTATAGAGATGATCCCTGCTACCAACACGATAATATTCCCACTCAGACTACCGGCGGTATTACTGTGGTGAACGCTCTCAAAATCAGCCCAAATCATATTAAGCTCGCACACTATGCTTTGCAGCTCAACTGTCCTTTCATCAACAAGTTTGGTGAATAGTTCGATGCCTCTTTGAAGTCCCTGTATTTGTTCTGGTGGCCCTGAAGAGGAGAGGGACAGTATAGTTTTAGTTACATCGTAAAGACGTCATCAGTCAGTTTTTATTAGATGGAAAGAAAATGATTGAATACTATCAATTGATATGTTAGTGTTTTTTTTGTTTTTTTTATGTCTAAAGTGGTAATTTCTTCATTATTAAAGATTAACGTTCTTAAACTTATCTTCTGGGGGAAAAAAAAAAACATTGTGAGAATTTCCACAAGTTCAGTTAGCTACATTTCTTGTAGCCATATTTGATAACATTACATTCATACAGTAGCCTATGCTGATTTTACCTAGTTTCAATTGGTTTCAGAAAAAAAAAAAACATGGAAAAAGGCTGAACATAGCTTTGTGAAACTATTCCATAAAATCAATCGATACTACTGTACTCACTTGATTCCATGCTTGAACTCTCGGGAAGCTGACAGGCGGCCATGTCTTCCATTGATAGTTTGATGTCCTCAGTTCATTCAGCACATACAGGAAGCTGGAGGTGAGCACAAAGACGAGATGGATGAGCCTATTTCCTGTACATGACATCCCTTTGTAACAGACTGCGGTAGTACAGTAGGCCCTACTGCCAAGGAGAAAGGTCAGACCTCCAGAAGTGCATTGATGACGTTAATAACGAGTGGGTGGAAACAGATCAAATCACTGAGCGCCGTCCAACCATACGTATGAAAATAAACAAGTCTGCTCAGTGAATGACAGTCTTCTCAGTCTATGACTGGCCGATAGGCTATGGCCAAAATATGAAAAAACAAAAAAACAAATTCAGTGTTATCGAGGATTCATTTTTGTTCTGTTTATATGGACATTTCTTTTCTTTATAAGACTGCCCTTTTAGTCTGAGAGACAATAAACAGTGGAAACATTTAGTGGCATTAAAGTAGGCCTTCAAGTACAGTATAGCCTAGGCTACTGTATGTCATCAATCTCTCTAGGCCTAGATGTCGAGGTACAGTAGGCTTATGAAAATAACCCTAAATGGAGAACTGCTACAGAGACCAGTCACATCTCCAAATGAATCCATCTGCTTTCATTGCATGAGAGATTAGAAAAGTGTGTGTGTGTGTGTGTGTTTGGGGCTAGATTTTTAAATGTGCCCTGAGAGAACTGCTGGCACTGCCGTCTGAGTGACCGTGACAGCATCAGTGACCGTGACAGCATCAGTAACCGTGACAGCAGAGGAAGCACGCAATCTTGATTTTGCGATATAGGCATTTTGCTGAAAAACCAAAATGCGCCCAATCTCAGCTACCAAGCCCTCTGGTTTGTGTCCCGAGGGTGTGTTTGTGTCCCGAGGGTGTGTTTGTGTCCCGAGGGTGTGTTTGTGTCCCGAGGGTGTGTTTGTGTCCCGAGGGTGTGTTTGTGTCCCGAGGGTGTGTTTGTGTCCCGAGGGTGTGTTTGTCCAAAAGAAAATGAGAACATGAACGTGCCCACCCACATCCATTGTATGACCAAAACGGTGGTAGAGCAATTATCAGACTTTCTCAAAAGTGCTAGTTTTGTCAACGTTTTGATCTGAACCATTGTATATGATCATAAGTAACCTTAAAACAGGGCTAAACATGCATTTTCCCTTTACTACTCCTTCAATATCGACGCACGTCTGCGCTAGCGACCGCACGGCCTCAGTCCCGCTCAGAAACACAAACCTGGGAGTTTACATTTCCACACTGTTAAGAGATTAATATTTCCCCCCCATGAAAACACACCACTAACGGCGCATTATTTGAGAAATATGACACCGATGCTGCTCTGTGTTGGAGCCTGACTCACACACAGCGACAGGCGCAGAGCACTCTTTCAGCTAATTACAAATTAGAGTTTTTTTATTTGATGATTAGGCTATGGGCACTGATATATGAAAATATAACGAAGTGGGTTTAAAAAAAAGTAACACAAACGTGCAGACGTTGGGCAGGTAAATCCAACAGTGAATGACCGGTGTAGGCCTACATCTGAATATAGTCGTGATGACCCTTAAGGGCAATGAATGATAATAGTATTTCAATGAAATAGTAATAAGTACATAAACTTATAAAAATGTAACCTCGGTCAGGTAAGAGAGAGTTTACCTAGCGGCAGCCTGGCCTATGCTCTTTCTCATCAGACGTTTTTTGTCAGTTGCAGCATCTTTCTTCAACATTCCATTCTAGCGAGGACTCAGGAGCCCCTTTCAGTTCAGATCGGAGAGTTTCTTTCTGGAAGCTTCTTACTGAGTCCTCTTTTCTTTCTGAAACCTATTTTCTTGTAGTTCAGATCAGAGAGTTTTTTTGATCATAGAATCAGGATTTTCAGACAATTTCTACAGTTCTAGGTTGGGGGACTCTGGTTCCGAATCTCTTTCTGGGTGGCCGGCCATTGCACCCAGCTAGGACAGTCCCCAGGAACATTATTGCTCTCTATCTTTTATAATCTTTCTCTCTCTCCTCCCATCACATCAGGCATTACATAAATTTCAACCAATCAAAGTAAACACTCCTCCCCCTCTTAAAACACTACATCCATTTCAACCAATCAAAGGTACACATCATGACCTCATACAGAGTGATCATCTCATGGTAATCACATGCTCATTGTTACAAAGACATCCTGACATTAACAAAATCTCTCTACTGTACATTACCAATGAACACTACATGCATACAGTTGTCAATGATCATTTGACTGGTTGGTCCATTCTGGTGCTTTCTACAAACAGTGAAAAGAGGAAGTGGCCAGCAGGCTTTGTCCCTATCTTTTGATTCAGTTAGAGAGTTCTAAATACAGTCAGAAATGTTATTTACATTATAATCTTAAAGATTCTCACTTTTATTAATGGGATTAGTACAATATATATGTTTACTTATATAATAAAAATACATTGTTTAGTTTAACTTCAGTGTTGCCTGCTTGCCGACTTTGTCACTATATCTTGTGACTCTCCAGACCCTCTTAGTGACTTAATTAGTCAAGAGCGAGTTTTTCTGGTAATTTGTGGAATGATTGTGTTGACAGAGCTCTGCAAAAGCATCTTACATATCCCGTTCTGCGGTTCACGTTACAACCGAGCCAAGTAGTTCTACAGCGATGCCTGCCGTCTCCTCCTCCTCAACACTCACACTAATATAGTATAATAAGGAAATAGTTTGTAGGTCTACATCCATTAGGCCACTGCATATCTGTAAAAAAAGAAAATAAAAAAAATCTAACGTTACTCATATGTCAACAAAAAAAATTTGTAAATATGAAAATGATCAGTTTATTAACTACCTGGTCAGCCTTTTCTATTCATTTTGCCTCATTCAGAATTGCATATTATGCAAATTAGTTGATTACATCATCTAGAAACTTCTAGCTACTTTTGGGAGAGCCAACACTACTTCCCTTACAGAGGAGTTGGCAACACTGATTTCCATGAATCTAGACATCACTTTGTTACTTACTGCTCCATCACTCCCAAAATAATCCTATGTAGTATGACCCAAAAGCCCCCTCATTTGGGTCTCATCTCACCCTCATACAACTGTATCTTACGTCCTCTTGGTGCAACCATTGAACCCCCTGTATTTTATGAAGAACTGGTGCTTCCAGCACTCACGGATGTGCCAAGTTGTGGTTTCTGCCGACTCGGCACGAGCCCTTAGCTCTAATGAAGTCTCCGACGTAACTTCCCAACTTGCCAAGCGGCCCAGAGGGGGGGAACACCTAGATTGCCTCCCCCTGCTAATGCGCTTTCCACGTCGGTGGAAGGCAGGGGGCCCCCCGGACAGAGCACACCGCCAAAATTCATATGCTATGTATTATGCCGCATGATAATAAATGTTCAAATTTGACAAAAGTGATCTCGACTGAATTGCATTTCTTCAGGATCATCATGCATCATGGGTAGGAACTGGGGACTCCACAGGTGCCCCAATCACATTTTGGGGGATTTCATTCTTTCAGGATCAGGTGAAGACCTCCTTCTTCCCTCACTGGCCTCTGGTTTGACCCTCCTGACCTCTTGGGCCACAGGAGATAGCATTCTCCTGTCAAGATGTGTCTCTCTATGCCTATGTGTCAGGAGAAGATGTTCACAAAACTACAGACTACAAAACTACAAACTACAAATGTAATTATTAAAAAGGTAGGTGTAAAATGTGAAGTCCCAGAATGAAGAGGCCTGATCCAGCAGGAATCTGGTTGGGAGCTCGACGTCAGTCTGGTGATCAGGTCAGAATAGCGCGAGGCTTCCGAAGCATGCTGACACTTTTAAGAGAGTACTATCAGTGTTCTAAGCCAATCGGAACATAGTAAGAAAACAATCCAACCAATATATCTTCAAGTTACAGGTAGACGTTTAGTCAGTTGGCGGAGAAAGCATTGTCAAAGCTGGGGCTGTCATGCTGATGACCTATGACCTTCAGATAGCTTCAGTCAAGCCGTTTCCATACAGTTCAATATGTCAACAGTTCAGCAGAAAATCTGACAAATGTTTATTGCTCCTAAAAGTATCCTCTATAGAATATAAAAAGCAGATGGTGGAAAGTATTTTTCAAAGGTGTTTCTTAACCATGGCCAGGCTTATTAAGGGCTTTGTTACCTTGAGTGACCAACAACGCCATCTGGGGAATTGCACGCAGGAAATAATGTTCTATGCAATTAGACTCCTCTGTAATGCACACAGGTAAATCAGGGAACAAAGGCATGGTTTCAAGCTCACAAGAAATGTAAATTTTACTCAGTTACCCTGTAAATAAGGGACTCTGAAAGCCGCTATGGAAAAAGGCTAGGTTAACAACTTTATTTGTACCTACAATCAAACATTTCATTTATTTATTTAGTTACAGTAGTCATGTTAAAATCTAATACAAATACAAACCAGGTCAGGTCCAGCCTGGCTTATGTGCGTGGCTGGCTTGTTTCTGTTCAAGACTGGTAGGACGGAAGCTAGTCATGCCACTGATATAGCTGTGAATTGAAATTACATGAAATAATGTCTGATTAATTAAGATAGGTCTTGTCGCCTGGACACATCAGTTCCAATGCTTCCAGTGCTAATCCAGCACAATAAGAGCGGGATAGCCAGTTAGCTCATGAGCTCACAACAACTAGCAGCAGCTTCCATAACATTAATGGTAGCGGTCAGTGGCTAAAGCAGTTACACTGATGATTCCTGTAACTTTAGCTATTTTGCTGTAATTGGTTCAACTTCTGTTTCTGAACAAAGGTAAGGGATAAACCCAGATAACACAAGGCTAGCGGACCTATAGCGGGCCCCGATGGACGAGTTGGCGGACCTCCGGCGGAATATAACACGAGGCTAGCGGCGGGTTCCTGGCCATTTGCACATTGAATGGCAAGCGGACCTCTGGTGGATTATTAGCGTCAGGGACAGCGGTCCGCTAGTAATTCGAAATGCTCCCGCTATTGCTCCACCACCATTCCACCGGTAGTTTATTGTCTATATCCGAGGCCCATTGGATTATGGATTTCTATTGCTAAATTAACTTACTCTGAAATTTTTTTGGGTAACCCTTCCTTTCATAGTCCCCCAATTACTAAACATTTACCTGGTAAATACATGCAAAGTATAGCCTAATATATAATGGGTAATTACTGAGACACCTATATTGTAGGTATCATTTCAAAACAGGAGTATTTCAAATGTTCAATTACTGCACATAAATTCAATAACTGACATAGCACCACCAGGTAACCACATTTTTAGATAGCTTCTATAACATCCAGTGATGAAAAAAAATCTTCTCCACCGGAGTTTGAACTCCTGACCTTCAGCATAGGAGGTAGACGCCCTATCCACTATACTACCAAGGAACTTGGTACTGTGTGATGTCATAGTGGTTATATTTTGGTGTTCTTGGACCACTGCCTCTTGTGGTGGCAACATAGAACTGCAGGTCAACAACACGACGGAGGGAGGGAGGGAGGGGGTGACAACCAGACAAATGCCATCTATGGTGCGCTGGCTTCCAGCCACGCACAAAAGTAAAACTGATTATGATGTCGGTGCGTATGCGTGATTTACAGCCATATCTTCCTGCTAAATGTAGAGAAGTGATCAGCTTGGCGCAACAGTTTTCACCATATGGGAGCTCCGAATTTGTTTGGTCAGGTTAAAGTAGCCTACCTGAACGCGCGTGCTCCCATCCAAATGAACGCAAGCGCAACTCGACAGACGTCAACATTTTGTTCCAGCCAATGAGATTAGCAAGCCCTTTATTTTCACGTTCTTGCATGCGTTTTAGTGCGTTTTTTGTTGAAAGATGGGGTTTTTTGTGCCATAAACAAGAACGCAGTCATACATAGGTTAACCATCTATTCCAAAATGTTTATGCATAGTAATTATGATAGTGATAGGGTGCAAAGATTGAAGAGGAAGAACAACAGCCAAACAGAGAGAGAGAGAGAGAGAGAGAGAGAGAGGGAGGGAGGGAGATGGAAAGACGGAGAGAAGGATGAAAGGATGTAAGGTGGGGACGGGGAGGAAGGGAGGGAAAGAGTTTTAGTAAAAAGAGCAAATTCCACACATTTTCATACAGTAATGAGATGTCTTTCAGTTTCATATGCCTTTATTTAATCTTTACTTCAAGATGAAATATAACAGCCACTTAGGTAACAGTAGGAGAGAAAACAACTAACCAATCATTTAAACAGCAGTCATGAACACCAACATTCATGAATACCTGATTCAGTCATTATACAGAGAAAAAAGACCCCTTATACAGTATCAAAGTTAATCAACAATATCATCTTTTATAATAGATGTTTATAAATGAATCTAGGACAAAATGATTGTATACAATGATCAAGTTGAAATTACAATATTAAAGAACCAAAGTTCAACTATTATAAACAAATGACGGCATGAAGATTTCCTTCTATTAGGCCTCCTGAAGTACAATGCAAGAAGAACTAGTGCTGCGAGCAGCAGTGAGCGGGCCCTCGCACCCCACGCGTGTCGGGGTGTGGCGCCGTTAAAGGGTGTGCTATTTCGGTGTGCAGTACTGAGAGAAACTTCCTGTCACCAGTAGGTGGCGCTCTAGGCGTGACTCAATACCGAAGCATAGATGTGTTCAGGACGGTACCTTGATGAAGCGTGAGAAATGTTGAGTAAATCGGATAACGTATGTAGGAGTTATGAGGACTTCCTGTTTCACCAGTAGGTGACGCTGTAAGTGTGACTCAATACCGACACATAGATGGGTTCAGAAGGCCACCTTCATGAAGCATCAGCAATTTGGTGCAAATCGGATGATGTATGCAGGAGTTATGAGGACTTCCTGTTTCACCAATAGGTGGCGCTATACGTATGACGCAATACTGACACATAGATGTGTTCAGGACAGAACCGTCATGAAGCGTGAGCTATATCGGACAAATTGGATAATGTATGGAGGAGTTATGAGGACTTCCTGTTTCACCAATAGGTGGCGCTATAAGTATGACGCAATACTGACACATAGATGTGTTCAGGACAGAACTGTCATGAAGCGTGAGATATATCGGACAAATTGGATAATGTATGTAGGAGTTATGAGGACTTCGTGTTTTATGGCGAAATGTCAAAATTTGGCGGGGCGCCACAGCAAGGGTGTTTGGTGAAAACTCAATTTTTTTAATAACTTTTGATCACAAAGGTCTTAAGATGAAGCTGACCCGATATGAAGTTGATCGGATGAAATCTGTAGGAGGAGTTCGTCGAAGTACGAGGCATGGAAATGGTCAAAACAAGGACAAAATGGCACATTAAGAGCAAAATGGCGGACTTCCTGTTGCATGTTGGGTATAGCTCCAAGAGACATTTAAGTGTGGCTCGATGAAATACATATGCCCTCCGAATTTCGTTCGCCTACATCAAACTGAAAGGTGGGGCTCGCCATTTGAAACTTTCCAGGGGGCGCTCTTGAGCCGTTTTGCCACACCCATTTCCGTCACCCATGAATTATCAAATTTCTCACCGGGACTGACGTATCTGCAAAGTTTCATCCGTTTTCATCGATGTTCAGGCCGCCTAAAAGGCATTTGTTTGGAGTAAAGGAGAATAATAACTAGGGCTGCGAGCAGCAGTGAGCGGGCCCTCGCACCCCACGTGTGTCGGGGTGTGGCGCCGTTAAAGGGTGTGCTATTTCGGTGTGCAGTACTGAGAGAAACTTCCTGTCACTAGTAGGTGGCGCTCTAAGCGTGACTCAATACCGAAGCATAGATGTGTTCAGGACGGTACCTTGATGAAGCGTGAGACATGTTGAGTAAATGGAATAACGTATGTAGGAGTTATGAGGACTTCCTGCTTGACCTGTAGGCGGCGCTGTAAGTGTGACTCAATACCGACGCAAAGATGTGTTCAGAAGGTGACCTTCACGAAGCGTCAGCAATTTGGTGCAAATCGGATGATGTATGCAGGAGTTATGAGGACTTCCTGTTTCACCAATAGGTGGCGCTATAAGTATGACGCAATACTGACACATAGATGTGTTCAGGACAGAACTGTCATGAAGCGTGAGATATATCGGACAAATCCGATAATGTATGGAGGAGTTATGGGGACTTCCTGTTTCACCAATAGGTGGCGCTATAAGTATGATGCAATACTGACACATAGATGTGTTCAGGACAGAACCGTCATGAAGCGTGAGCTATATCGGACAAATTGGATAATGTATGTAGGAGTTATGAGGACTTCCTGTTTCACCAATAGGTGGCGCAATAAGTATGACGCAATACTGACACATAGATGTGTTCAGGACAGAACTGTCATGAAGCGTGAGATATATCGGACAAATCCGATAATGTATGGAGGAGTTATGAGGACATCGTGTTTTATGGCGAAATGTCAAACTTTGGCGGGGCGCCACGGTAAGGGTGTTTGGTGAAAACTCAATTTTTTTGATAACTTTTGATCACAAAGGTCTTAAGATGAAGCTGACCCGATATGAAGTTGATCGGATGAAATCTGTAGGAGGAGTTCGTCGAAGTACGAGGCATGGAAATGGTCAAAACAAGGACAAAATGGCACATTAAGAGCAAAATGGCGGACTTCCTGTTGCATGTTGGGTATAGCTCCAAGAGACATTTAAGTGTGGCTCGATGAAATACATATGCCCTCCGAATTTCGTTCGCCTACATCAAACTGAAAGGTGGGGCTCGCCATTTTACATTTTCCAGGGGGCGCTCTTGAGCCGTTTTGCCACGCCCATTTCCGTCACCCATGAATTATCAAAATTTTCACCGGGACTGACGTATCTGCAAAGTTTCATTCGTTTTCATCGATGTTTAGGCCGCCAAAAAGGCATTTGTTTGGGGAGAAGAAGGAGAAGGTAGAAGGAGAAGGAGAACTAGTGCTGCGAGCAGCAGTGAGCGGGCCCTCGCACCCCACGCGGGTCGGGGTGTGGCGCCGTTAAAGGGTGTGCTATTTCGGTGTCCAGTACTGACAGAAACTTCCTGTCACCAGTAGGTGGCGCTCTAAGCGTGACTCAATACCGATGCATAGATGTGTTCAGGACGGTACCTTGATGAAGCGTGAGAAATGTTGTGTAAATCGGACAAAGTATGTAGGAGTTATGAGGACTTCCTGTAAGCAGTAGGTGGCGCTGTAGGTATGACGCAATACTGACCTACAGATGTGTTCAAGATGCGACCTTCATCAAGCATGAGCAATTTGGAGTAAATCGGATAATGTATGTAGGAGTTATGAGTACTTCCTGTTTCACCAGTAGGTGGCGCTGTAAGTGTATCTCAATACCGACGCATAGATGTGATCAGAAGGTGACCTTCATGAAGCGTCAGCAATTTGGTGCAAATCGGATGATGTATGCAGGAGTTATGAGGACTTCCTGTTTCACCAATAGGTGGCGCTATAAGTATGACGCAATACTGACACATAGATGTGTTCAGGACAGAACCGTCATGAAGCGTGAGATAAATCGGACAAATCGGATAATGTATGGAGGAGTTATGAGGACTTCCTGTTTCACCAATAGGTGGCGCTATAAGTATGACGCAATACTGACACATAGATGTGTTCAGGACAGAACCGTCATGAAGCGTGAGATATATCGGACAAATCGGATAATGTATGGAGGAGTTATGAGGACTTCCTGTTTCACCAATAGGTGGCGCTATAAGTATGACGCAATACTGACACATAGATGTGTTCAGGACAGAACCGTCATGAAGCGTGAGATATATCGGACAAATTGGATAATGTATGGAGGAGTTATGAGGACTTCCTGTTTCACCAATAGGTGGCGCTATAAGTATGACGCAATACTGACACATAGATGTGTTCAGGACAGAACCGTCATGAAGCGTGAGATATATCGGACAAATTGGATAATGTATGGAGGAGTTATGAGGACTTCCTGTTTCACCAATAGGTGGCGCTATAAGTATGACGCAATACTGACACATAGATGTGTTCAGGACAGAACCGTCATGAAGCGTGAGATATATCGGACAAATTGGATAATGTATGGAGGAGTTATGAGGACTTCCTGTTACACCAATAGGTGGCGCTATAAGTATGACGCAATACTGACACATAGATGTGTTCAGGACAGAACCGTCATGAAGCGTGAGATATATCGGACAAATTGGATAATGTATGGAGGAGTTATGAGGACTTCCTGTTTCACCAATAGGTGGCGCTATAAGTATGACGCAATACTGACACATAGATGTGTTCAGGACAGAACCGTCATGAAGCGTGAGATATATCGGACAAATTGGATAATGTATGGAGGAGTTATGAGGACTTCCAGTTTCACCAATAGGTGGCGCTATAAGTATGACGCAATACTGACACATAGATGTGTTCAGGACAGAACCGCCATGAAGCGTGAGATATATCGGACAAATTGGATAATGTATGTAGGAGTTATGAGGACTTCCTGTTTCACCAATAGGTGGCGCTATAAGTATGACGCAATACTGACACATAGATGTGTTCAGGACAGAACCGTCATGAAGCGTGAGATAAATCGGACAAATCGGATAATGTATGGAGGAGTTATGAGGACTTCCTGTTTCACCAATAGGTGGCGCTATAAGTATGACGCAATACTGACACATAGATGTGTTCAGGACAGAACCGTCATGAAGCGTGAGATATATCGGACAAATCCGATAATGTATGGAGGAGTTATGGGGACTTCCTGTTTCACCAATAGGTGGCGCTATAAGTATGATGCAATACTGACACATAGATGTGTTCAGGACAGAACCGTCATGAAGCGTGAGATATATCGGACAAATTGGATAATGTATGGAGGAGTTATGAGGACTTCCTGTTTCACCAATAGGTGGCGCTATAAGTATGATGCAATACTGACACATAGATGTGTTCAGGACAGAACCGTCATGAAGCGTGAGATATATCGGACAAATTGGATAATGTATGGAGGAGTTATGAGGACTTCGTGTTTTATGGCGAAATGTCAAACTTTGGCGGGGCGCCACGGCAAGGGTGTTTGGTGAAAACTAAATTTTTTTGATAACTTTTGATCACAAAGGTCTTAAGATGAAGCTGACCGAATAGGAAGTTGATCGGATGAAATCTGTAGGAGGAGTTCGTTAAAGTACGAGGCATGGAAATGGTCAAAACAAGGGGAAAATGGCACATTAAGAGCAAAATTGCGGACTTCCTGTTGCATGTTGGGTATAGCTCTAAGAGACATTTTAGTGTGTCTCGATGAACTACATATGCCCACCGAATTTCGTTCGCCTACATCAAACGGGAAGGTGGGGCTCGCCATTTTAAATTTTCCAGGGGGCGCTCTTGAGCCGTTTTGCCACGCCCATTTCCGTCACCCATGAATTATCAAATTTTTCACCGGGACTGACGTATCTGCAAAGTTTCATCCGTTTTCATCGATGTTTAGGCCGCCAAAAAGGCATTTGTTTTGGAAGAAGAAGGAGAAGGAGAAGAAGGAGAAGAAGGAGAAGAAGGAGAATAATCCTTCGAAATACAATAGGGCCTCGCACCGCCAGTGTGCTCGGGCCCTAACTAGGGCTGCGAGCAGCATTGAGCGGGCCCTCGCACCCCACGCGTGTCGGGGTGCGGCGCCGTTAAAGGGTGTGCTATTTCGGTGTCCAGTACTGAGAGAAACTTCCTGTCACCAGTAGGTGGCGCTCTAAGCGTGACTCAATACCAATGCATAGGTGTGTTCAGGACGGTACCTTGATGAAGCGTGAGAAATGTTGAGTAAATCGGATAATGTATGTAGGAGTTATGATGACTTTCTGCTTGACCTGTAGGCGGCGCTATAAGTATGACGTAATACTGACTTACAGAAGTGTTCAAGATGCGACCTTCATCAAGCATGAGAAATTTGGAGTAAATCGGATAACGTATGATGAATTATGAGTACTTCCTGTTTCACCAGTAGGTGGCGCTGAAAGTGTGACTCAATACCGATGCATTGATGTGTTCAGAAGGTGACCTTCATGAAGCGTCTGCAATTTGATGCAAATCGGATGATGTATGCAGGAGTTATGAGGACTTCCTGTTTGACCAATAGGTGGCGCTATAAGTATGACGCAATACTGACACATAGATGTCTTCAGGACAGAACCGTCATGAAGCGTGAGACATATCGGACAAATCGGATAATGTATGGAGGAGTTATGAGGACGTACTGTTTCACCAATAGGTGGCGCTATAAGTATGACGCAATACTGACACATAGATGTGTTCAGGACAGAACCGTCATGAAGCGTGAGACACATCGGACAAATCGGATAATGTATGGAGGAGTTATGAGGATGTACTGTTTCACCAATAGGTGGCGCTATAAGTATGACGCAATACTGACACATAGATGTGTTCAGGACAGAACCGTCATGAAGCGTGAGATATATCGGACAAATTGGATAATGTATGTAGGAGTTATGAGGACTTCCTGTTTCACCAATAGGTGGCGCTATAAGTATGATGCAATACTGACACAGATGTGTTCAGGACAGAACCGTCATGAAGCGTGAGATATATCGGACGAATCGGATAATGTATGTAGGAGTTATGAGGACTTCCTGTTTCACCAATAGGTGGCGCTATAAGTATGATGCAATACTGACACATAGATGTGTTCAGGACAGAACCGTCATGAAGCGTGAGATATATCGGACAAATTGGATAATGTATGGAGGAGTTATGAGGACTTCGTGTTTTATGGCGAAATGTCAAACTTTGGCAGGGCGCCACGGCAAGGGTGTTTGGTGAAAACTCAATTTTTTTGATAACTTTTGATCACAAAGGTCTTAAGATGAAGCTGACCCGATATGAAGTTGATCGGATGAAATCTGTAGGAGGAGTTCGTCGAAGTACGAGGCATGGAAATGGTCAAAACAAGGACAAAATGGCACATTAAGAGCAAAATGGCGGACTTCCTGTTGCATGTTGGGTATAGCTCCAAGAGACATTTAAGTGTGGCTCGATGAAATACATATGCCCACCGAATTTCGTTAGCCTACATCAAACTGAAAGGTGGGGCTCGCCATTTTAAACTTTCCAGGGGGCGCTCTTGAGCCGTTTTGCCACGCCCATTTCCGTCACCCATGAATTATCAAATTTTTCACCGGGACTGACGTATCTGCAAAGTTTCATCCGTTTTCATCGATGTTCAGGCCGCCTAAAAGGCATTTGTTTGGAGTAAAGGAGAAGAAGGAGAAGAAGGAGAACTAGGGCTGCGAGCAGCAGTGAGCGGGCCCTCGCACCCCACGCGTGTCGGGGTGTGGCGCCGTTAAAGGGTGTGCTATTTCGGTGTGCAATACTGAGAGAAACTTCCTGTCACCAGTAGGTGGCGCTCTAAGCGTGACTCAATACCGAAGCATAGATGTGTTCAGGACGGTACCTTGATGAAGCGTGAGAAATGTTGTGTAAATCGGAAAATGTATGTAGGACTTATGATTACTTCCTGCTTGACCTGTAGGCGGCGCTATAAGTATGACTCAATGCTGACGCACAGATGTGTTCAGGATGCGACCTTCATCAAGCATGAGCAATTTGGAGTAAATCGGATAACGTATGTAGGAGTTATGAGTACTTCCTCTTTCACCAGTAGGTGGCGCTGTAAGTGTGACTCAATACTGACGCATAGATGTGTTCAGAATGCGACCTTCATGAATCGTTAGCAATTTGGTGCAAATCGGACAATATATGTAGGAGTTATGAGGACTTCCTGTTTCACCAATAGGTGGCGCTATAAGTATGACGCAATACTGACACATAGATGTGTTCAGGACAGAATCGTCATGAAGCGTGAGATATATGGGACGAATTGGATAATGTATGTAGGAGTTATGAGGACTTCCTGTTTCACCAATAGGTGGCGCTATACGTATGACGCAATACTGACACATAGATGTGTTCAGGACAGAACCGTCATGAAGCGTGAGCTATATCGGACAAATTGGATAATGTATGTAGGAGTTATGAGGACTTCCTGTTTCACCAATAGGTGGCGCTATAAGTATGACGCAATACTGAAACATAGATGTGTTCAGGACAGAACCGTCATGAAGCGTGAGATATATCGGACAAATTGGATAATGTATGGAGGAGTTATGAGGACTTCGTGTTTTATGGCGAAATGTCAAACTTTGGCGGGGCGCCACGGCAAGGGTGTTTGGTGAAAACTCAATTTTTTTGATAACTTTTGATCACAAAGGTCTTAAGATGAAGCTGACCCGATATGAAGTTGATCGGATGAAATCTGTAGGAGGAGTTCGTCGAAGTACGAGGCATGGAAATGGTCAAAACAAGGACAAAATGGCACATTAAGAGCAAAATGGCGGACTTCCTGTTGCATGTTGGGTATAGCTCCAAGAGACATTTTAGTGTGGCTCGATGAAATACATATGCCCACCGAATTTCGTTCGCCTACATCAAACTGAAAGGTGGGGCTCGCCATTTTAAACTTTCCAGGGGGCGCTCTTGAGCCGTTTTGCCACGCCTATTTCCGTCACCCATGAATTATCAAATTTTTCACCGGGACTGACGTATCTGCAAAGTTTCATCCGTTTTCATCGATGTTTAGGCCGCCGAAAAGGCATTTGTTTGGGGAGAAGAAGAAGAAGAAGAATAATAATAATCCTTCGAAATTCAATAGGGCCTCGCACCGCCAGTGCTCGGGCCCTAATAATAATAATCCTTCGAGTTTCAATAGGGCCTCGCACCGCCAGTGCTCGGGCCCTAATAATCCTTCGAAATACAATAGGGCCTCGCACCGCCAGTGCTCGGGCCCTAACTAGTGCTGCGAGCAGCAGTGAGCGGGCCCTCGCACCCCACGCGGGTCGGGGTGTGGCGCCGTTAAAGGGTGTGCTATTTCGGTGTCCACTACTGACAGAAACTTCCTGTCACCAGTAGGTGGCGCTCTAAGCGTGACTCAATACCGATGCATAGATGTGTTCAGGACAGTACCTTCATGAAGCGTGAGAAATGTTGTGTAAATCGGACAAAGTATGTAGGAGTTATGAGGACTTCCTGTAAGCAGTAGGTGGCGCTGTAGGTATGACGCAATACTGACCTACAGATGTGTTCAAGATGCGACCTTCATCAAGCATGAGCAATTTGGAGTAAATCGGATAATGTATGTAGGAGTTATTAGTACTTCCTGTTTCACCAGTAGGTGGCGCTGTAAGTGTAACTCAATACCGACGCAAAGATGTGTTCAGAAGGTGACCTTCATGAAGCGTCAGCAATTTGGTGCAAATCGGATGATGTATGCAGGAGTTATGAGGACTTCCTGTTTCACCAATAGGTGGCGCTATAAGTATGACGCAATACTGACACATAGATGTGTTCAGGACAGAACCGTCATGAAGCGTGAGATAAATCGGACAAATCGGATAATGTATGGAGGAGTTATGAGGACTTCCTGTTTCACCAATAGGTGGCGCTATAAGTATGACGCAATACTGACACATAGATGTGTTCAGGACAGAACCGTCATGAAGCGTGAGATATATCGGACAAATTGGATAATGTATGGAGGAGTTATGAGGACTTCCTGTTTCACCAATAGGTGGCGCTATAAGTATGACGCAATACTGACACATAGATGTGTTCAGGACAGAACCGTCATGAAGCGTGAGATATATCGGACAAATTGGATAATGTATGGAGGAGTTATGAGGACTTCCTGTTTCACCAATAGGTGGCGCTATAAGTATGACGCAATACTGACACATAGATGTGTTCAGGACAGAACCGTCATGAAGCGTGAGATATATCGGACAAATTGGATAATGTATGGAGGAGTTATGAGGACTTCCTGTTTCACCAATAGGTGGCGCTATAAGTATGACGCAATACTGACACATAGATGTGTTCAGGACAGAACCGTCATGAAGCGTGAGATATATCGGACAAATTGGATAATGTATGGAGGAGTTATGAGGACTTCGTGTTTTATGGCGAAATGTCAAACTTTGGCGGGGCGCCACGGCAAGGGTGTTTGGTGAAAACTCAATTTTTTTGATAACTTTTGATCACAAAGGTCTTAAGATGAAGTTGACCCGATATGAAGTTGATCGGATGAAATCTGTAGGAGGAGTTCGTCGAAGTACGAGGCATGGAAATGGTCAAAACAAGGACAAAATGGCACATTAAAAGCAAAATGGCGGACTTCCTGTTGCATGTTGGGTATAGCTCCAAGAGACATTTTAGTGTGGCTCGATGAAATACATATGCCCACCGAATTTCGTTCGCCTCCATCAAACTGAAAGGTGGGGCTCGCCATTTTAAACTTTCCAGGGGGCGCTCTTGAGCCGTTTTGCCACGCCTATTTCCGTCACCCATGAATTATCAAATTTTTCACAGAGTCTGACGTACCTGCAAAGTTTCATCCGTTTTCATCGATGTTTAGGCCGCCAAAAAGGCATTTGTTTGGGGAGAAGAAGAAGGAGAAGGGAGAATAATAATAATCCTTCGAAATACAATAGGGCCTCGCACCGCCAGTGCTCGGGCCCTAACTAGTGCTGCGAGCAGCAGTGAGCGGGCCCTCGCACCCCACGCGTGTCGGGGTGCTGCGCCGTTAAAGGCTGTGCTATTTCGGTGTGCAGTACTGAGAGAAACTTCCTGTCACCAGTAGGTGGCGCTCTAGACGTGACTCAATACCGAAGCATAGATGTGTTCAGGACGGTACCTTGATGAAGCGTGAGAAATGTTGAGTAAATCGGATAACGTATGTCGGAGTTATGACGACTTCCTGTTTCACCAGTAGGTGGCGCTGTAAGTGTGACTCAATACCGACACATAGATGGGTTCAGAAGGCCACCTTCTTGAAGCGTCTGCAATTTGGTGCAAATCGGATGATGTATGCAGGAGTTATGAGGACTTCCTGTTTCACCAATAGGTGGCGCTATACGTATGACGCAATACTGACACATAGATGTGTTCAGGACAGAACCGTCATGAAGCGTGAGCTATATCGGACAAATTGGATAATGTATGGAGGAGTTATGAGGACTTCCTGTTTCACCAATAGGTGGCGCTATAAGTATGACGCAATACTGACCCATAGATGTGTTCAGGACAGAACCGTCATGAAGCGTGAGATATATCGGACAAATCGGATAATGTATGGAGGAGTTATGAGGACATCGTGTTTTATGGCGAAATGTCAAACTTTGGCGGGGCGCCACGGCAAGGGTGTTTGGTGAAAACTCAATTTTTTTGATAACTTTTGATCACAAAGGCCTTAAGATGAAGCTGACCCGATATGAAGTTGATCGGATGAAATCTGTAGGAGGAGTTCGTCGAAGTACGAGGCATGGAAATGGTCAAAACAAGGACAAAATGGCACATTAAAAGCAATATGGCGGACTTCCTGTTGCATGTTGGGTATAGCTCCAAGAGACATTTAAGTGTGGCTCGATGAAATACATATGCCCACCGAATTTCGTTCGCCTACATCAAACTGAAAGGTGGGGCTCGCCATTTTAAACTTTCCAGGGGGCGCTCTTGAGCCGTTTTGCCACACCCATTTCCGTCACCCATGAATTATCAAATTTTTCACCGGGACTGACGTATCTGCAAAGTTTCATCCGTTTTCATCGATGTTTAGGCCGCCAAAAAGGCATTTGTTTGGGGAGAAGAAGAACAAGAAGAAGAAAAAGGAGAATAATAATAATCCTTCGAGTTTCAATAGGGCCTCGCACCGCCAGTGCTCGGGCCCTAATAATAATCCTTCGAGTTTCAATAGGGCCTCGCACCGCCAGTGCTCGGGCCCTAATTATTAGTAATCAGCTGAATCTATAAAAACAAAATGACTGAGAAAACCGTGACTGCATTAAGGCATACAAACCCAGGATAGAGTGGCTGGGTGAATCTAGTCTGAACTCTGCTTCATGAGGTTCCAAACTTGAGCCAGAGGCAACGTTACGTTCCTCTCCTCTTCCCCTGCCCCCCCCCCCTCATCTCCTCCCCCCTACTCTCCCCCCATCCTCTGGAAGGATCCCCCTCCCTCTACCACAGTTTACTAATCTCTGCACGGTCATTATTACTCCAAAGCGTAAACCCTGGATAGAGTGGCTGGGTGAATGTGGTCTGGACTTTGTGGAGGAGGGTCACTGTGTCAGAAACGCTGTAGAAGGACAGAGAACCTGCCTTGTGATCCAGGTACACTCCTACTCTGGAGGACTGAGGGCCTGATAGTTTAGTCACAACATTATTATGAATGAACCTGTAACCATCCCTAAAGCACCTTAAACACCAGGACTTGTTATTGTAACCAAACACGGAGCAGTAGGAGGAGTCTGTTCTGCTGATGTCTTTACATGAGACTGCTATGAGAACATCACCACCTCTCCATTTCACCTCCCAGTAACAGCGCCCAGACAGAGCCTCTCTACACAGCACCTGTTCGCAGCAGGTGAATCTGTCTGGATGGTCAGGATATGACTGGATCTGCTTTGAACGTGTCACCTTCCTGTTCTCCCCAGACAGAGAGAGGCGTCTGTGTGCTGTGTTTGGGTCCAGAGTGAGCGGACAGGAATCTGGGAACAGAGCAGAGACCAGATCAGAGTTAATAACATGACCGTTCATCTGTCCCCCTTAAAGCTGGTATTGTTGATTTATCATTCAACAGAGAGAGGTAGAGACTTCACACACTCACAATGTAAGAAATGTGCTCTGGTCCTGGGCTCTGGAGGAGACAACACATCCACTAAAGAGACTTCAGAGACTTCAGACACACACACACACACACACACACACACACACACACACACACACGCACACACACACACAGAATCATCAATTTTAAAGCCAAGTAGACAGTATACAGAGATGTGTTCAATGCGTTTCATTGTGAACCCCAAATCTTTCCTCTGGTCACATTGTTTCTTATTGGACGAGACAGGATCACTTGTTGCTCTCCGTACTTTAGTGATATTTTTACAGAATAATTTTCTCAAAACTCCTCCAACACACCTGTGAAGGAGATGCTGGACCACTCTCCCTTGATCACGTCCTCTAGTTTCTCTCTCAGCTCAGAGACAGCCTTAGTCACATCACTGAAGAACTGAAGAGAAGGAACAGAGACGCTGGGGAGGTCTGAAGATACACTGGGACTGGAAACAGACTGGTAACTCTGGAGAGAGAGAGAGAAAGAGAGAGAGAGAGAGAGAGAGAGAGAGAGAGAAAGAGAGAGAAAGAGAGCGAGAGAGAGAGAGAGAGAGAGAGAGAGAGAGAGAGTGAGAGAGAGATAGGAAATAAACAGAAACACATACCGAGTGTACAGAATATTCTGCCTAATCAATAGACCAAACCAGTTGCTGTTCACATGTCAGGTACCAGGAGAGTCCAGCTACTGTACCTGGAGGAAGTGGATGTGGTCTTCTGTGTGTGAGAGCTGCTCCAGCTCCGCGTCTCTCCTCCTCAGCTCAGCTATCTCCTGCTCCAGTCTCTCCACCAGTCCTTCAGCCTCACTCACTGCTGCCCTCTGCTGGGCTCTGATCAGCTCTTTCACCTCAGAGCGCCTTCTCTCAATGGAGCAGATCAGCTCAGTGAAGATCCTCTCACTGTCCTGCTCTGCTGCCTGGCCAGAGCGCTGGACAAAGAAAGAAAGAAAGAAAGAAAGAAAGAAAGAAAGAAAGAAAGAAAGAAAGGAAAATAAAAGGAAAGGAAAGGAAAGAAAGAAAGAAAGAAAGAAAGAAAGAAAGAAAGAAAGAAAGAAAGAAAGAAAGAAAGAAAGAAAGAAAGAAAGAAAGAAAGAAAGAAAGAGTTCAACTGAAGCCAGTAATCCTGAATGTGACAGTTATAACTGTCCTACAGGTATCTCCTAGCCTCATAACACCATCCTGATCTGTGGAGGAAAACTGAAAGAGAGCTGGTGAGTTCAGGATGGTCTCACGAGGCCAGGTATCTCCCTCCACCATAGCTAGAGTAGCTGACATCCTGATGCTGACCTGGAGAGACTCCACAGCCTGCTGGACCTCCTTCAGCTCCTTCTCTCTCTCCTGGACTCTCTGCTGGACTTTCTGCTGACTCAGACCCAGCGTGCTCTGGAGATAAACACACAAATTACAACAAAACAAAAGTTACAGTAGAAACAGTACTGGAGCTCTGTAATAACACAGCTACAGTATCACCAACATTGGTACAGCTGGTAAACATGAGTTGTAGGGATGATCTTCTTTTTTTTTCTTCTTATATACACCATGATTCGCTCTTGGACGATGCATTGCTCGATGCAGAAAACTCCATCAGAAATAAATAAATAAAAATTACAAATAAATGCAAAAAAAAAGGCCCATGCTGTAAGCATACATTCTTTGTGGCTTGATGGTGAAAAGTAAAAAAACGTATGTTACATAACAGTGTTCGTGTTTACGTTTGAGTTCTGGTGAAGATGACACGCGCTGCTCTAAAAGCAAATAGTATGGAAGCACTTTGGCTTCTATCTTCTAAAACAAGCCTGGACAAGAGCCACTCAGTAGGCAAGTTGTGTCGAGTTAAAATGAAATACTTTGGGAACACAACAAAAATGAGACACCAATAAAAAAAATGTTGAAGCATCAACGTTTTACAATAGATAAATCGTTTTACAATTGATAATCATTTTATAATTGCATCGCTGCCCTCTGAATAGGAATCCATTTGTGAGGTGCCTAGAGATTTCCATCCTAATGAATTGAACCACTGTCTGTCCACTGCAGGTGGATAGGGTCGGGGTTCATTAGATTTGCTATAGGTAATTTATATGTCATAGAAGCATGTATCCATCCTTGGTATCAAAGGTGTATTTGACGTCACTCAGAAAATGAGCAGGACGACTCTCTCTTGTGATGATCAATTAATGAGCTACTCTCTACTGTAGTTCTGCCTGCAGGCACTGAAAGAAGGACAATATCCCCCCTTCTAACATGTCAGGAGGGGGAAAACCCTCAGGTTTGGGTTTGATGTCACTTTGATGAGTCAGCAGCATTACACTCCTCCTGCAAGTCCTGATATGAGTCAGCACTTTTTTAGACATTTTATAGTTCTTCACTGTATGTAGGCCAGATACGAGTTCAGACTGGACTTACTTATAAAAGACAACGATACACTAACGATCGTTCAGAGTTAGCTTGTCTTTCTCAGTCAAATGGTGATTCAATTCAATATACTTTTATCATATTTTATCCACAATCTATTCTTTAAAAATGAATGAAGAACCACCATCTTTCTGTACAGTATCTCTTGATGTTGTTCATTCCACATTCCAAATGAACCACCTATTCTGGTCTTACCTGTTTCTCTGCCCTCTCGGCTGTGGCTGACACCGTATCATGGCCTTTATGTGCATCCATGGTACACAGATAACAGATACACTGCTGGTCTGTCCGACAGAAGACCTCCAGCAGCTTGTTGTGACTCGAGCAGATCCTCTCCTGCAGTTCACACGTGGCTTTGACCAGCTTGTGCTTCTTCAGAACAGGAACCTGGTAGTGGGGCTGGAGGTGAGTCTCACAGTAGGACACCAGACACACCAGACAGGACATGAGGGCTCTCTGCTTCCTGGTCCCGGTGCAGAGGTCACAGGTCACCAACTCTGACCCAGCTGGGCTGGTCAGCTTAGAGGGGGCGGCCCGGGCTCTTCCTGTCTCCTTCAGCTTCTCCACCACCTCAGCCAGCATGGTGTTCCTCATCAGGGCAGGCCTTGGAGTGAAGCTCCGTCTGCACTGGGGGCAGCTGTAGATTCCCTTCTGTTCATCCTGGTCCCAGCAGTCCTCGATACAGCTGCTACAGTAGCTGTGACCACAGGGGAGGGTGACTGGATCCTTTAAGAGGTCCAGACAGACAGAACAGCAGAACTGATCCTGGTCTAACAGAACTCCCTGCTGGGCCATGCTGGTGTGTCAGGGACACAGTCACTCACTCACAGACGCAGAGAGATAAGAGTTTGAGAGAGAAAAAGAAAGAGAGCGAGAGAGACGGAGAGACCGCTTTAGTTTCCTAGGAATAGGGAGTGAGTACGGGGAGGAGCAAGGGATTTCCTGGTTCTGCCAGGGGGCGTGGTTTAGAGAGAGAGAGAGAGAGAGAGAGAGAGAGAGAGAGAGAGAGAGAGAGAGAGAGAGAAACGAAGAAAGGAGATTTCTAATTGTTTTGTCCTTTGCTTGATATTTCCAACAAAAAATACCTACATAGTGATGATTTTTCATTTCAACTGAGGTCAGGTGTCTGCTGGAAGGGATTAACCCTTCACATATGAACTGTTGCGATATTAAATATCTTGTTCATGTTCTAAAGTACTAAATCCCTGTGTCCTGTGTGTATTCCTGCTCATCAACTCTAGTTTGATCGATGTAGAGAGCTTTTAGAAAGCAAGTGCACAGATTTATCAGAAGCAGAACACTCATAAAATGCAACCTGATCTGTTTACAGATAAAACTCTAGACGACATGTTAGAAAAGCATTGTGTAGGGTTGGCCGGTGTAATGTAGGCAGGAAAACAGAAAACAACATGAGCTGCTAGCATGGTTTATTCACCATCATTTTCGCGGTACATTTTCACTTCACTTTCTGTATTATATTCTATCATTACTCACAATGTGGAACAACCAATAGTCTGAACTTAGAGTGCCACCTAGTGGCGTAACTGGATATAGAACTGCGTTGCATTATGCCTTAATGCCAGTATTGTACAACACAACACATTTGTTTTTCATATTTAATGTTCATTCCAATAGCATTAAGAAAGTACACCATAGAAAATATTCCACATGTATCTACATTTATTGAAAATGTTTCACTTTGGGTTACGGACAATTAATCAGTAGGAACAGCCAACCCTTATTCCAGCATTTAAATAGTCTTTGACCTTTGTCTATTTCAACTGTATTTGAACTTTGACCTCACATGTCTGGTTTTGCTGTTCATCACGCTGGTTTACCACCCGTCCCATCCTCAGATGATACTGGGAACTGATGGTGCTCTTCAATTCCCTCAACGTGCTTGTGCGCTGTGAATGGCATCTCTGATTCCTCCTCCTCTCCCTCCCTCCTCTGCTCACCCTCTCCTCCCCCCTCCTCTCCTCTCCTCTCTTCTCCTCTCCTCTCCTCTCCTCTCCTCTCCTCTCCTCTCCTCTCCTCTCCTCTCCTCTCCTCTCCTCTCCTCTCCTCTCCTCTCCTCTCCTCTCCTCTCCTCCTGTGATGGCTACACTCACAGCCACACAGCTGATTTAACTTGGTAACCCTCTGGCTCTTACATTACATTCATTTCTCTACAGCGAGTGAGTGGGGGATTGTGGGAAGTGTGGTTCTTAAAACGCAGTGCCGATTTTATCACGACCAGAGGGGCTGCCAAAGTGCCGAGTTATCTCATGTAGCTTTAAGTTGGTAACCTTCTGGCACTTACATTACATTCATTTCTCTTTTGTCCTTTATCTCAGGCATACCATGGTCGGACAAATAAATGACATTACAGGTTCTTCTGTCATACATCACACACATGTTCGTGTTCTGTGTACTGTGCTACATGATGTTCTTCATAGGCATTTTCACGGTGGACAAACGCATCCGGGTCGATCCCAACCAGAAGCCCTGGACGACTCGGAAGGTCCAGCAGCTGGTAAGAGAGAGGAGCAACGCCTACAGGGCGGGCGACAGGGCTCACTACAGCACGGCCAGAGCTAACCTGAAGAGAGGGGTCAGAGAGGTCAGAGCTAACCTGAAGAGAGGGGTCAGAGAGGTCAGAGCTAACCTTAAGAGAGGGGTCAGAGAGGCCAGAGCTAACCTGAAGAGAGGGGTCAGAGAGGTCAGAGCTAACCTGAAGAGAGGGGTCAGAGAGGTCAGAGCTAACCTGAAGAGAGGGGTCAGAGAGGTCAGAGCTAACCTGAAGAGGGGGGTCAGAGAGGTCAGAGCTAACCTGAAGAGAGGGGTCAGAGAGGTCAGAGCTAACCTGAAGAGGGGGGTCAGAGAGGTCAGAGCTAACCTGAAGAGGGGGGTCAGAGAGGCCAGAGCTAACCTTAAGAGAGGGGTCAGAGAGGTCAGAGCTAACCTGAAGAGAGGGGTCAGAGAGGTCAGAGCTAACCTTAAGAGAGGGGTCAGAGAGGCCAGAGCTAACCTGAAGAGGGGGGTCAGAGAGGTCAGAGCTAACCTGAAGAGGGGGGTCAGAGAGGTCAAGTCCGACTACAGGAGGAGGATGGAGGACCACCTGGACAGCACCAACACCAGGCAGGTGTGGCAGGGAGTCCAGCATCTCACCAACTAGAAGACCGACCTCGGAGCAGCCGAAGGTGACGCCTCGCTGGCAGAAGATCTCAACCTCTTCTTTGCACGCTTTGAGGTAAAGCCACCAGAGGCCACACCCCACGCCACGCCCCACAGCGGCCCCGCCCCCACAACAGAGGAGCACCAGGGGAGGAGCGCGCTGCGGCCCGTGTCCCCGAGGAAGGCTGCTGGACCCGACGGCGTCCCCGGAGGTGTGCTGAAGGACTGCGTGGCTCAGCTGGCTGGAGTCTTCACAAGGATTTTCAACCGGTCCTCAGCCCAGTCCACTGTCCCACCCTGTGTGAAATCCTCCACTATCGTCCCCCTGCCCAAGAAACCCCACATCTCCGGCCTCAACCACTACAGGCCAGTAGCACTCACACCAATGGTGATGAAATGCTTTGAAAAACTGGTCAGGGACTACATCACATCACTCCTCCCACGTGGCTTTGACCCCCACCAGTTTGCTTATAGGGAGAAGAGATCAACAGAGGACGCCGTAGCCACGGCCGTCCACGCAGCATTAGCCCACCTGGAGAAGCAGGGGAGCTACGTGCGGATGCTCTTCCTAGACTACAGTTCAGCGTTTAACACCATCCTCCCCCACAAACTGGGGGACAAGCTGAGGGATCTGGGACTTCCACACTCCATCTGCATGTGGATCAGCAGCTCCCTGTCTGGCCGCAGCCAGAGGGTCAGAGTGGGCCTTCACACATCCACAACTCTCAGTGTCAGTACTGGCGCACCACAGGGCTGCGTCCTGAGCCCCCTAATGAAAACCCTCCACACACACATGACTGCACCCCCGCCCACCACAGCAACACCGTGGTAAAGTTTGCGGACGACACCACGGGGGTCGGGCTCATCTCAGGAGGGGATGAGTCCGCCTACAGGGACGAGGTGGAGCAGCTGTCAGCGTGGTGCAGAGAGAACAACCTGCTCCTCAACACCGCAAAGACCAAGGAGCTCATCATAGACTACAGGAAAAAGAAAAGGCACATTCCACCACTGACCATCAACGGGGACTGTGTGGAGAAGGTGACTGACTTCCTCTTCCTGGGAGTCCACGTTGAGGAGGGCCTGACCTGGAGTGTGAACACCTCTGCTCTGCAGAAAAAGGCCCAGCAGAGACTGCACTTTCTGAGGGTGCTCAGGAGGAATAACATCTCAGAGAGAGACTGCTGGTGTCCTTCTACAGATGCTCCATAGAGAGCATACTGACATACTGCATCTGTGTGTGGTACTGAACACCAGCTGCACGGCGGCCCAGAGGAAAGCGCTCCAGAGGGTCTTCAACACGGCCGAGAAGATCGTGGGACGCCCTCTCCTCACACTGGGAGACCTTCACAGTTCCCGCTGCCTCAAGAAAGCCCAGAACATCACTAAGGACACTTCCCACCCCGGACACTCACTGCTTGAACTGTTGCCGTTGGGCAGGCGGTACAGATCATTCAAAACAAGAACAAACACACTCAAAAACAGTTTTTACCCAACAGCAATATCCACACTCAGTGCAGCAATAAAATGATCTGTGATTCAATACATTTCATGTGCAATATGGGAATGTGCAATGACAGAGAATGTATAGTTCTGTTTTTGTGTTTTTGTGTATGAACTAACCAAACATTTAAACAGCAGTCATGAACACCATCACCATGATGATGATGATGATGCGATGATGTTGGTGAGGATGGTGATGATGATGATGTTGGTGAGGATGGTGATGACGATGATGGTGGTTGGTGACATTGCGGTGTTGGTGATGGGCGTACATTTTAATGTTTTATGTATGCTTGACGTGTGCTAAACAAATTCCGCTCTGGGGCAATAAAGGGTTCAATTCAATTCAATTCAATGTTATTGAAGCTGCTGCTAGTTGTTGTGAACTCATGAGCTAGCTGGCTATCCCACTCTTATTGCGCTGGACAGAGAGAGAGCGAGAGAGAGAGAGAGAGAGGGGGCGGGAGGCTGAGAGAGAAGGAGAGAGAGAGAGAGAGGGGGGGGGGGGGAGAGAGAGAGGGAGAGAGAGGGAGAGAGAGAGAGAGAGAGGGGGCGGGGGGTTGAGAGAGAAGGAGAGAGAGAGAGAGAGAGGGGGGGGAGAGAGAGAGAGGGAGAGAGAGGGAGAGAGAGAGAGAGAGAGGGGGCGGGGGGTTGAGAGAGAAGGAGAGAGAGAGAGAGACGGGGAAGGAGGGAGAGAGAGAGAGAAAGAGAGAGAGAGAGAGAGAGATGGAAAGACGGAGAGAAGGATGAAAGGATGTAAGGTGGGGACGGGGAGGAAGGGAGGGAAAGAGTTTTAGTAATCAGAGCAAATTACACACATTTTCATACAGTAATGAGATGTCTTTAAGTTTCATATGCCTTTATTTAATCTTTACTTCAGGATGAAATATAACAGCCACTTAGGTAACAGTAGGAGAGAAAACAACTAACCAATCATTTAAACAGCAGTCATGAACACCAACATTCATGAATACCTGATTCAGTCATTATACAGAGAAAAAAGACCCCTTATACAGTATCAAAGTTCATCAACAATATCATATTTTATAATAGATGTTTATAAATGAAATGATTGTATACAATGATCAAGTTGAAATTACAATATTAAAGAACCAAAGTTCAACAATTATAAACAAATGATGGTTGAAGATTTCCTTCTATTAGGCCTCCTGAAGTACAATGCAAGAACAATTATTAGTAATCAGCTGAATCTTTAAAGACTAAATAACTGAGAAAACCGTGACTGCATTAAGGCATACAAACCCAGGATAGAGTGGCTGGGTGAATCTAGTCTGAACTCTGCTTCATGAGGTTGCAAACTTGAGCCAGAGGCAACGTTACGTTCCTCTCCTCTTCCCCTGCCCCCCCCCCCCCCCCCCCCCCTCCCCCTCATCTCCTCCCCCCTACTCTCCCCCCATCCTCTGGAAGGATCCCCCTCCCTCTACCACAGTTTGCTAATCTCTGCACAGTCATTATTATTCCAAACCATAAACCCTGGATAGAGTGGCTGGGTGAATGTGGTCTGGACTTTGTGGAGGAGGGTCACTGTGTCAGAGACGCTGTAGAAGGACAGAGAACCTGCCTTGTGATCCAGGTACACTCCTACTCTGGAGGACTGAGGGACTGATAGTTCAGTCACAACATTATTATGAATGAACCTGTAACCATCCCTAGAGCACCTTAAACACCAGGACTTGTTATTGAAACCAAACAAGGAGGAGGAGGAGTCTGTTCTGCTGATGTCTTTATATGAGACTGCTATGTTAACACCACCTCTCCATTCCACCTCCCAGTAACAGCGCCCAGACAGAGCCTCTCTACACAGCACCTGGGTGTAGCGGGTGAATCTGTCTGGATGGTCAGGATATGACTGGATCTGCTTTAAACATGTCACCTTCCGTTTCTCCCCAGACAGAGAGAGGCGTCTGTCTGCTGTGTTTGGGTCCAGAGTGAGCGGACAGGAATCTGGGAACAGAGCAGAGACCAGATCAGAGTTAATAACATGACCGTTCATCTGTCCCCCTTAAAGCTGGTATTGTTGATTTATCATTCAACAGAGAGAGGTGGAGACTTCACACACTCACAATGTAAGAAATGTGCTCTGGTCCTGGGCTCTGGAGGAGACAACACATCCACTAAAGAGTCTTCAGAGTCTTCAGAGTCTTCAGAGACTTCAGAGAGAGAGAGAGAGAGAGAGAGAGAGAGAGAGACACACACACACACACACACACACACACACACACAGATGTGTTCAATGTGTTTCATTGTGAACCCGAAATCTTTCCTCTGGTCACATTGTTTCTTATTGGACGAGACAGGATCACTTGTTGCTCTCCGTACTTTAATGATATTTTTACAGAATCATTTTCTCAAAACTCCTCCAACACACCTGTGAAGGAGATGCTGGACCACTCTGCCTTGATCACGTCCTCTAGTTTCTCTCTCAGCTCAGAGACAGCCTTAGTCACATCACTGAAGAACTGAAGAGAAGGGACAGAGATGCTGGGGAGGATACACTGGGACTGGAAACAGACTGGTAACTCTGGAGAGAGAGAGAGAGAGAGAGAGAGAGAGAGAGAGAGAGAGAGAGGAAATAAACAGAAACACATACCAAGTGTACAGAATATTCTGCCTAATCAATACACCAAACCAGTTGATGTTCACATGTCAGGTACCAGGAGAGTCCAGCTACTGTACCTGGAGGAAGTGGATGTGGTCTTCTGTGTGTGAGAGCTGCTCCAGCTCCGCGTCTCTCCTCCTCAGCTCAGCTATCTCCTGCTCCAGTCTCTCCACCAGTCCTTCAGCCTCACTCACTGCTGCCCTCTGCTGGGCTCTGATCAGCTCCTTCACCTCAGAGCGCCTTCTCTCAATGGAGCAGATCAGCTCAGTGAAGATCCTCTCACTGTCCTGCTCTGCTGCCTGGCCAGAGCACTGGACAAAGAAAGAAAGAAAGAAAGAAAGAAAGAAAGAAAGAAAGAAAGAAAGAAAGAAAGAAAGAAAGAAAGAAAGAAAGAAAGGAAAGAAGGAAGGAAAGAAGGAAGGAGAAGAAGAAAGAAGAAAGAAAGAAAGAAAGAAAGAAAGAAAGAAAGAAAGAAAGAAAGAAAGAAAGAAAGAAAGAAAGAAAGAAAGAAAGAAAGAAAGAAAGAGTTCAACTGAAGCCAGTAATCCTGAATGTGACAGTTATAACTGTCCTACAGGTATCTCCTAGCCTCATAACACCATCCTGATCTGTGGAGGAAAACTGAAAGAGAGCTGGTGAGTTCAGGATGGTCTCACGAGGCCAGGTATCTCCCTCCACCATAGCTAGAGTAGCTGATATCCTGATGCTGACCTGGAGAGACTCCACAGCCTGCTGGACCTCCTTCAGCTCCTTCTCTCTCTCCTGGACTCTCTGCTGGACTTTCTGCTGACTCAGACCCAGCGTGCTCTGGAGATAAACACAAATTACAACAAAACATTGAAAGTTACAGTAGAAACAGTACTGGAGCTCTGTCATAACACAGCTACAGTATCACCAACATTGGTACAGCTGGTAAACATGAGATGAACTTCAACCCCTGACTGTCCACTACAGGTATGTACGCTGTAGCTCTATAGGCTAAAGGTTAAGTTTACATACATGGTAAAGATTTACTATAGGTCATTTATACAGGTATGTCATAGAAGCAAGTATCCATCCTTGGTATCAAAGGTGTATTTGACGTCACTCAGAAAATGAGCAGGACGACTCTCTCTTGTGATGATCAATTAATGAGCTACTCTCTACTGTAGTTCTGCCTGCAGGCACTGAAAGAAGGACAATATCCCCCCTTCTAACATGTCAGGAGGGGGAAAAGTTTTGGGTCTGATGTCACTTTGATGAGTCAGCAGCATTACACTCCTCCTGCAAGTCCTGATATGAGTCAGCACTTTTTTAGACATTTTATAGTTCTTCACTGTATGTAGGCCAGATACGAGCTCAGACTGGACTTACTTATAAAAGACAACGATACACTAACGATCGTTCAGAGTTAGCTTGTCTTTCTCAGTCAAATGGTGATTCAATTCAATATACTTTTATCATATTTTATCCACAATCTATTCTTTAAAAATGAATGCAGAACCACCATCTTTCTGTACAGTATCTCTTGATGTTGTTCATTCCACATTCCAAATGAACCACATATTCTGGTCTTACCTGTTTCTCTGCCCTCTCGGCTGTGGCTGACACCGTATCATGGCCTTTATGTGCATCCATGACACACATCAGACAGATACACTGCTGGTCTGTCCGACAGAAGACCTCCAGCAGCTTGTTGTGACTCGAGCAGATCCTCTCCTGCAGTTCACACGTGGCTTTGACCAGCTTGTGCTTCTTCAGAACAGGAACCTGGTAGTGGGGCTGGAGGTGAGTCTCACAGTAGGACACCAGACACACCAGACAGGACATGAGGGCTCTCTGCTTCCTGGTCCTGGTGCAGAGGTCACAGGTCACCAACTCTGACCCAGCTGGGCTGGTCAGCTCAGAGGGGGCGGCCCGGGCTCCTCCTGTCTCCTTCAGCTTCTCCACCACCTCAGCCAGCATGGTGTTCCTCATCAGGGCAGGCCTTGGAGTGAAGCTCTGTCTGCACTGGGGGCAGCTGTAGATTCCCTTCTGTTCATCCTGGTCCCAGCGGTCCTCGATACAGCTGCTACAGTAGCTGTGACCACAGGGGAGGGCGACTGGATCCTTTAAGAGGTCCAGACAGACAGAACAGCAGAACTGATCCTGGTCTAACAGAACTCCCTGCTGGGCCATGCTGGTGTGTCAGGGACACAGTCACTCACTCACAGACGCAGAGAGATAAGAGTTTGAGAGAGAAAAAGAAAGAGAGCGAGAGAGACGGAGAGAACTCTTTAGTTTCCTAGGAATAGAGAGTGAGTACTGGGAGGAGCAAGGGATTTCCTGGTTCTGCCATGGGGCGTGGTTTAGAGAGAGAGAGAGAGAGAGAGAAAGAAGAAAGGAGATTTCTAATTGTTTTGTCCTTTGCTTGATATTTCCAACAAAAAATATCTACATAGTGATGATTGTTCATTTCAACCCCTCCTCCTCTCCTCTCCTCTCCTCTCCTCTCCTCTCCTCTCCTCTCCTCTCCTCTCCTCTCCTCTCCTCTCCTCTCCTCTCCTCTCCTCTCCTCTCCTCTCCTCTCCTCTCCTCTCCTCTCCTCTCCTCTCCTCTCCTCTCTCCTCCTCTCCTCCCCTCCTCTATCACACCCTAACTAACACCAGTCTGGCTGAGTACGCCAGGTCGGCCAGATAGAGCAGGAAGTTGAGGGCGGTGAGCACCGACAAGGCCACAAGCCGGGGGGGTCTCTGGCCGCCGCCCAGGTAGCGCTTGTGGAACTGGAAGACGGGCCAGATGACGGTGGCCGTCAGGTACATGAGCGCCCCCAGCAGGCCGTAGGTGGACAGGAAGCTGGGGAAGGGGAACGGGAGGCAGCCGGTGCACTCGCCCACGCAGAGGACCACCATGGCGGCCGACAGGATGAAGCAGACGCAGTAGACCAGCATGCACCACTTCAGCACACACACACACACACACACACACACACACAGGGAGAGAATCACCATCATTATTATAGGCCAAGCAGATGCAGAGATGTGTTCAATGTGTTTCAAAGTGAACCCAAAATCTTCTGGTCACACTTTTCCTTACTGAACCAGACAGGACCACTTGTTGCTCTCCTTACTTTAGTGATGCCCAGGTCCATTAGTTTAAATGTTTTAACTGAGCAGTTTTCTCAGATCTACTCCAACACACCTGTGAAGGAGATGCTGGACCACTCTCCCTTGATCACGTCCTCTAGTTTCTCTCTCAGCTCAGAGACAGCTTAGTCACATCACTGAAGAACTGAAGAGAAGGGACAGAGACGCTGGGGAGGTCTGAAGATACACTGGGACTGGAAACAGACTGGTAAAGATTCACTATAGGTCATTTATACCATGAGCTCATGAGCTAACTGGCTATCCTGCTCTTAGTGTGCTGGATTAGCATTGGAAGCATTGGAACTGATGTGTCCAGGTGAAAAGACCTATCTTCATTTATCAGACATTATTTCATGTCATTTCAATTCACAGCTATTTCAGTGGAAGGACTAGCTTCCGTCCACTGCCTGAACCTTGCCTGACTGGAGAACCAAGAACCTGCCTGAACCTTGCCTGACTGGAGAACCAAGAACCTGCCTGAACATTGCCTGACTGGAGAACCAAGAACCCGCCTGAACCCCTCGTCTGTCTGACTACCACGTTCCTGCCTGACCCCCTCGTCTGTCTGACGACCACGTTCCTGCCTGACCCTCGCCAGTAAACGTGCCCCAACGTGGGTTTGTCCCCATACGCCTGTCGTGTCTGCTCTTGGGTCCTCCTCCACTAGCCCTAACAGAATCTATTACAACATGTTTACGCATAGTAATTATGATAGTGATAGGGTGCAGAGATGGAAGAGGAAAAACAACAGCCAAACAGAGAGAGAGAGGGAGAGGGAGAGAGAGAGAGAGAGAGAGAGAGAGAGAGAGAGAGAGAGAGAGAGAGAGAGGGAGATGGAAAGACGGAGAGAAGGATGAAAGGATGTAAGGTGAGGACGGGGATGAAGGGAAGGAAAGAGTTTTAGTAATAAGAGCAAATTCCACACATTTTCATACAGTAATGAGATGTCTTTCAGTTTCATATGCCTTTATTTAATCTTTACTTCAGGATGAAATATAACAGCCACTTAGGTAACAGTAGGAGAGAAAACAACTAACCAATCATTTAAACAGCAGTCATGAACACCAACATTCATGAATACCTGATTCAGTCATTATACAGAGAAAAAAGACCCCTTATACAGTACATCAACAATATCATCTTTTATAATAGATGTTTATGAATGAATCTAAGACAAAATGATTGTATACAATGATCACGTTTAAATTACAATATTAAAGAACCAAAGTTCAAGTATTATACACAAATGATGGCATGAAGATTTCCTTCTATTAGGCCTCCTGAAGTACAATGCAAGAACAATTAATAGTAATCAGCTGAATCTATGAAAACAAAATGACTGAGAAAACCGTGACTGCATTAAGGCATACAAACCCAGGATAGAGTGGCTGGGTGAATCTAGTCTGAACTCTCTCTGCTTCATGAGGTTGCAAACTTGAGCCAGAGGCAACGTTACGTTCCTCTCCTCTTCCCCTGCCCCCCCCCCATCTCCTCCCCCCTACTCTCCCCCCATCCTCTGGAAGGATCCCCCTCCCTCTACCACAGTTTACTAATCTTTGCACAGTCATTATTATTCAAAATCCTAATCCCTGGATAGAGTGGCTGGGTGAATGTGGTCTGGACTTTGTGGAGGAGGGTCACTGTGTCAGAGACGCTGTAGAAGGACAGAGAACCTGCCTTGTGATCCAGGTACACTCCTACTCTGGAGGACTGAGGGCCTGATAGTTCAGTCACAACATTATTATGTCTGAACCTGAAACCATCCCTAGAGCACCTTAAACACCAGGACTTGTTATAGGAACCAAACCAGGAGAAGGAGGAGGAGTCTGTTCTGCTGATGTCTTTATATGAGACTGCTATGTAAACATCCCCTCCCCATTCCACCTCCCAGTAACAGCGCCCAGACAGAGCCTCTCTACACAGCACCTGGGACCAGCAGGTGAATCTGTCTGGATGGTCAGGATATGACTGGATCTGCTTTAAACATGTCACCTTCCTGTTCTCCCCAGACAGAGAGAGGGTTCTGTTTGCTGTGTTTGGGTCCAGAGTGAGCGGACAGGAATCTGGGAACAGAGCAGAGACCAGATCAGAGTTAATAACATGACCGTTCATCTGTCCCCCTTAAAGCTGGTATTGTTGATTTATCATTCAACAAAGAGAGGTGGAGACTTCACACACTCACAATGTAAGAAACGTGCTCTGGTCCTGGGCTCTGGAGGAGACAACACATCCACTAAAGAGACTTCAGTCACACACACACACACACACACACACACACACACACACACACACACACACACACAAACATCAATTTTAAAGCCAAGTAGACAGTATACAGGGATGTGTTCAATGTGTTTCATTGTGAACCCCAAATCTTTCCTCTGGTCACATTGTTTCTTATTGGACGAGACAGGATCACTTGTTGCTCTCCGTACTTTAGTGATATTTTTACAGAATCATTTTCTCAGATCTACTCCAACACACCTGTGAAGGAGATGCTGGACCACTCTCCCTTGATCACGTCCTCTAGTTTCTCTCTCAGCTCAGAGACAGCCTTAGTCACATCACTGAAGAACTGAAGAGAAGGGACAGAGACGCTGGGGAGGTCTGAAGATACACTGGGACTGGAAACAGACTGGTAACTCTGGAGAGAGAGAGAGAGAGAGAGAGAGAGAGAGAGAGAGAGAGAGAGAGAGAGAGAGAGAGAGAGAGAGAGAGAGAGAGAAAGAGAGCGAGAGAGAGAGAGAGGAGAGAGAGAGAGAGAGAGAGAGAGAGAGAGAGAGAGAAAGAGAGAGATAGGAAATGAACAGAAACACATACCAAGTGTACAGAATATTCTGCCTAATCAATAGACCAAACCAGTTGATGTTCACATCTCAGGTACCAGGAGAGTCCAGCTACTGTACCTGGAGGAAGTGGATGTGGTCTTCTGTGTGTGAGAGCTGCTCTAGCTCCGCGTTTCTCCTCCTCAGCTCAGCTATCTCCTGCTCCAGTCTCTCCACCAGTCCTTCAGCCTCACTCACTGCTGCCCTCTGCTGGGCTCTGATCAGCTCCTTCACCTCAGAGCGCCTTCTCTCAATGGAGCAGATCAGCTCAGTGAAGATCCTCCCACTGTTCTGCTCTGCTGCCTGGCCAGAGCGCTGGACAAAGAAAGAAAGAAAGAAAGAAAGAAAGAAAGAAAGAAAGAAAGAAAGAAAGAAAGAAAGAAAGAAAGAAAGAGTTCAAGTGAAGCCAGTAATCCTGAATGTGACAGTTATAACTGTCCTACAGGTATCTCCTAGCCTCATAACATCATCCTGATCTGTGGAGGAAAACTGAAAGAGAGCTGGTGAGTTCAGGACGGTCTCACGAGGCCAGGTATCTCCCTCCACCATAGCTAGAGTAGCTGACATCCTGATGCTGACCTGGAGAGACTCCACAGCCTGCTGGACCTCCTTCAGCTCCTTCTCTCTCTCCTGGACTCTCTGCTGGACTTTCTGCTGACTCAGACCCAGCTTTCTCTGGAGATAAACACACAAATTACAAAAAAACATTGACACATCTGTCAAATTATCACTCATTTCAGTATTTTGGGTTGATATATTCCTACTTTTTAAATACATTTTAGCCATAACCTATTCATATCTCATGCACTGAAGACTTTTTATCCCCTTCAAAAAACATGGATGAAAAGCAACCCTGTTTCTGTCATCATGATTCAATGTTCATTCCAATTAACCTAAATCAAATCAAACTTTATTTGTATAGCGCACTTCATACACAGATGCAACACAATGCGCTTTCTGACCTGGTCAGGTCTTACCTGTTTCTCTGCCCTCTCGGCTGTGGCTGACACTGTATCATGGCCTTTATGTGCATCCATGGTACACAGATAACAGATACACTGCTGGTCTGTCCGACAGAAGACCTCCAGCAGCTTGTTGTGACTCGAGCAGATCCTCTCCTGCAGTTCACACGTGGCTTTGACCAGCTTGTGCTTCTTCAGACCAGGAACCTGGTAGTGGGGCTGGAGGTGAGTCTCACAGTAGGACACCAGACACACCAGACAGGACATGAGGGCGCTCTGCTTCCTGGTCCTGGTGCAGAGGTCACAGGTCACCAACTCTGACCCAGCTGGGCTGGTCAGCTCAGAGGGGGCGGCCCGGGCTCCTCCTGTCTCCTTCAGCTTCTCCACCACCTCAGCCAGCATGGTGTTCCTCATCAGGGCAGGCCTTGGAGTGAAGCTCCGTCTGCACTGGGGGCAGCTGTAGATTCCCTTCTGTTCATCCTGGTCCCAGCGGTCCTCGATACAGCTGCTACAGTAGCTGTGACCACAGGGGAGGGTGACTGGATCCTTTAAGAGGTCCAGACAGACAGAACAGCAGAACTGATCCTGGTCTAACAGAACTCCCTGCTGGGCCATGCTGGTGTGTCAGGGACACAGTCACTCACTCACAGACGCAGAGAGATAAGAGTTTGAGAGAGAAAAAGAAAGAGAGCGAGAGAGACGGAGAGAACACTTTCGTTTCCTAGGAATAGAGTGAGTACTGGGAGGAGCAAGGGATTTCCTGGTTCTGCCAGGGGGCGTGGTTTAGAGAGAGAGAGAGAGAGAGAGAGAGAGAGAGAGAGAGAGAGAGAGAAAGAAGAAAGGAGATTTCTAATTGTTTTGTCCTTTGCTTGATATTTCCGACAAAAAATATCTACATAGTGATGATTGTTCATTTCAACTGAGGTCAGGTGTCTGCTGGAAGGGATTAACCCTTCACATATGAACTGTTGCAATATTAAATATCTTGTTCATGTTCTAAAGTACTGAATCTCTGTGTCCTGTGTGTATTCCTGCTCATCAACTCTAGTTTGATCGATGTAGAGAGCTTTTAGAAAGCAAGTGCACAGATTTATCAGAAGCAGAACACTTAGAAAATGCACCAAACCTGATCTGTTTACAGATAAAACTCTAGACGACATGTAAGAAAATAATTGTTTTTCATATTTAATGTTCATTCCAATAGCATTAAGAAAGTACACCATAGAAAATATTCCACATGTATCTACATTTATTGAAAATGTTTCATTTTGGGCTACGGACTATTAATCACTAGGAAGAGCCAACCCTGATTCCAGCATTTAAATAGTCTTTGACCTTTGCCTATTTCAACTGTCTATGAACTTTGACCTCACATGTCTGGTTTTGCTGTTCATCACGCTGGTGTACCACCCGTCCCATCCTCAGAAGATACTGGGAACTGATGGTGCTCTTCAATTCCCTCAACGTGCTTGTGCGCTGTGAATGGCATCTCTGAATCCCTGTGTACCCCTTCCTCCCTCCTCACGCCATGACATCTCCTCCCTTTGACGCACTGATATTACATTCCTCCTCTCCTCTCCTCTCCTCTCCTCTCCTCTCCTCTCCTCTCCTCTCCTCTCCTCTCCTCTCCTCTCCTCTCCTCTCCTCTCCTGTCCTGTCCTGTCCTGTCCTGTCCTGTCCTGTCCTCTCCTCTCCTCCCCTCCTCTCTCCTCCTCTCCTCCTCTCCTCTGTCACACCCTAACAAACACCAGTCTGGCTGAGTACGCCAGGTCGGCCAGATAGAACAGGAAGTTGAGGGCGGTGAGCACCGACACGGCCACAAGCCGGGGGGGTCTCTGGCCGCCGCCCAGGTACCGCTTGTCGAACTGGAAGACGGGCCAGATGACGGTGGCCGTCAGGTACATGAGCGCCCCCAGCAGGCCGTAGGTGGACAGGAAGCTGGGGAAGGGGAACGGGAGGCAGCCGGTGCACTCGCCCACGCAGAGGACCACCACGGCGGCCGAGAGGATGAAGCAGACGCAGTAGACCGCCATGCACCACTTGAGCGCCGCGTGGCCGTCGTACGACACGGGCTCGCTGACCAGCACGAAGATGAGGCACGCCACGGACGTCTGGCACACCTTGAGGAGGCCCGGCGCCGTGGCCATGTAACCCGCCTCCTCCCCGGGCTTCGCCCTCGACAGGCTCACCTCCACCAGGTAGGCCGCAGCCGCCAGGCAGGAGAAGACGGCGGCGGCGACGCGGTAGCCTCGCGTCTCCCCGCTCGCCGCCGTCCCTCCGCCCCGCAGGAAGTAGACTGGGAAGACGACGGAGGCGGAGAGGCAGAGCGCGGCGGCGTAGCCGGCCAGTGTGACGGGGAGGTTGGCCCAGGAGACGGGGACGCGGGCCTGGAGGCCCAGCTGCTCGGTCAGGAGGACCAGCACGGTGCCGGCGAAGCTGGCGGCCCAGCAGAAGACGCACCAGTCGGCCACGCCCTCCTGGGGGAGCCCCGCCCCGTGGGCGACCAGGCTGAAGGACACGCAGGCGAACGCCAGCGCCGCCACCCGGACCCACAGCAGCTGGGAGGGGGGCAGGAGTACCAGCGGCATGGCGGCTCAGTTCACAGTCAAGGGCAATGGAGGGAAGGGGGGGATTTGTAGTCTCTGGGAGTTGTAGTCCCGGCAAAGTTCCGCGGCACGGACGACTTCCTGTAGGTGCGGTTGTTCCGGAGGGGCGTCTGGGTTTTGGGCGGGTGCTTCTTGTGCCGTCCTGGACCAGGGGTCTGTAGAGGGGATGAAGGAGAGAAAGGGACTCTGTTTTATGGGAAATCACATGAGACTCAAATTGAAAGTGAATGCGTATGTTTACACTTTCTTCGGCCTACCGGCTGGGCCTCATCAATGAGTCTCCACGCCTCGTTAGTTCTTCTGACTAGGGTTGTTTGAAACATGCCAGTGGTCTTTCTTTTATCGGGACAATGGTCTTTCTTTTATCACTTGTGTTTGCTTTATTAAAGGCTTTTATTTTGTTTTTTTAAACGGGTTTTGATGATACTATATGAAAGTACAAATGGAGTTCTTGCAGTCAATATAAGATAGATAAACACCTAAAATACATCAACATGCCTTTGTTCCTTCCTTCAAACTACAACCTCACATTGGGAATGTGATACCATCATTTATTCTCCATTTGCGCGGAAATAGTTTTTGGGATGCCAGCAATACAGTAAACGACAACTCAAACATGCAGCAGTTGGGCAGACTACTGAACAGTGCAGTAGAATGTGTGGCAAAGGCCTATATGAAGAACACAGTACAGGCTCAAGAGGGAGCAGCACCAGTGTGAGGCCTGTTAAGGTTCATACTGTAACAAGGAAACAGAAAGTCTATTAGACAAAATGGGGGAATTCCTGTTTTTCTCGGCTCTGGCGCCCTCTAGTGTCTTTATGTTTTGCTGCTGTTACGTTCCATAATATGCTATCTGTGTACACACGAGCTATAATAGGTCAACTGTAGGACCGATAGCCTACTTTGACGCGTGTTTGATACAGTATATATCCGTGTTTATACTTTTGCTGTTCCTTTGGTTCCTCTACACTATGTGAACTAAAATCAAGCACACAGACACATATTTGACAGTTGGAAATTGTACTTTGTCTTGTTTCACTTCTCGGTTAGATCTGTTCTCACCATCTCCCGCTTCCTCTTCCAGTCTCATCCCGGCGTTGAGCCTGCATTCTTTGAGGATTTTAGCTCATTCTGTGACTTTAATATTTGAGTGTAATTAAAGTACAAGGCTAGAGTTGTAAAGTACTGGGCTACAGATTTGCTAGCTTCTTTCTTGCTCATACTGTAAGATCAATCACCTTTTCTTGTTCTACAATCTCAATCCATTAGTCAGTCTATTAGTGTAGTGAGTTGGCTCCTCTCTGGGGCCTACTGCGTTGCACAGGAAGCTGTTGCACTAATGGCAGATCAGCAGGAAATCAGTCAAGTCTAAGCCACACAGAGCAGAGAACCTTTTACAAAGTGAAACGTGTGTCTGACTCTGGCCATTTCAGAAAAACATAACTGACCATTTACTAAAGTTTCATGAGGGCCTATATATAGACGACCGCCAAACCTATGAAATTCAATGAAACTGTAGTTTAAAGCCTCTTTCCGGGTCTGGTTCTTACGGGATAGCTTTGGGTCGGCAGGCAGACATTTTGGATAGACAATAGTCCACCCAAACCTGCCCCTGTCACATGCCCTAGACTGACAGTGTCAAATGTGGGCTTTATGTATATAATCTCTACAATACCGACCTATAACATCTGGAGTTCAAGACAGTTACGTGGAACCAAATTGAGCTGATGGTGTGGCGAATGCAACCTCCGTATCTTTAGGTGGAGCAGGGAGTCTTAATATTAGTTGCTATCTCCATGTGATGTTGTTGTCTGTGTGATTACTGCTGGCTGTGTTACAAATGGCCTCAATGGGATAATACAGTTTTCTTGTCATGTTGAAGTTGGTTCAATATGTAGCTTTTACGCAAGACCTGGATACGATGAGGCAATAAGGCCGAGTGTAGCCTACAGTGAAAGACAGTATACGTATGTGCTATGATGATGTCAAACTGATCACTTTTTACTAAATCGTGTGTAGGCTAATAAGTCCTAACTAAACGTTAAATCAGAGTGCACTAGCCGATACCGCCGCACCCAAGCGTGCCTGTATAACGTTCCCAACTCTTGATAAAGGCACTGTCACGCTCCCAAAAATAGAACAAAAAAGATAGCGCCTGCTCTAAGCCTACTGTATGTGGGACTATACCAATCAGACGCTACAGAAGACATTTTCATCTTACCTAAGTCTTATCTTTCATGATGTTGTCTTCGCCTATCCGGTGCGCCTTTACGCGTCCTTCGCGCGTCCACTTTCATTCACGGAGAAAAACTTTACTACAACCCCACGCCCCGCGACCAAATTTGGTTAGATGTGTTGAATTCGTGTCTTCCTTCCCACGGCACCGGCACTGGGGTCTTGTACGCCCTTGCAGAGAGGTTGTGACCACATTTTAGAGATGGATAGCTACTGCTACAATATCTATCTTTGGGACAAAGTTAATAAATATTCGCACAGAACATGATGAATGGCTCGTCCTGTATAACATTATATTGCGTCTTTACATTATGTGACCGGTTCCAGGCTGCTCTGTGAATCATTTTGTTAACCCTGAGTCCTGTGTGTATTGCTGCTGCCATATATACTGTCTTATAAATAATTATCATTTCTGTATGAAAACCAAGACATATTTTTATTCTCGTCCAGATGCTGATTAATACAGATGCAATGAAGTGTTCTGCCTGCAGTGCTGAATCTGTCCAGCTGGGGCGGCAGAATCCTGTCTCTTGTGTGTTCGGCTTGCTTGCTTGCTCTCACTAGCCAGTGCATGGTGTGGGTGTGTTTTCAGCACAGCCACCAAGCTAACACAAGCCGACCAGCTGGATAACAACACACTTGTGATGATTGATTCACAGGCTGCTGCAGGAATACATGTTGGTGCTGTCGGTACTGTGGACTCATCAAGGTATTTTGGAGGACTGGGGTGGGGGGGCGGCGGACTCGGAACCATATGGAATGCACCCCTTTGATCTGATCATATGAGCAAATT
>NC_140250.1:1842230-1849202 GCF_949987555.1 Borostomias antarcticus | reverse complement strand
AATCGACAGGAGGGACTGTTGTGTGTCCACCGGAGAGCTGCATGTAGCTGAACAGCGCCAAGCTTACAGCTTCTTAGAGCGCACTAGAGCTGAGGTTTAGAGCTGGCTAGGCTACCAAAGTTTTACCCCTACATGAATGAATGTCGTGTTTATTGCAGACTGTAGATTAACTAGCCAAATTACGATAGCTAGCTAATGTTAGCTAGTGCTAACGTTCGCTGTCGCTGCGGTTACGCCAAAAACTGACCGTTGTCGTCGTCACAACAGCTTTTTGCAGCCTGCGCTCTAGCCCAAAAAGTTAAACTTTTTTTCAACTGCAAAAAAGCCTAGAGTTCATGGCGCTGTAGCGCTAAAAAGCGCTTGGAACACAGCTCTCGTCTCTATAGCGCCCCAGAGCTCATTACCCATTGTAAACAACGAGAAAACAGCGCCAGCTCTAAAACACAGCTCCCCGGTGGACACACACCCTTATAAATCAGCTTAGTTTTTTGCTGAGAGGGATATGGGAGTGTGTGAATTCGCAGTGTTCCAGGGACAGGCATACTGACTTGACTTATCCGTGTCCTAAAAGCCTAAGACTTACCTGTGTCCTAGGTACCGTAGAGCCCCTCCCCCGTCTCCTCCCCCTGTTCACTCCCTGTGGCCCCGCCCTCTCACTCCTGCTCTAGGTAACACCTTCTACCTGGTCATGCCCATGGAGCATGGCGAGAGTCACACCGACGAGATCACAGCCGCCGTGGGCCGCCCTCCGCAGGAAGAGGAAGTGATGTCATCGCCGGCGCGGCCAGAGGAGGAGGAGGAAGAGGAGGAGGAGGAGGAAACGGACGCGGATTCCGCCCTGCTGGAGGTCGACCAATCGGAGCCCGTGCTGCCGGGCCAGGAGGAGGAGGCGGGCCCGTGGCGCAGCGGGCGCAAGAGTCACGTGATCAAGAACGTGGACGAGATCTTCCACACCATCGAGGAGCTGATGGGGAAGCTGCATCAGCTGAGGGTAGGACATGCGGACACTCTGGGAACACACACACACACACAGACAAAGAGAAATGCACACAGATGCACAGAAGTACACACAGACGCACCAAAATACACACACACACAGACAAACAAAGAGAAATACAAACAGACACACAGAAGTACACACACACACACACACAGACAGACATGGGAGAAATGCACACGAGCGCGCATACACACACCGAAAAGCGCACCGAGAAATACACACCGAGAAATACACACACACACGATGTTTGTGGTTTGTGCAAATGTGAAACGCAATCACAAGCGCACGTTTATAATTGGTGTGACGCCGTGCCCCCCCCCCCCCCCACACACACACACACAAACACCCCCCCCCCCCCCCCCCCGGCAGGACATGGAGAAAGCTCACCACCACCTCCTGAGGACGCTGAGAGAGCCGTCGGCCAATCAGGAACCAGAAGACCTCCCCCGTAACCAGGCAGCCGTCTCCAGGACGCCATCTTTGGACCGGGGCTCAGGCGAGGGTGAGTGAGTGAGTGAGTGGGTGAGAGGGTGGGGGTCAGAGGTCAACGGTCAGACAGATGAGCTGAATATCGGTCATCTATCTCTCTATCACTGTGTAATATTTTAAAGCATGGGTTCCCAAACTCCATCAATGTGGGCCTCCCCTCTAAAAACAGTGACACACCCGCGCCCCCCCAACCCCCCAAATTTGTCCATTTTGCAAGGCAGTGTTAGCTAGCCCATAACGTTACACAGCTAAGTTAGCTCGGTGGCACCTGCTGCTAGTTAACGTTGTGACGTTTTCGCACAATACATTCATGCCTGCGGGGGGAGGCTCTCTGCACTATCCACACATTTAGTATACATCTCTCCCATTATTTATTTTGATCTTCTGACCTTTAAAATCACGTTTCATTCATAAAAACCATGGACATTTCAAAAATAAAATGTTTTTCCTTTTTTTTTTCTTCTAACCATCCCTCCACGCCTCCCCTGAATTTCTTTGGGGCCCCCCAGGGGAGGCCCGCCTCACAGTTTGGGAATGCCTGTTTTAAAGCATTGGTAGACATCTATTCTTTGCTTATCAAGAGCGTTTCAACGTCCAGTGAAGTGAAGATGTTCGTGTTTTTCGTCTGTGGTTAATGTGTTTCTCTCTCTCTCTTGTCGTTGTGTCCAGGAAACGAAGGCAGAACTCCAGAGCCTGTCAAGATCCAGTCCACAGGGTTCTGACCTCACACACACACACACACACACACACACACACACACACACGGAACGCGACTCCAGCTTACTCCTCCTAGCCCTGCTCGCCCCAATCCCAGCATCCCTCTGGCCGGTGAGGCAGGATCCAGACCCAACCGTGACATTGTTGTCTCAGTTGCCCCGGGAAACCCGGAAGTCATGTCGGCGTGACGCCCCCACCCCTCCGATCCACCCAATGAACTTTGACCTTTGAGCAGAAAGGGGGTCCAGGGACCAGAAGGACGAGGATGGAGAGATGATGAGCGAGAGAGAGAGAGATTTTCTGTGAGGAAGAGGGCGGGAATAATATGAACCGGCGAGGAAGAACGTCTGGATGCTGGAGGCAACGTTGGCTGCAGCTTGAAGGACCGTGTTGAACACTTCAGGAAAGTTGAGCGCCGAGACCGAGGAGCTAAGCGCTGGAAGAGAGGGAGGCGGAAAAGCGCCGCCCCCCCCCCCCCCCCCCCTCGTCGAGCGGTCGACCCCCGCACTTTACCCGTAGCGCGTCCCTCCGTGACCCCCGCGCGTACGCCTCAGCCCATTGGCCGGGGCCCCGACAGACCCTGCGGCGCCGCTGCAGAGCAACCGGCGCGACTAGTTTGAGCCAAAATGGCGGACGTCCGCCAATGGCTTGTTTTACAGTACAGCGAAGGACTGTGTCTGTCAATTCAGGTTATTTGCACTGGGCCCTGTAGAAAGAACAAGGGTCACCATGAAAGGGTAACGATATTACAGTACATAGATTTATACAGTATACCTGAGTGTTATTCACCAATATCATTCATATATTATGTTCAATCACTACTTAAGCATACCGGCGTAGAGACAAAAAACACTATGAAGGAGTAGCAGGTTCAACGGTTTTTTTAATTTGAGAGGGGGGTAGATCCAAGATGGCCGCCGTGCTGACGTCCTGTACCTGTACAGCTGCTACTGTAAGCCGAGGGACGTCGGACGGTCTTGTCTGCCTGTCCATCCATCCATCCGTCTGTCTCGCTCTACGCGGATGGGTTCTGTCACTAACGGCAGTACTACTGTTCTGCCGGTTGCTAAGGTTACTGCCCAGTGTGGCAGCACTGCTCCTCAGAAGAACACACAGGGATCACTACTGCTAAGAAAAGGAACGTGTTAAATAGTTGTTGTTGTTTTGTTTTTGTTTTTTTATCGTGTCATGTTTTTGCCGCTAAAGGATGCTCTCTTTCTCTACTCTGTGTACATTAACTCAGCTGTGACTCACCCCCCCTAATCCCCCACTGAGGACGTAGACGCGTGTATTGGCCGCCACACCCACACCACGCCCGGGTGGAATACCAGAAATGACCTGAGACGCGCTTGATTTAACCTCCAGAACAGCCCCACCGGTTTCGGTTTCAATTTACCGGGCGAAACGGAAGTCAAGCCTGTTTCAAGTGTTTGACCGACGAAGCGGCGACTCTTTTTCCCGTTTACCCTCCCTGGTGGCGTACTCCTCCATACTGTAGCAACACACCCCTGTGCACAGATACCCTCTGTTTGTTGAAAAATGAAAAGAAAGCGTGAATCTAAGTAGTTCTTAAAAAAAAATTTTTTTTTAAACAAAAGTGAAAGTCAATCGTTAACCCCTTGTAATTCTTTTGAGGCGTTATAACCAGCAAACGACTGTGATTCTTAAGATGAGCGTGTGCATTTTCAGGTGGGATACAGTGTTTTAAACTGACAATACTTTTGCATGGCACAGAATTCCAGACTCCTCTCTCTATTTCTTTCGTTGTAGTTCTGTCCATCCAGTCATCTCTCTCTTTTGTCCTCTCCTCCATGTAGAATTTTTCTATCATGTTTTTACATTTTCTACCTCTTCTGCTTTAGAAGTTCTAATAGTCTTTTTTTTTTTTTTTTTTTCATACTTCTGTCTTATCTCCCACGCCTGTGTTTTGTACACACCCCCTCGCTCATAAGGACACTAGCGGATTCAAGAGTGGTTATAACAGGTCGTAAGGTTATAACGCATCCGTTTCCATTTTGATGTTGCACAGCAAAACCCTGCACAGTGCAAACTACTGTATGCATACACAGGTGGCTGACGACCGCTTACTCGTTATTTTATTTTATTTTTATTTTTTTTAAATCTTGATCACTCATGTAATATAGAATTCACACCCCTTGTTTTATATGTTTTTTTTTTCCTGTAAAGTCTTAGTCTTGTCATTGATTTTATTTTTGTAGATACGATAAAAAAAAGAAGAAAGATGTGTAAATTATTTTCTCTCCCCCCTGTTTTTAAAGAAGGCGAGATCGTAGCTGCACAGAAGAAACATGAACTTGTGTTTTGTGACAATAAAAAGAACTGGTTAAAAGTAACGGTGTAGACTTCTAATGCATAGATCATACACAGATGGGTGATAAATTATAGGAAAAAAACGTGTCTTAGTGGTGTTAGGCCACTCCTAGCCGCCTGAACAGCTTAAATGTGCCTTGGCATGGATTCTACACGTCTCTGGAACTGCGTCTCTGGAAGATATTCCCTCGTTTGGTGTTTTGATGATGGTGTTGGAGGCACTGAAGTCTGGCGACTGCGAAGGCCGTAGCACTCCTGCCAAACCCCAATAAAGCCTCTCAAAGTCACTTAGATCTTCTCTTGCCATTTTGATCCTAAATCGAGGTCACCTGGGCCTGCTCACAATTTGTATACATGCCACAGAGCATGATGGGATAGCAATTGCATAATTGGATCATGCAATAGTACACATCCGCATGTTATGTTTCTCCATTTATTCATGTTTTTCCTTTAATTGGTCGCCCCCTCTGTATGTAAGGGACACTTTTTATAGCCTATTTAAGGACAATCTAAATATTCAAAGTTTTAAACATGTTTCAAAAGTAGAAGAAACCCTTGGGGCATTCGCGCCAGGGATAACGGGCAACAGCACTCTGCTTCTACTGTCCGCTACATAGATACATTACATACTTACATACATACTCTGCTTCTACTGTCCGCTACATAGATACATTACATACTTACATACATACTCTGCTTCTACTGTCCGCTACATAGATACATTACATACTTACATACATACTCTGCTTCTACTGTCCGCTACATAGCCTAGAAAGGGAGAGTGAGTGAGTGAGTGTTTTGGGAGATGTAATGCTTATACTGTACGCATCATAGCCTAGAAAGAGAGAGTGAGTGAGTGAGTGTTTTGGGAGATGTAATGCTTATACTGTACGCATCATAGCCTAGAAAGAGAGAGTGAGTGAGTGAGTGTTTTGGGAGATGTAATGCTTATACTGTACGCATCATAGCCTAGAAAGAGAGAGTGAGTGAGTGAGTGTTTTGGGAGATGTAATGCTTATACTGTACGCATCATAGCCTAGAAAGGGAGAGTGAGTGAGTGAGTGAGTGTTTTGGGAGATGTAATTCCGGTTGAGCTGGCGTGATTAACCAGAGAAACGTATTGATTTTGTTTGATCATGCGCGCACCCGGGTGTTGCATTACCGCCTGGAGCCAAGGCACTGCCCGCGTCCAGATCACTGAACCGGCTAATTATCATTCATTTATTCCGTCCTGTCAGATTCCCAGATAGTTAGAACTCAATTTGGTTTCTTAGCAGAGCAGTTGGTGCTGTAGGGTGGAGTTTCTAGAAGACGTTTCAGGAAAAACATGAAAAGATTAGCTTGTTTGCGCCGTTGTCATCAGCACGTATCCTACTGGGATCTGTCTGACAGCGGGCATGTTGAGGTCACGGTTCTGGATCAACTAGTTCGGGAAGGAGCCGTCACCGCGCAGAGGTCACCCGTCATCCGTCACGGTGTGCGCCTGCCGGTCTGGGTGCTGCGGACCGCTTCTCGGTGAAAGGGAATGGGCTGGTGCTGGTAAGAAGGAGGAGGTTAGGGAAATTAGGGGGGGCGGAGCACCACTGGGGGACCTCGGGAGAGGGAGGCCATTGATTTGGGTCTGGATGAAGCGGAACGAGGATTTTTGAATGAGGAAAAGGATGGATTCGCGTAGACTGTAACGTGCCTGCCGCTTGTTCAGAAAGAGGGGAGGAAATAGGCGAGGCTGCGCGCGCATCACATAGGGAGAGGAGAGACGCGCGACGTATGAAAGAGTTATTTGTCCTCAACCGGCGACGTTTGGTCGTTAAACGGAGAGAATCCCCGCACCAAAGAGAATACATGTGGGTTAAACCGAGCTCTTCGTGGCATTGGAACACGTAGGATGAACCGCCCCGCTTCTTAGAAATGAACTATGATATTTTGCTCATGGATTTTGGGCATCTAATCGGGTCACCAAAGCATTGCCTCAGCGGCTCGCGCCCCTCCCGGTGATGAATGTCCGTGTTCACACGCGCAGCGGGGTTCCCGGTGAACAGATGCAGAAACCGGGAATGGGATGCGTCTAAGTGCCTTTGTATAGCATGGCCCTGGATGATTTTCAGTTGGAAAGGGGTTTACTGTTTGCGAAGAGGAGTTGTATTCTTCGCCAAATTTGGACGGAAGGAATGAAAGTGAATTTTGGATCGCAGCGCTAAACGCCTGTAAATACTCTGCAACATAGAGGTTTCTTTTGTGTGTGGATATTTACAAAACACTCTCGCCAATTGGGGCAAATTAGAGAAGAAAGGTAAGATTCGAGGTATTTTATTCCCATTAGCTACTTATTTCACTCATACATGGGGAATTGCAAAGATTAGCCCATTTGTTGGTTGTTTCTGACGTGTTTCAGTAATTTCTCCTCAACTAGACAACCGTTATTTTTTCCAATCCAG
>NC_140250.1:1769730-1832230 GCF_949987555.1 Borostomias antarcticus | reverse complement strand
TGCTTTGATCCAAAGCGCTTTACAATGAAGGCCTCTCATTCACCCATTCACACACACACACACCAATGGCGGCAGCTGCCGTGCAAGGTGCTAGCCTGCTCATTGGGGAGCAATTTGGGGTTCAGTGTCTTTGCCCAAGTACACTTCCACATGTCGTCAGGAGGAGCCGGGATTCGAACCGCCGACCCTATGTAGTGAGCACAGATGGATAATTTAATATTCCATAGTTCTGATCTACCCAAATCTAACTGACATCACATGTTAACACAACAAAGACAAAACAACACTTTTGACACCGACTCTTCAAATGTTCATTTATTTTCTCTGCGGAAGTACAACCAGGGCAAGTGAAAACAAAAGCAGTTCTAGTGCACAATGCTTTCTATAACCAAGAGTGAATCTGCCCTCCTTTTATGAGAACAAAATAAGGCTTATCATCAAAAAAGTGATCATCTAAAGTGTCATCTAAAAGTAATGGGGTCTGAAGTATGGAAGATAGAGGCCTGTGAATTGTGCATTGCTGGTAACATGGCAGTTGTAGATGAGCTGTAGTAAGCAGAGGTCAGAGTGGGTGGGGACACTTCCTTAAATGTGTCAATATATGACAATAATCTGTCAGTTTCCATGACATACATACGTAAATGTTTGTGTGGGTGTGTGTGTGTGTGTGTGTGTGTGTGTGTGTGTGTGTGTGTGTGTATCGAAACTTCCTCTTCCTATTCAGACATTTTCAACTCGTGGTTGTCTCTCATTCTCAGTGAAGATCTTAATAGAATATGAACAGAATATGCCACACTGGCCATAATGTGTAAGTTTAGGGAATAAAATGAAGATGAAACATGTCATTTTCTACGCTTCAATCTTCCATCTCCTAACCTCCCAAGGTAGGCGTCTCTCGTACGGTTCCTTTACTAATGTTATCTTGTGTGATGGGTTCGCGAGGCTTCGCTTCTTTAGCCCCATTTCTGCCTCATAGGACCGGCTCAACTTGATTCAGCTTGGCTCAACTTTACTTGGTTTACCTTTTTTCACTGCGCTTTCCACCGCAAATATAGTAGCACTCGCACTGTATCCCCCTAAATACCTATATCCCCCTAAATACCCTAATATCCCCCTAAATACCGTAATAACCCCCGAAATACCGTAGTATCCCCTTAAATGCAGTAGTATCCCCTTAAATAGAGTAGATCTCCCTAAATACAGTAATATCCCCCTAAATTTGGGCTCAAGAACGTTTGAATTCCTGCCGTTCAGGCTCCTTCCATATATATGGAGCCGTTTCATGCTAAAGCCTATCCAGACTGCACACCCAGTGTCCAATTACCAGACCTATCCACCTACCCAGACTGCGCACCCAGTGTCCAATTACCAGACCTATCCACCTACCCAGACTGCACACCCAGTGTCCAAAAGTGCGCCAGACCTATCCACCTATCCAGTGGAGCGCACGTGCAGACCATGCGCGGACCTCACAACAACCCAGTAAGAGACGGATGATCTGTGCACCAGCTCCACTACTTCCTGAAAGTCACTTGGCATCTTTATTTCCTGTCCTATATGATTGGATTAAGTGATTAATCAGGTGTGCGGCAGACCCAGCGCACACCTGATTAATCACTTAACCCAATCATATTGGACAGGAAATAAAGCAGCCAAGTAACTTTCAGGAAGTAGTGAAGCTGGTGCACAGAGCCTATTGAAACAGGCTACCGTAAAGTTACAAACAAGCCAGATTAGTAAGGCCATATGTGTGAGTGTGTTAACAACTATGCCAAGAGAGATATCCCGCCGTTAGCACATCTTTTATACTAGGGGAGTGAATTTCACTACTTGACGACTGCTCTACTTTAACCTCCTTGTTACACAGGCAGCACAGAATGAGTAGGTTAAGTGCACCTTTGACCTGGTCTGGTCCAGAAGCCACGTTTGAAGTCCTACTTTGGATCTCGCAATATTACGGAGAGGTGAAATAAAAACTATTCGCCGCAGTACGTTTATTCGCCTCCTCTCGGCGGTGTAGTGGTGGAGTAAAGCTAGGTTGATTTCTAACACATTAATCAAGCCTAGCAACATGGACCAAATATAAAGAGTCCTGTAGTAATAGCTGCCATTGTTCTGCTCAGACTGTTCCTGGCGCATGTGCAATAGAGAACGGCGCGCATAGGAGACCCGAATGCTCCGTTTTACCCCTCCCCAAGAATCCACTGAAACCAGAGTTTTTACAGATCTTCACCTTGGGAAGGCGTCCTCAAAAAGATCCGTTCAGTGACCAAAAACTCAGTGTACGTGTGGACAGAAGGCCAAAACGCAGATAAAAAAGTATGTTTTCATAAATATCCGTGTACGTGTGGACAGGGCCTAAATTTATCCTTTTTTATTCGGATATCTCCTTGTACTTCATACACTACATGTAGTTGCTAGTTCATTTTACCAGTATTTGTGCCAGAAAAACAATGACTCAAAATAGACCCTCATTTGAAACAAGTGGAAGATTCTGAACTTGTTTTTAGAACCCAGTTTTAGAGTTGACGGTGTCTCCTTTCTTCTAGTAACGTCAAAAAGACATTTTGCAAATTCACTTTGTTCACAGTGTTCATTGTATTCCAGTTGATAAATGTTTTGCACTGTACAAAGTCAAGAAAACAATTTTTACCACAGTGTTTTGTGGTTGTTTTTTAAACCGTGCTCTGAGGTAACCAAGGCAATCTCAATTGTTGCTCTTAGACTACCTGGATGCTCTTTTGGTCTGATGCTTTAGGTAGATGTTTGAGTTTCCTGGAGAACATGGTTCTATACCCTGTCATACGCTGCTCAGCTGAATGTGTTGTGTTGTTTTTTTCCAGCCAGTACTGGAGAAACCATCCCAGAAGTCTTGGGGTACGTGGGAGATTCTGTCACCCTACGGTCTGGATTCAGCAACTTTCCCAGCAACTCCTTCATTGATTGGTTCATCTCGACAAACATCACCCTGATCGCAACGTACAGAAATGGGCAGGTGAACTTCTGGCAGGTCCCGCAGTTCTTGGGAAGACTGAAGCTCAACATGACCAGCGCTGACCTTCAGATCCAGAATCTGACGGAGACGGACTCCCTCATTTACATGGTGGAGCTCCAAGTCCCGGACCAGAAGGAACGGAACAACAGGGTCCGACTCATAGTGAAACGTAAGAGTCACAACTTTGTTCAGCTTCACAGTTTACTTAAAATCTTGACGTTTTCCACCAATCCAGTATATGTAAAAATATAAGCATTTGTCTCATGGTCCGCCCCGGTCCTAGTCCCTGGTTCCCCCTTTATCCCCTAGTCCCTGGTTCCTCCCCTAGCCCCTAGTCCCTGGTTCCCCCTTTATCCCCTAGTCCCTGGTTCCTCCCCTAGCCCCTAGTCCCTGGTTCCCCCCTCAAGTCCTAGTCCCTGGTTCCTCCTCTAGCCCCTAGTCCCTGTTTCCCCCTCTAGCCCCTAGTCCCTGGTTCCCCCTCTAGCCCCTAGTCCCTGGTTCCTCTCTCTAGCCCCTAGTCCCTGGTTACCCCTCTAGCCCCTAGTCTCTGGTTCCCCCTCTAGCCCCTAGTCCCTGGTTCCTCTCTCTAGCCCCTAGTCCCTGGTTCCCCCTCTAGCCCCTAGTCCCTAGTTCCTCTCTCTAGCCCCTAGTCCCTGGTTCCCCCTCTAGCCCCTAGTCCCTGTTTCCCCCTCTAGTCCCTGTTTCCCCCTCTAGCCCCTAGTCCCTGGTTCCTCTCTCTAGCCCCTAGTCCCTAGTTCCTCTCCCTAGCCCCTACACTGTAAAAATATTCACCGTGAAATCACAGTAAATTACTGGCAACTTATTGCATGACTTTCACAGTAAGGTTCACAGCAATTTACTGTGAAATATCTTCACAGCAATATATTGTAATTTCACAGTTGTGATATTACAATACATTGTTGTAAATGTACAACTGTATGCTGTAACTTCACAGCCTCAATGACTAATAAATTACTGTGATATTACAGTATGTTACTGGGGAATTACAGCATCATGTTGTACATGCATTACAACAAGGGCCTGTACTTTTACATTTTTACTGTGAAAGTAATGCAATTGAGTTGCCAGTAATTTATTGTGAATTTACAAATTGTACTGTGAAAGTAATGCAAATGAGTTGCCAGTAATTTACTGTGAATTTACAAATTGTACTTTAAAAGGCTACTTCTATTGTAATTAAAAACAAAAAACACATTGCAGTGTTAGAATAGAGATGTTGCAGATCTATAACAAACAGGCAACACAAGAAAATAATTTATCAGGTTGAATCAGGAAAACACAATTCAATTGGTGACTCTGCAGAGAAAATCCTCTCCACAGCGGTTCTGATGAGCGTGTGCTGGTGTGTGTTCAGATATTCCCCTCCGAAAGGGTTGTGACAACTCACTGAAAGTTTACGGTAGCCTATAATGGAGGTTAGTACATTAGTAGTAGTGACGGTTATGTTAAGAGGCTGTTTGCAAGTGGACCAAAAATTATGGATGATGGAGGCAGGATATGTCGCAATGAATATTTATTCAAGGACCAAGGGGTGAAAACTTTCAATATCTTATATTCAATATAACTCTGTGAAGAACAAACAATCAAACATAATCCAAACAACATAACCAACAAAAGATAACAAGGACAAAAAATAACATGGACAAAGTGTAGCAGCGACAAAGAACAGAGGTGCTCACCAGTGAAGAACAAACAATGAACCGACAAAGAAGACTAGAATAGACTAGAACACAAGACTAGAATATAAACTCCATAACAGGACAACCAAAACAACAAAAGTCTTTGGGGGTGGGTTGGGTGGAAAGAGTCAGTGGCAGTAGGGGGAGCCGTGCTCGAGGAGGGGTGTACCAAGGGGGCGAGGCAACAGGGAGTACAGGGCTCGTGGAGGGGTGCTTTTGGGGGTCTGTGGTGGGGGCATGGAGGGTGCAGGGCAGGAACAAGGGGCAGTGAAAGGCAGGAACCAGGGCTGCAGGAGGGGTGTACCAAGGGGGCGAGGCAACAGGGAGTACAGGGCTCGTGGAGGGGTGCTTTTGGGGGTCTGTGGTGGGGGCATGGAGGGTGCAGGGCAGGAACAAGGGGCAGTGAAAGGCAGGAACCAGGGCTGCAGGCAGGGAACCATGAAAAGTTGTCTATTCAGACCATTCAAAGTCTATAAGCTTCCGGAGAAGGCTGCTCACGTGAGGGTTCATGCAGCTTCTCTTCTTTGCCTTTGAGCCCTTCTCCGGGTTGATGCCCAAGAAGCACCTGTTAACAATAAGCAAACAGTTTGTTTTAAATATCAAATCAAATATCAAATCAAAGGTGTTCAGTTCACCTGTGCCATTTCCCACACCACACCCTGATGAAGACTTTATTATAGTCCAAACTACACTAGATAGTATACACTAGAACCAATGGGGTACCTTATAATAAGTATAAATATAATAGTATAATAAGTTATAATTCATTGACTTATTTCGCGAGTTTGAAGCCTATTCAACTATAATGTGAGGTAAACTATTATTTCAATATGTAAAGTCACACTTAAGAGCATTTTCCAAAAAAAAGTATAAAGTAGTAGTTTAAGTCTGGATAGTGAAACACATTAACCTTTGCATGATCTTATTGATGACAGTGAATGTGTTGGCCCAGCCCATGATCAATGTGTTTGAGCGTTACAATACCTTTGGATGAACTCCAGTGTGCAGGATCCAACGGAAGGATACTCGAGGTTGAAGATGTAGTAGCTGCTGAAGAAAGCAGCTACCCCATGCCAAAAAAAAGGGTGTGGGCCCATTAAAACTTGTCCCTCGATGGACAGCATCCATCCAGAGGGCTTCATCATGTCACCTGAAATGAACAGATACCACGTCATGAGTTATTGTGGATAGTGTGCGGTCGTTTAGATCTAGACTATCAAGTTGTTTATAATTAAACAATAATATAGCCTGAGAAGGCATTGTGCTGTGTTAGTAATATAGCTTGGTTTGCAATACAAGTCCTGAAATTAAGGGATTATGTCCATGAGAGTTTAATTTTAAGACATAAAGGCCTGCCTCTAATCAAGGCCTGGGGCACTCTTCGGCTCAATAAATAAAGGTCCATACAGACCTAAATATAAACCATAAAATTACCTTGAATGATCAAGCAGGGAGTGCTTGGGAGTGCTAGAGCATTCACATCAGCGGCAGTGGCGCAGGGCTGTAACATAGTAACACACAATAGCATAGATTTGACATTATGAAAGGATGATGAAGATGATCGTTAATTGGTCCAACTGAGTCAGAGTTAAATCATAGAACATAATTGTGTAATCACTCGTTTGCATTTTAGACGACTTACGTCAACCCCGAGCATAATTTTCTCCTTGGGCTCCTTAAAGTATGTCATAAGGAGCAGGAGGATGCAGGCAGCCTTCTCCGAAGACTCTGGATCATAGCTGGCCAGAACTTCCCTGATCTTGGGGTTGTCCAGTTTTTCGCAGTACTGCAGGATGGTCTGTCCTCTATGACCCAGGGCCTCTTGGAGCTTTGGAAGGATGGTGACGTCCATCAGGAGGCCAAAGTGGGAGAAAAGCCCTCTCTGAGAGAACAGAAAAGGCCATTCCTTTTTGACCTCAGACATTGGTGGTGCAGGCATTCTGTTGAGGTATCTACGCAGGATGACGTAAGTCCTCTCCATCAGAGGGTCTGCTCTCTCTGCCCCACTCATCCCTTCCTCTGTGTATACAGACATACAAACACATGAATGGTGAGCACCCAAGTTACAAAAATGCAGTCTGGTAGCCCCCCCCCCCCCTTAAGGAAATTCATGCATTCTGATGATTACTTGTTCTTAATATTAAGGTGGACTATATATGCTTAAATACATGTGATAATTCCATTCAGGTCTACTTAATTTGCTTCATAGGTCTGAACAGCAGCTTCCTGCATATTCAGACTATAAGACTACCCCACCCCCCCCCCGCTCCACACACACACACACACACACACACACACACACACACACACATATGCACACACACGCACACACACACAAAGTATTCAGATCTGAACGAAGAACTTAAGTCACCCAAATTTAAATTCACCTGAGTAGATGTTGCACAGATCCCTTTTCACATCCTCCAATGTTGCCTCGGTCTCCCCCTCTGGTAGGTCTTCTGGGCACCACCTCACACACCTAGGGGTGGGAATCACAGGGTAACTCACAATACTATTAGGGGCGGCTGTAGTTCAGAAGGTAGAGCGAGTCGTCTCATGAACGTGGTTCGAATGCCAGTTCTGACTGTCTACGTGTCAAAGTGTCCTTGAGCAAAACAGTGTGTGAGTGTGAATGGAGAGCTGCTTCTCAGTGTGTGAATGAGAAGACCATTGTTAAGCGCTTTGGGTGTCAAGAAAAGCGCTAATTGCAATATCTAGTTTTTGTCCACCCCTACACATACCCGTATTGGTCGACAGGACCTCTTGTCAACAGTCTGGCCTCTCCTGCCACTCCAGTGCGCTGTCTTCTCTCTCGGCGACGTCGAGCAAGAGTATTGTTTCTGTTTTTATACTCCACTCTTGTTTTGATTTGTTGGAGAAGAGAGTGGCATCCATCTCCCACAGTGTCACCTTGCTTGCCAATGTCAGCAAAGCTTTTTGGATGGCTCCTGACAATGGTTCGGACAACGCTGTGACACATAGCTCTCGTTGGGTTGCGATCATGCTGCATGATCTGATCTACGACCACGTTCACCATGGCCTTTCTCTCCTGTGGTGACGGCCTTTGTTCTTTTTCCACTACATGTTGAATGGCTGCTGGCATCTGGTCCCAGTTTACACGAAAGTCTACATGCCATGGCATGCCAGGCTGTGAAGAACAGTTTGAAGTGCTTCGGGGTGTACCTGGAGAGCTTGGGCTGCTGTACAACAGGTGACGTTGAGGCTGGAGTGCTTGCGGAGAGGACAGAGTGTTTGCAGAGCTTGATGTTGAGGAACTTGAAGCACTTGCCTGGGGAGGAGACAGCTCCATATCAAGCGTTACAAATCCTAGAATGGACAAAAACAAATCAGAAATGAAGGAAGGGCAAGATGTAGGGCTAGGGGCCCAATTGTCTACCAGTTGTGCCAATGTTCCAAAGCCCTAGTTCTAAGTGGCATGTGAGAGTCAAAATATGAATTTACCTTGCTTAATACCCTTCATCAACTTGCGACACTGGACTGGTTTAAGGTATTTGACCAGATCCCTTTCTTCCATTAATGCCAGATCTTCAAGGTTCTCCACTCCAAGTTCATCAAGTAGGGTAGTCAGCAGGTCATCAGGGAGGCCCGGTAAATATGACCAAACTGCTTCCTTTACAGCTTCCATTGCCTAATCTCATTGAGTAGTGTCAAATGAAAATCCCTTCATGCATATTCCCTCCTTGTCTTTTTGCTAAGTTCACACTATAAGCCATTAAAAAATGCCAGCCAACATGTGCTCGCTATACACACAATAATACAAAATCAACTATATTCAAGGTAAAAACTAAAAACTGAGCTTAGTTTAGTCTGCTATAACTAAATAGCCTGCTCCACTACTCACGTCTGTCCTCACGTCTGTCTATCCTCTCTTTCCTCCCTGTTTAAACAGTTTCTGGAAAAGAATGGTGGAGAGCAATAAGCATCAGATCATGCACGTTGTATGCTGGAAGAGGATAGTAGTCCAGTAGATCTTCATGCTTAATGCACACATAATCCTCTTGGGCCACTCCTAAGTTACAGTACACACCTGTGTCACTTAACTTTACAAAAGTGTGTTTCTTTGAGACAAAGTGGACAGAATTATGCACAACAATAACCAGCATAATCTTCCCCATGTGAAGTCCTTCATCACTGTTCCCAAGCAAGATGAACATCCCCTTTCTGTAGTCTGTGCCTTTCACAGTAACATTGTTACAAGCCACTGCAGACTGAGACTCAAATGGACAACTGGCTACAGATGCCCTGATCTTGTCATTGTAATCGTCCACATAAAAACCAGTCCCCTTTTCTACCTGTATGAGTGGAGGGAACAAGTTTCCCGCACTCAAGTAGGCCTGAAGAAGTTGGTGTCTCTCTGCCAGCGTTTTGCACACATTTTTGAAATTGTGCAATTTTCTGGCACACTGTTTGAAAAAAGTGTGTTTGCTTTCAAACCGCAGAGTCCACAGGCGAATAAGTGGGCCAAAGTGGATGATGTGATCTGGATAATGACAGAGATAGTGATGCTTTGGCCTCAGGGGGTGATTGGGGAATAGCCTTTTCCTGTTGCACATGTACTCTTCTATGATGACTTTGAGATATGCTACCTGGCCTGCTGTAATGACTGGTGCACAGATAAGCTCGACTATCTCCCTCAGCTGCAAAATGAGTTGCCACATCTCATTGTCACAGGGATCTTTAATCCTGCCACCCACCAAGAGAGGGAATAATCTAAGGAAACACCAGTTTTGAACTGCATGCCCGCTTAGTTTGTCACTGCCAGGAGAGAGGTCTGCTGGTTTGTCCCTACCATCATTTCCTTCATACCTGAACTGGTTCTTGCACCGATTTAACTGCAGGTAAGTAAAATGATTCTCTTCAACTAAATGGCGAATATATAAAGGAAGGTCATAAGCTATGACTCCCTCAAATAAGTCATGGCCTAGACATGGTGGGAGGCCAGGCTGGCAAACATGGAAATTAGAAAGCTGATTAAAAGGAGAGTCAAATTTGATGCCGCATACAGAGTCTGTGGCACTAGTTTCCAGGTCTTGCAAATTACTTGCGTATGACTGGGGCGTTCTTGTGGTACCACACAACTCAGGATTCGTCATGAATGCATCTCTATCTATCTTACAATAGCGACAGAAATGAATAGACCGACTGAAGTTTTCTAAGAATCCCCCAATAGAATGAGATCCCAGGTTGTCTCCTGCGATGGCAACCAAAGAGCCCTTCAGTACACTGCCATCAGATACGACTACACCTCTCTCCTCCAGGATTTTGAGGTCCTCAATCAGGGGTGCAAAAACTTTATCTACCCCAAAGTACTTAAAGTCCTGCTCTCTACATAAGAGAACAAGTTGCATCTGATCTATAGAGGATCTATTGTAAGGCAAGATGTCTGTCAGGGTAAGGTAAACAGCTAAAACCTTGTGCTTTTTTTTCCCTGAGCCCAGTGGGTTCACGACCTCAAAAGAATCTTGGTACAGTATCAAACCAAGTGAGGAAGGCTCAGCTTTTAACATCGGATTACTTTTAAATCCGTCTCCATCCTTTACATCCTGATAGACACCATCAGTAGATGAATGCAAACGTGTCAAGGTATACTGTTCTCGCAGAGACTCATTTTTGAACAGCGTCACCAATGTCTCTTGTATAGGTATATACTGAGCAAAGCATTCTTTGTCATTTCCATCATTGCCCAAAAGCAAAGGCACGGGATGAACATAGTTGAAACTGTCTTTAAAGGCAGCCTTCCTCTTTGCATCTGTGCTGAGTCTTCCCCTGTTACAGACTGTGAGTAGATCCTCTCTTTTCAGTTCATCAATGATGCTGCTTATAGTGGCCTGAGGGATTCCAAGTCCCTCCAATTTCTCACTCAAAATGTTAAGTGAATGAGACAGGCCAAGTTCATGAGAACTTTGAAAGTCATTAATAATGGTTTGTATGGTGCTTGCTGGTAACAGTAGCCTAGATTGCAATTTCAAGTAGAAAAGGGTAAGGTTCTGCAAAAAAAGAGTTTCATCTACAGCTAATGGCACTTCTGGTTCAGCATCCTGTTCACCAGCAGCTTCTGAACACGACTGACTGGGTTGTGGCTCCGTGCTAATAAACTTGTCTAGTACCAAGTCATCTAAAACTGAATCCTCTGCACACCTATGTTTCCTGGAAATATGTGACACAAAAGTCGTCACGGTTGAGAACCTGCCAACACAACCTCTAAATGGGCATCTAGTTTCCATTCCGTCCTGTATGTGTGTTTTCAAATGCTTAATAAGAGAGGCTAAAGTGTCACTCTTAAATGCACACGAATCGTGTACACATTTCAAGGATGTGTCAGGGGGTACAGCAGATCTGTCAGGCGGTATAGGCCGAGCAGATTGCAGATAGCACTTATGCAGCCTATACATGTGCGATTTCAATGCTGTGACTTTTCTGTACCTCCCTGAGCAGTCATGCACCCCACACTGATAGTAGTAATTGGGGGCATTACTGTGCAACTGTGTGTGCTGAACAAAGCTATGCACGTTCTCAAACACATGCTGACATCCAGTACATTTACAGTGGAACATTGTGATGTAACTAAAGTTACCTACCCAAACCTCACTCTGCCTGACACTGAACAGGATTGTTGGCCTTCCTGACACTGAACGGGGTGGTTGGCCTTCCTGACACTGAACGGGGTGGTTCGCCTTCCTGACACTGAACGGGGTGGTTCGCCTTCCTGACACTGAACGGGGTGGTTCGCCTTCCTGACACTGAACGGGGTGGTTCGCCTTCCTGACACTGAACGGGGTGGTTCGCCTTCCTGACACTGAACGGGGTGGTTCGCCTGCCTGACACTGAACGGGGTGGTTGGGCTCTCTGATGACCTAGGAAAAGAGAGAACAGAGAAAGGACACATTACACAAAGGCAACCAACAATATGATTTTTTCTGTTTGCATGCAGATTATGAATGAGCATGTGGTAAAAAAAATATTATGGAATCTGTTCATATTAATACTTTTGAAAAGAAAAAGAAAGACTAATTTGAAAGAAATAATCATTTAATTCCAAGTGCTCAAGTGAAAAAGAGAGGACCTGTGCTACTCTGGACAGTAAGAGTTTGAGAGAGTGTAAGTCCCCCACCTCTCTCAAGTCGGGGAGTAGCATGCTCTGCCCCTCAAACATGGCGCTCATTATTCACTGTGCTTACATTTTAGGCGCGAACTTGCGCTTCGTCTAGTGGAAGATATGCAATAGGGACTCTAACGACTTGTATGAGCAACAAACGTTAACGTTACTTGGCCAACTATGACACTAAACTGATTTAGATTACCTTGAATCAACGATTTATGTCATGAAACCATCAAGCGCCTAGCGCAAGAAGCACGCTAGCTAGCCTACAAGCATTCATTAGCCTAACTTTAGCTAGCTAAGGTAAAATGACATTGGGCAGGTGCAATGAATGACAGTAACGTTACAGTCTACAGCATACAAGTTAGCATACAACATTAGCTAGCAGCAATGCTAAACTAGCTTATACCAAAGGCGTACCAATGGAGATTATGCCACAGCCTATTCATTTGTGCTGTTTCACTCGAATAATGTTACAGCATAAGCCTACATAAAATGGAGCAGCAACAGTTGGTTGGTTAGCAACTAACGTTAGCTATCAAGCTATCGTGTGCTATCAAGCTACTAGCCAGGCTATTGTAGACCAAAAGTTCGCTAACGTTACCATGTAATGTTACATAACATTACTCAACACGATACTAACGTTAACGTTACTCCACTGGTGTTTGCAATCAAATAGGAAAAAGCACATAAAATACACAACTAACGTTAATCCACATTACGGGCAGTACACTTACTTTACCGATGCAACATTAACGTAAAAGATAAGCGCCGGTGGCATTTCGGCGCGTTAATTTTGACCTGCACAAGCCAGGCGAGCATTACGCTCCAAAATAACCCATCACACGCTAACAGCAAGTGAAAAAGTACAAAAAAGCATCTCACCTGTGAGTCCACTTAATAGTCAAAATATACTGAAGAATGTAACGTTATGGTCTTCTCTTTCGTATAGTTACCACGGAGAACTAGAGCCAGTAACTGTACGCCCTCGAGTTGTTCCTACCACGTCTCTCGTCTCTCGTTCTCACGACTATCTCTCGAGCTGTCGCGGGGCAGTGGCGTTGCTATGCAACCCAAATGCAAAACACTTAAAGAAACGTACTCTTGACCGTTACAATTCAAATTTTACAGTAATGGGTTGTGATATTACAGATGGTTTTGAGTACAGTGCTTTACTGTGAAATAATAGTTAAATGCTGTGAAATCCAATGTTACTGTAGTTTTACAGATATTTGTTGTTATATTACAGGGGCTTTTGATTACAATATCTGACTGTAAAATAATACTGTGAAATACTGTGAAATCCTGGTAATTTTTTACAGTGTAGTCCCTGATCACACGCGAGAGAGAGAGAGACATTGTTTACGGTAGCCTCCAGTTCCTCTTTCGTCAACTGCTGTACCTGAATCCTGGCTGAGCCCCAGTACAGAGCCCGCCCCTCATCAGTTTGTTCAGCCTGTTCGTGTCCTGCTGCCCTGGCGCACGGCAGCTCCCTCCTGACTCCCTCCAGGCCCAGCTGCCCCCTCCAGCTCCCCCCTGACTCCCTCCAGGCCCAGCTGCCCCCTCAAGCTCCCTCCTGACTCCCTCCAGGCCCAGCTGCCCCCTCCAGCTCCCTCCTGACTCCCTCCAGGCCCAGCTGCCCCCTCCAGCTCCCTCCTGACTCCCTCCAGGCCCAGCTGCCCCCTCCAGCTCCCTCCTGACTCCCTCCAGGCCCAGCTGCCCCCTCCAGCTCCCTCCTGACTCCCTCCAGGCCCAGCTGCCCCCTCCAGCTCCCTCCTGACTCCCTCCAGGCCCAGCTGCCCCCTCCAGCTCCCTCCTGACTCCCTCCAGGCCCAGCTGCCCCCTCCAGCTCCCTCCTGACTCCCTCCAGGCCCAGCTGCCCACTCCAGCTCCCTCCTGACTCCCTCCAGGCCCAGCTGCCCCCTCCAGCTCCCTCCTGACTCCCTCCAGGCCCAGCTGCCCACTCCAGCTCCCAGCTCTGGCTCCAGTCCCCGTCCCAGTTCCATTCCCAGTTCCCCAGCTGCAGTCTTAGCATGAATAATTTAATGTTCATAGACTGTTAGCAAGATCATCTATGTTGAGGCCCTCATCAATTTGAAGGTCCAATAAGATTACTTCTCAAACTGGCCACTTGGGACATTACAGACACATTGTAGTGGTCGTGTTTCATTTCCAAGAATTTGTCATGTCAAACTTATTTCAATTGTTATTGAACAGCATGAGTTTATGAAGGTTTTCTTTGTGTCTATTCAAACATGCAGAGAAGCCCAAGAGACCTGTTATCCTCGATCTGTCCAGCGCGTTGAAAGATAGCTACTGTTGGATGGCACTGCAATGCTCATCTCAACAGGAGAGGACAACTGTCTCCTGGGACATCGAGTCTTCGTCTCCTGGCGCCGGTGTCTCCCGGGAGCCCAAGTTCCACGTCTACTTTCAGGAGCGACGCGATAAGATCTCTTACCTGTTTGCGTCTTTCACACAGAACGGATCCGCTACCTTTACCTGCATTGATGATAGCAATAATTTCACTAGTACGGTAGAAAGGAGATGCCAAGGTAAGCCAGTGATTAGATTACAAGAGATTAAATGTTAAGTCAGCTACACATGTCATCACCACAGCAACAGTAGGCAACTTCCTGCAGTTAAAGGGGCAGTACACCCGAAGTGTTACTTTAATGAGCATGGACAGTCAATTCTTACTTTATTCATGTTTGTAGGCCTAGGTGTTGGACAATTTGATAAAGTTTGTAAATAATTTACAAATGTTAATTACAAATGTTTTAAGCTGTTTTAAACAGTAAACGGTTATAAATGTTCAGTATTTGGTTAGCAAATTTATAGTTAAAACCACTGTATGATCAAACCCACAATTTAGGAGGAATTATCAACAGACTGTTGTATATATATTTACGAATTATTGTAACTGTTTAGACAGTATTTGTTCATGTGAAATTGTCTAATAACTATCCTTTAAAACATTTGAAGTCTTATTGTTGAAGGATATTATTGTTACAGAATATGTTGATGCTTTTTGTCCTCAGATCAAGAGCCTGTTCAGCCTGTTGTATGCCGTCTCCGTCACCGTGATGCTGCTGTTTTCTCGCTTGGAGTCTGGCTTGGAGTCATCCTACTGTATCTTACACGTATTATGAGAGGTAAGCGCCACAACATTTTGCTGTAATTACTTTTTTTTTTTTCATCAATGAAAACAACCAGAATCTTTCAGTAGCGTGAGATTGGTGTGTACGTGTGTTCGTCCCTGTTTCTTCATTTCTAGAGCAAATTGCAACTTCAGTGAGGAATATCACAGTACATTCTTTTCTTATGTAATAAATACTTAACGCAACATATTTTTACCAAACCCCATAAATGTTGAATGCTAACTGTTATATCGCATGTTCTGTCATCATCTGGAGGTAAATACTTTGAGCCCAGATATATTTTCTGTTGAGTCTGATCCCAAATGTGTGCATTTCCTTTATATGTGGATCAAATGCAAACGCTAAAATGTTGCGCCTCCCTCTACCGGAAGGAGACTGTGGTAATTGTAACTCCCTACTTTTAGCTAGTGGTTCACATCCGAATGCACTTAAGGCCTTCCTAAGAACCCATTCTATAGGCATTCTATAGGGTTAGACATGTCTGCCTTTCTCCCGAGGACTTCATTGCTAGGCGCTATTCCTCTGAGTGCATTGAAGGCCTCCAATTTCGCACTTCTGAGAAACTGCAGCTACCCATGCGGCAACTGTGCTCAACACAACAACAACAACCATAAAGCCTTTGATTTTAAGCATCCCAGACCCGGGAAATGCTACCGTGTGAGAAGTGTCATTCCATGTAACACTAAGAATGTGATCTATACACTTAGATTCCCTGTGACAAGGCGTTTGTTGGTAAAACCACACGCAGTCTAGAGCAGCAGAGAGCACAACAGTTCCATCTGAGGCGTTGATGTTGCCTGTCTCTTCATGGCTTGCTCACACACTTTCTTTTTTCTTCCCTTTCTTTTCTACATGGGCGTTAACAACAGCAAGAAGCCTGTGATATGACGGACAGATCGTGCATCCAATCACCTGCCTGAAGAGACTTGCGTGTGTGTGTGTGCTATTCTTCTTAATTTGAAAGGTTACGTAAAACTGCCAAGAAGAGGAAACAAAACATCGACAAACTCTTTTGAATACACAATAGGCTCCTTATATCCCATGCACTATCATGTCTTTGCACTGTCCTGTCCTGTCCAGTCCTGTCCTTCACCCTGTCCTATGTCGTCTTCTCAGCGTATGCCATTACTCTTGTCAAGTTCCTAGTACGTGTGAACCATATACATGAAGCCATGTACATGGCTGATAAAAGGGATCTTGAATCTTGGAAGTTTAAATGTTGACTTTGATGTGTATTTGTGGAGTTCTTGTGAGATATCAACAGTTTATCTGATAACCAGGGTGTTAGGAATTACACTTGATGATGGTTGTTCTGATGTTTGTGCAGTTATATGGTAGTTTTCTACCAGTTTGTGACTCTCACAACCTCAGATCCAGTGCCTGGATACGGTTCCAGGTACCTGCTGTGCGGACTGAGGCTGGAAAAAGGAGCCTTTTTTATTCTGGTCCTTGGTCTTGGAATGACCTTCAGTCAAGCCTCAAACTGATGACACTTATTCCTTTAGCCAGCTTTAAACTGAAATGATCAGAAGTCCTTACCACCAGCTGCTCATGTAGTAATATATCTTAATTTCTTATTGTTCCCACGTGCTCTACACCTTTTGTATATTTAGTTGTGTTGTTCTCTGTATTTTATATGTCCTTGTTGTGTCTTTCAATGTGAAACTTTGCTGCCTTCTTGGCCAGGTCAGTATTGTAAAATATGTTATCTCAATGCTTTTTATCTGGTTAAATAAAGGTTAAATAAAAAAAATAAAAAAAATATCTTGTTGTATGCTCTTTTTTGCCCCTCAGGGATACATGTGAATTGAATTGGATGCTCTCTCTTGTGATGTAGTTTATACATCCAGTTGTGTCTTATCCAGTTAATGTTTATGTGAGCATCTGGAGAATGGAGAGGATACTGTGTCTGCTCCTTGTGATTTGTGACCGAAAGCTCAGATCTAAGTGAGAAAAAGCGTTTTTCTCAACTACTGTCGTAGGTAAAAGGCAAACTGGCAGCTTGTGAGAAACCGACTCTGCTCAGCGACATCATAATTAGTAGCAGTGACATCATAATGAGTAGCGCTGACATCATAATGAGTAGCAGTGACCCTATCACTTCATTTTTATTTCATATACATGACCTTTGACTGGTAAAAAAAAAAAATCACATGGTATTTACTTCTGCAGTAGATATGTACACTTGAGAGAGTATGTTATATTATTTTTGGTCAAAACAATGGCAACATCAAGAAATATCCTAAAATGACATAAAAGCATTTTTAACATTCTCACTGTAATGCTCATTAAATGTTGTTGAATAACATTTGTGTGTTTTGTGTGGACATGATTGTAAAAAATTAAGAAGAGCTTTACAAAATATCATCCTAATTTCATCAAAAATATAAAACAGTTCATACAACAAATGACAATAGAAAAACAGTAACAATTTCAGTGACAAACTCTTCAACTACAAATGACAAGATCACAAAAGTTATATTCACAAAAACACACAGCAGACCTTATACAATCTACGCCTGTACTACAAACTACAGCTATTATTAATAGCACTGGCTAGCTCCACAGCTTCGGCATAGCAGCTCCACAGTGAAGCAAGCTAGCCCTACCTCGCACAACTCAATTAACCAATTAATCAACTGAGCCAAACTACCCTCCGCCCTGTTTAGTTACATCAATCTGTCATGTACCGTGTGCATTGGGCTAGAACAAAGAACCTGCAGTTCCAGTGTGTGACTCCCCGGGACTGGAGCTGAATCGGGCTGATCGGGAGCGTCACGTCCGCTTGGGCCGGAGGTCGGACCGGAGAAGATGATCTATCGGTAAGGGACTGGGGCGAAAGTCGGTCGGTTGAAATGGACCTTGTCGTAGACCGTCTGTGGCTGAGAGAGACAGACACAGAGGGAACCGTGCGGTTAACAAGGAAGTGAGGATATACAAAATGGCACCAGATGGATTCTCTAAAATGCAACTTCCCCCGCTCCATTCCTTGGATCTGTAACCTGGGAACCTGAGTACATGAGTAGATACAAAAGGGTCTTTTTCTTCACCCTCCCCGATCACGCCAATAATCCTCACGGAGGAGATGACGAGTTAGGAGAATCTGAACAGGCCGTGATTCTCTTAAGCTCAAAAGCGCTTTTATGATCTCACCATGTTCGTTGTTATGTTGACACAATCATCGACCGTTTCGTAGATGGTGTTTGGGGTCATGGTGCTGCATGGTCTCTGCAAGAACGACAGAAACTTGTTTAACTCGCAGACGTACGTACTCTGGACGCGCCAGAACACCACAGCCAAGACAACTGAGCAAAGAAGTTGTGATTAGAATACATTCAGCTACATGCTGCACTAAAGCAAAGATTCACTTCAGACTTTGTTCCTTGCAAGAACAAGAATGAACCAAACATAAAACGAAGACATTCAGACCGATTCAAATTAGTTATTTAGCATTGCATCACAAAATCAGGCGTGGAGCATGCAGAGTCTGGTAGGCTAGTGTTTACTGCAGTACATAATGTATATTGTACTGTAGGCAAGGCAAGTTTATTTGTACAGCACATTTCAGCAACAAGGCAATTCAAAGTGCTTTACATGAGACATTAAAAGCATCTAGACAAAGTGCAGAAAACTAGCCTACATAGGATTACACCAGGTCACTCATAGCTAGTGAGTGTTGACAGTGTTTGACTCACATCTCTTATTATGCCGTTGTCTGTGATGTCGGCATATATGGTGCTGTCAGATATGGCAGCTTCTGTCACGTTCAACAAGATCAGAAATAACATTCGAATATTAGACCAGGGCCAAAGTGATGCAGGAGTGCAATATTAAAAATATCCTACTCGGTTTGGGTAAGATAGTAACGTAGTATGAAAATAAAGACATAGATGGGAGTAAAGCTTGAAGTAGAAAAATAGAGTAGAACATGAGGTGAGTAGTGTTCTACAATATAGAACAGTACAGCAGAGTGAGAACAATAGAAACCTTCATAGACATTAGCAGATGAGTAAATATGATGAGTGATGAGTACAGCAGAATAGAAAGGGACTTAGTAGATTTGGTTGGTAGCTTACCACTGTGGCTGCGTCTATAGAAGTAGACAGCCAATGAGAGGCCAATTACAAGAGCGACCCCCACCGCTACAGGAACGATGTAGATGAGATAATTCACAGGCCCTGTATACTGATAAACTGATAATACAGACTGTTAGAAGGCATTTTATGGGTGGTAACACTTATTAAGGCCCTTGTATTAACAGTTAGTTAGTTAATAGGTACAGTAATAAGGTCCTTATAATATTCTTAACATTAATATGTGTTTATAAGACATGTTCAGTATAAATGTTAATAATAGCATTATAAGTTATTGTTAGATTATAAGACATTTGAAAGAAACTTGTTAACAGTTCATAAACTGCTTAAGAACATTAATAAAAGCATTATTAGTTTCTTATACATACTTATCAGCCGTTAATTATACACTTATTGATATTTATAAGGAACTTGCTGACAAACTGCTTCTGTACATTTAATATTTTGTTTCTTATGCATATTTATAAGCTGTTAATGATGTTAGGTGTGTTATGTTAGGTGGCGTAGCTGGTTAGAATAGTGTTCTAATCCAGCCCTGCGCAATAAAAATGCACAATGCAGACGAGTTGAAATCGGTCACAAGTGCCTAATAAAGGGTTTATTAACCTTAATAACGCACTGTTCTCAACTTTAGATCCGGTACCTGCAAAATGCATAGTGTACATAATAAGTGCATAATTAACGGCTAGTCAGTATGTATAAGAAAATAATAAGGCTAAGCCTAGCTAACGCTTATTACAAGGACCTTATATAAAGTGTTACTAAGTCTTCTACCTTTTCAAAATATGTGATGAAGTAATCAGGCAACAGAGTACACCTCATAGAATGCACACAAAACACACACACAGCATATTGCTATTTTACATCTCTGAAGCAAACCCTGATTCTGACGTGGCCTACCTGCGACGCTACACCTCACCGTCGTCTCCGAGGCATTCTTTTCGCTGACGGGATTCGTGGCGGTGCAGATCGCGCTGGCGCCCTCTTCCAGTGGGAGGGTGAAGTGCATGCGGGGTCCTGTGCGTTTCCGGTTCCCTACCCACCAGGTGTAGGAGACTCCGCTGGAGAGACCTGCGGCACGGCACTCCATCCAGACGCTGCACGACTGGTTACCGGGCTGCCATGTAGAGTTGTGGTGGATCTCTACCTGCGTTATAGGCTCTGGTCGAGGGAGGGAGAGAGAGAGAGAGGAAGAGAGAGAGAGAGAGAGAGAGAGAGAGTAAGAGAGAGAGAGAGAGAGAGAGAGAGAGAGAGAGAGAGTAAGAGAGAGAGAGAGAGAGAGAGAGAGAGGAAGAGAGAGAGAGAGAGGAAGAGAGAGAGAGAGAGAGAGAGAGAGAGAGAGAGGAAGAGAGAGAGAGAGAGAGAGGAAGAGAGAGAGAGAGGAAGAGAGAGAGAGAGGAAGGCAGTCATCAGTGATCATCCAGAGACGATACAAACTATATATATATATGTGAAGGTTCTGTCATATATATACTGTATATATAGAGAGAGATGGGCACAGTGAAGACTGACACCTCAAAATGGAGGACGCAAGGACATTCATGTCGCTGTTCGTAATGAAGGAAATGGACAAGCACCCTACCGTGAACCCGCAGAGAGATCTCTGTAGTTGGCGCTTGACGCTTTCCGTCATCAGACACAACTCGAAACTCCCCAGAGTCTAGCAGAGTCAGGTCCCTCACTGTTAAACTGAAATCTCCTAGGCTCATCTTAAGTCTCCCCTTAAACTGGGAGTCTGGATAATATGGTTTATTCTGGTTTACTGTATGGTTTACGTATGTTGCGATCTTCATGTTTTTATACCGCCAATCCACCTTTGCTAACAGCATTCCACTCTGTAGCCCTGAGGGAAGATCCACCGAGTCACCTACTCTCTTGTCGATCAGTGAAAGTGAGGATGTGCCCACACCTGAAACACACACACGCACACACACACACACACACGCACACAGATAAAACAAACGCATGAGGATACCACCTAGTGTTGTGGATCATCATCATCATAATCACAATCATCATCATCATCATCATCACTGCCATCATAATCACAATCCACCATCACATTTCCTATTATCACCATCATTCTACTCATCATCATCATCATGTCATGTGGAGGCCACTGTCATTTCAACGGATTTATCAAGAAAGCACCCCCTCCCTCCTCCTGCATGCACACCGAGAGTCGGAAAAAGGAAGTGGTCAGATCTTAACACACTCTTGTACGCTCTGCTCAGGCCACAGCCCCCTGCTGACGGATCGAAAGCACAGACATAATCTAACTTTCGTAGCCTACTTTAGCATCGCTAGGCGCTAGCTATAGTCGGTCCCTCACGGGGGAGTAGGCCTACAGAGGTGGGTAAACTCTGTTGAGTGCTCCTCATTGATTAATACAGTTGGTCAGAATATAGGCCTCCTTTTAAAGAGGTGAGTAAACCACGTCCACGTCGAACCCCTCCTAGTCCCTCATGTAGCTGGAAGGCTGCGTTCCCTACCAAAACATCCATGGTTCCCTCACCCGCCCGTCCACTCTCACATCCTCATATCCTGGGTTCAAACCCCACCCTCGCTCTCCCCCCCCCTCTCTCCCCCGTTCAATTCCGTTCAATTAATCATATAATTATTCATTCATACACTGCACTGTAATTTTCATTCCTGTATTTTATTTTTGTTTTAAATGCCCTTTTTTGCATTTCGTTTTATATGACCTTTCATGTGTTGCACTTTGTCTTGATGCTTTTAATGTCTCATGTAAAGCACTTTACATATATAGAAAATATATAGATTAAAGATAGATAAATTGTATTCCTGTTGCCTTGTTCCTGAAATGTGCTAACTTGCCTTGCCTTGCCTTCAATTAATATACCGAATAAGGTGAGGATACATGAGTTCAAAAATGTCATTGCGACAAGGAATACAATTTTCTATATATTTTCTATTTTCCTATATTTTTGCCGTGCTGAATCCCCTATTGCAGTAGCCTAGGTTGTCTGAAAGGTGGCATATCCAGTGTGATCATAAAAAGGAAAACAAGCTCGAGAAAACTCAGGGCTCATAGGCTTAGAGTCAACGTCGCGGAGAAAGGAGTCGTGACCGAATAAACGTGCACTCCCGACCGTTTACCGTTTACCGTTTGACATTAATCCAAGCGGGACAGTTGAGGAAGTAGTGTGTCTAACAGAGAGCGCACTGATCCCGTTCGAACGTACCAGTGCAAGCACACACACGCACACACGCACACACACACACACACACACACACACACACACACACACACACACACACACACACACACACACACACACACACACACACACACACACACACACGGCAGGCATAATCTATGAAAAGTTTCAGGCGATTTGAATGGCATACCTGTGAGGAAGAGGAGGAGGAAGACTCGTCTCCACGGGCGGACACCGGAGTCCATGTCTGTCACGCTCAACGTCTGCTTGCTTCTGAAAGTTATACCCCCCCCCCCCCTATCAGCGTCTGGTAGAAGTTGACTCAAGAGCACACTCGAGGCGGATGTGATGGGTGGGCGGGGTGATTAGTTGAAGGGGGTAAGCAGACTTCCTCAGATGGCGTGCTGCAGGGTCGAGGCGTGGGACTGAGAAGTTAGCTGTTGACGGGAAGACTGCAGTCAGACCAGCCTTCTAAAGAACCCTCCACCGCCGAACCCCCACACTCGCACACACACACACACACACACACACACACACACACACACACACACACACACACACACTAACACACTCACACAACTGAGATGGTCATGATGCTCTGTGTGGATGTGTGTTGTGGCCTAGAGATGTGAAAGTGGATTGCTTTCAGCGTGTAACGTGTGTGTGTGTGTGTGTGTGTGTGTGTGTGTGTGCGCGTGTGTGTGTGTGTGCGTGCGTGTATGCATTAATCTAAGCTGTCTTTTGGTCACCATTCTCACGGCTTACTACTGATGTTGATGAGACAGACAGACAGACACAGAGAGATGGACAGACAGACTGAGACAGCCTTACAGACTCTCTTTCTCGCCCTCAGACACACACAAACACACGCACACTGACACAAACACACACGTACACACACTGACACAAACACACACATACACATACACACACTGACACGAGCACACAACATTGAGAAAGAGGTAACCTAAATGTGGGTGCAGTTGCAGGTAGGCCAACTTCACTCACTACCTGCAAGTCCACCAATGAAACCAGCCGGCTGGTGTGGCGTAGGAGGGAGCAGGAAGTATATCCCCGTCAGATAGAACCCTCTCTGATGTCACTTCCTGTCACTACCGCTGGCCACTGCGTGCATACCTTCCTCTGTTCAAGATGTAGGAGGTCATGGGAGGCATAGATGGATCATGAAAAAATGGGCCCCTGGGCCTGGTTGTGTAGAGGGCCCCCCATCCCTACCAGCCCCCCCCCGCCCCTACAGCCTCCCCCTCCCTACCAGCCCCCCCCCCCCTACAGCCTCCGCCTCCCTACCAGCCCCCCCCCCCCTACAGCCTCCCCATCCCTACCAGCCTCCCCCCCCCTACAGCCTCCCCCTCCCTACCAGCCCCCCCCCCCCTACAGCCTCCGCCTCCCTACCAGCCCCCCCCCCCCTACAGCCTCCCCATCCCTACCAGCCCCCCCCCCCCCCTACAGCCTCCCCCTCCCTACCAGCCCCCCCCCCCCTACAGCCTCCCCCTCCCTACCAGCCCCCCCCCCCCCTACAGCCTCCGCCTCCCTACCAGCCCCCCCCCTACAGCCTCCGCCTCCCTACCAGCTCCCCCCCCTACAGCCTCCCCCTCCCTACCAGCTCCCCCCCCCCTACAGCCTCCCCCTCCCTACCAGCTCCCCCCCCCTACAGCCTCCCCCTCCCTACCAGCCCACCCCCCCCCCCTACAGCCTCCGCCTCCCTACCAGCCCCCCCCCCCTACAGCCTCCCCCTCCCTACCAGCCCCCCCCCCTACAGCCTCCGCCTCCCTACCAGCCCCCCCCCCCCCTACAGCCTCCCCCTCCCTACCAGCTCCCCCCCCCTACAGCCTCCCCCTCCCTACCAGCTCCCCCCCCCCCCCTACAGCCTCCCCCTCCCTACCAGCCCACCCCCCCCCCTACAGCCTCCCCCTCCCTACCAGCTCCCCCCCCCTACAGCCTCCCCCTCCCTACCAGCTCCCCCCACCCCCCTACAGCCTCCCCCTCCCTACCAGCTCCCCCCACCCCCCTACAGCCTTCCACTCCCTACCAGCCCCCCCCCCTACAGCCTCCCCCTCCCTACCAGCCCCCCCCCCTACAGCCTCCCCCTCCCTACCAGCCCCCCCCCCTACAGCCTCCCCCTCCCTACCAGCCCCCCCCCCCTACAGCCTCCCCCTCCCTACCAGCCCCCCCCCCTACAGCCTCCCCCTCCCTACCAGCCCCCCCCCCCCCTACAGCCTCCCCCTCCCTACCAGCCCCCCCCCCCTACAGCCTCCCCCTCCCTACCAGCTCCCCCCCCTACAGCCTCCCCCTCCCTACCAGCCTCCCCCCCCTACAGCCTCCCCCTCCCTACCAGCCCCCCCACCCCCCTACAGCCTCCCCCTCCCTACCAGCTCCCCCCACCTACAGCCTCCCCCTCCCTACGAACTCCCCCCTCAAGATCAAACAGATTGAGTCAATTGACCTTGTGACCTGCACCTGTGTGATCTGTCTCGAGTTCACAAACTTTAATAGTGCCCTCTATGGACTAGTTTTATAGCCATTTATCTATGGTAAGGTAGCCTACATTCCCTCCCATTAGATTAACAAGTAGGCTATAGAAAATATGTAGCCCACACAAGCTTCTCTCTTTTTTTAAAAGCCCCTATAAACGAACCCACACCGCTACAGAAAGGATTAGCCTTCACATGGTAAGCGCCCAAGCCCATTGAGCCACCGGGGCGCCCCTCTTTTTCTTTTAAAAAAAGGGAAGTGAGAGAGAGCAGGGTGGGGATGGAGACAAAACTGGATACAAGTTACGATAAACTCAGCAGGGAAAAGAGATGACAGAGCAGAGCAAAACAGAACTGAGAGAGGCCCCCAGCTCTGTGAGGCCATGGGCAGACAGCACTCTCTTCTCAGACAGTCATTCTGAAAATGCTTCTGAGTGGCCTCTGAGTGGTGGTTTTGTCTGGTAGCTCAGAGTAGTACTGTACTAAAGGCTATTTACATGCATAAACACAGCATATAGAGTATTTAGGCTACTGTAGGCTACACACTGCAGCCTCTGTGGCATGGTAGGCTACAGTATACATTATCTGTGGTGTGAATGTTTGTCAACGCTGCAGCTCGAAGTCAATTTATGCTTCGTCGCTCGACACTTTTAAAACCGTCGCTCAACACTTATTTTTTTTTATTTTTTTTTTTCGTCGCTCGACACTTTTAAAACCGTCGCTCGACACTTTTGACCTCATGGGCGACACCTTTTGATCTACGCCCGTCAGTAACGCCCCTTGGGAATCGGAAAGCAACTGTGAGTTTCCAGAACCTTAGCATTTTTCCGAATTGGGTCTGGCGAAGCCAGGCTAGGGCCAGCGTGATTCTGTTCTGTACCTAACCTCACGCCTCCTGGGGACTGATGGCACTGCCCTAACTTTTAATGAGCAAGACCACAAATCAGAAAGCTACCTGTGACATCGGATGGAAGCAGTAGGCCTGTATGTGACAACTGAGAAACAGAAATTATAAAACTGGTTTATGTACAAAGGGCTTCTTTAGTCTCCTGCAGGACACAGAATGTGTATTTGCTCTTGTGGGAATAATCAGCCTCTGTTGATCGCCTCTGGACTCCTGTGTCTTCATTACTGAATTTGATTATATTGACAAATTGTTCCAAGTATAGTTTGACTACATTTCACTACATTATTCAACATAAAATCTGAAAAAAAAGAATGTGATGTGCTGGTGATGACTGTGCTGGTGACATTTTTTCCTTAAAAAAAAAATCCTCATGGATGACTAGCACACTGTAGCTAGCTAGCTACATGTAATGTACACCAAAGTAAATATGAAAGGGATACAATTTAATTCAAATTATTGAAACATACAAAAGTACAACTCATATGACATGTAATAAGTATATATGCCTAGCATAGAGAATAGTAGATTACTTTTCTAGACAGGAATCTTTTTGCTTGACAGCCATGTGCTCCACTGTGACCTCAGGTTACTATGGCTACCAAATAATGTTGGAAAAAATGGTACTGTGCATTATGCACTGCGATGGTGATGACAGCGATATTAGATGACAGGTAGATATTGAACAAAATAAAGTACAATATGCATATGTATGCTTAATGTGTGCATTAGTTTAAGTAACACCGATGTAAAAATCATTAATTTATAGTAAGTGTATTTTGAGATATTTGAAGTCTAGGCTTGTCTTTGTCTATACTAGTTAATGATATGTACAATCATTGGGTATAAAGTGTTTTTAATGGAAATACACCCTGCCTACTGAAATTAGCCCGGAATCTGGGAAATCAAAAGTTCATCAAGGAAGACTTGAAGGGACACGTCAAGATTTGGTTTTGAACATTAAGCTCACACAACACATTCTCATTGATTAAAAAGGTATTTATTAAAAGAGCTGGTAATACTAGAGAACACTGTTCATGTAAAAAAGCTACATTCAAATAATATTCATACTGTAAAATGTACTGATACATCATCTGGATATAAAAAAGAATACATCAATAGATCGATAGTACATTTATACAGTAATAAAACATGTCAAAATGCACAAATGCTAAAGAAATACTATAAAAATACTTAAAAGTACTCTGTTTAAAATTCTTAAAAGTAACCATCTGGAATAAACACACTTTTTTGAATTGAATTGAATTGAGCTGAATTGATGATGATGATGATGATGAGCTGAATTGAAATGAATTGAATGAATTCCACACACTCCACATAATGTACCCTTGACGCAGAGCAGCTGCGTTAACAGTTGGTCCCTTTCACACAGATACCAGCTATTAAACTCTACATGCATTTATTTATTTTATTTGACCTTTATTTAGCCAGGGGAGCCCATTGAGACTAAGGTGTCGTTCCCAGCGGTGCCCTATTTACACAGCATACATCATAAACAATATAAAAACAATTGAAAAAATATATATAAACACAATATAAAAATAATGTAACAACATACAATGTAAATAAACACATTTAAATATAATGACAACTTTTTCCAAAACATACACAGACCCCGACCCCACCTTCCTGAGTCATATGTTTAAAAATGCCCAAGGTTGTGTAATGTAAATGTCTCCTGAAACCTCATCCATGCTCTAGGAGCACCATAACTAAAAGCAGTCTTTCCTCTTTCAATTTTGACTCTATGGACCTCTAGAGCCAGCCAATCCTGAGACCTGGTCTGGTAATTGAGGGACCTCTAGAGCCAGCCAATCCTGAGACCTGGTCTGGTAATTGAGGGGCCTCTAGAGCCAGCCAATCCTGAGACCTGGTCTGGTAATTGAGGGACCTCTAGAGCCAGCCAATCCTGAGACCTGGTCTGGTAATTGAGGGACCTCTAGAGCCAGCCAATCCTGAGACCTTGTCTGGTAATTGTTTGAGCGCCATGTAACAAGGGATGTTAGGGTTAGGGGTAGCTGGGTAGCTTTTGTAAGATAGCTTTATACCTCTATTCTATTAATACATCCATGCTTTATACACATACAATAGTGGCCAGGGGCGACCAACCAACTGCCTGATACAAATTGCAGTGGTGCGTTCTAAAATGATCACCAGTGATAAAACAAAGTTCTGAGTGATAGGCAGTGTCAAGCTGTTCCAAGGGGGTAGGGGTGGCATGCATATAGATAATGTCACCATAATCAAGTTCTGAATTGTGTATCAAGTTTTCTATTTTCACATGAAAAACAATATACATTAAAGTACTGTATATTGTTATTGTATTGTGTGTGTGTGTGTGTGTGCGTGCACGTGTGGTGTGTGTGTGTGTGTGTGTGTGTGTCTCTCTCTCTGTGTGTGTGTGTGTGTGTGTGTGTGTGTGTGTGTGTGTGTGTGTGTGTGTGTGTGTGTGTGTGTGGAATGGAACTATATTTGGGCCCCTGCAATGTATTTAAAAAATGCAGACCTAAACAAAAAATTCAAATGTGTGTGTGTGTGTGTGTGTGTGTGTGTGTGTGGCTGTGTGACTTGCTCATTGGTCTGCTTCTCAGTCATGTCCAGGTGGTCCCACCACAGGTGCCTCTCCTCCATCCTTCTAGGACCTGAAAAACAAACCAGTCACACATCATGTACATTATGACCAATAAACCAATGTATTAATGATCATATTTGTATGTATAATATACAGAGACATTCACTATGGTACAAAGAAAACTAAGATTGACCGTCTCTCTCTCAGCATTGGTTCAGTTCAGTACCTGATCTGGACCCTCAGCCTGGCCTCACTTCAGAGTGACTGGATCAGGTTCTGCCAGGGCGGACGAGCCTGGAGGAAATACTGGACCACATGGATAGATTACAGTTACTACATCAGTATTATGATGGAATTAACCACCCTGGAGGATATACCACATGGATAGATTACAGTAACTACATAAGTAATGTAATAAACATATACTTGACATAATATTATGTAATTAATGTAATACTACACATCAGTATTACGATGGAATTTACACATAATACTGTATCATATACATCTGTAATAATGATTTTTTTTTTTTTACATCTACTATATCTCTACTGATGTTGTCTGCCTGATTGTGGTCTTGGAGAATTGCTGAGAGAGATTTGGTGCAAATTTCTGAAACCTAGATTTAGTCTCTCTCCTACCACGCTGATACACAAACCTCTAGCCACACCTCTCTCCTACCACGCTGATACACAAACCTCTAGCCACACCTCTCTCCTACCACGCTGATACACAAACCTCTAGCCACACCTCTCTCCTACCACGCTGATCCACAAACCTCAACCTCAATGTCAGTTCATATATTTTTAAGACTGCACTATGAGACTAAGGCATCCAATTTGACTGTCTCTTCAAACTCATTCCAAGCTCTAGGGGGTACAGTAACTAAAGGCTGTTTTTGTGCGTTGGCTGTAAGCCAGCGCACCTAGAAGAGCCAATGTCGGGTTGTAAGTATGTCCTGGCGTTGTTGACCTGCAGTTCTATGTCACAAGAGGCAGTGGTCCCAGAACATCAAAACAAAAGACTATGACACCATTGGTTTTCCAGAGCTCTGGGGGCGGGGAGGTTAAGGAGCTAGTCTGCCATGCTGAAACTGTGAATTCAAGACCCAGAAAACTCCTGGGTTCAAAACTGGTGTTGAGGACAGTTTTTTGGATGGATGTTATAGAAGCTATGTAAAAATGTGGTAAACCTGTTGGTTGTTTGTCAATTATTGAATTTATGTGCAGTAATTGAACATTTGAAATACTCCTGTTTTGAAATTATACCTACAATATGTGTCTCACTAATTAACCATTATATATAGACCCTTTTACTGTTGGTAAACAATTAAATGTGCGCATTTTGGCAACAAAAGAATGAACTACGGATGCCACCAGGTCCAGATCCCGTGACCAGGTGACAAGACCCATCTTTATTTATCAGCATTATTTCATGTCATTTCAATTCACAGCTATTTCAGTGGCGTGACTAGCTTCTGTCCTACCAGTCCTGCACAGAAACAAGCCAGCCACGCACATAAGCCAGGCTGGACCTGGCCTGGTTCCTTGTCCATTGTGTATCCTTTAAAAAAAAAAAATTGTATTCAGACTACAGTGGATCTGGACTCTAGATGGCGCTGTCCCCTGACGACACCGTCACTGACACTAGCAGGATATGACATGGACATCTACATTCGGTGGAAACGCGCTGTCGCAACAGCTGAAGACCTGAGCGGGGCTTCGCTGGAAGACTGTAACGTTGCAGGTTTGCACAGTTCCAAACAGATTTCCTCACTTCCTTCAGATTCAGTGGGCCAGTGATGAACAAAATGGAGGACATTCTTACCCGGGGTCGGTCCAGTTGCCACCGTTGAATACACGGTGTTGTCCTCAGCTGGCTTCCCTGAGGAGGAACACAACACACGTCAAAAACACACGCCTTTGTGATTCCAGGGTTAATAGATGTGGGGGATACACCAAACAAATGCAGTTACTACAGTAATAACAACGATATACATCAGTAATATGATGTAAATTAACATATAATTGATGATAGTACCTTATCTACAGTTTAGACTTTGCCCGTTTATTTGCCATGTACAGTATAGCCTATGGTTTACACATACAGTAGGCCTACTAGGAGCTTGCCTAGGGTAATGGCATACGCTGATGAAGACAACATAGGACAGGGTGCAGGACAGGACAGCGCAAAGACATGACAGTGCAAATGCAATACAAAAAATAGCGTCTTTCATCTTTCCTTTAAACGTTTTCAGTTCAGATTGTGTTTTTATTTCAGTTGGTAGATCATTCCAAAAATGTCTCCCTATCACTGAGAAAGATGACTGGCCCAAAGTGGTTTTGCGCCCTTCTGCTATGCAGTTGCCTCCTACTGCTTGTGGCCTTGTGGCCACTCTCCTAGAGTTTATTTTTGTTATGAATGGGCAGACTATATCGGGGGCTAGATTATTTACACATATACTGATAACCGACACAGCAACCCCTGCAACAGATGCATGCTGGGTACAGTAATCTGGCTACTGTATGTTCAAAGCAAAGCCCAAAGTGAGGGGTGTGATGGTGAGAATGGAGGGAGGGATTACTTTTGTTCTTCTTGGCTTTTAGGCCCTTGAAGTCAATCTGGGAATAGGTCACATCGTCTCCACCTGCAGCGCCACCTACAGTACGACACATGGCACAGCAGTTCCAAACAGATGTTCTCACTTCCCTCGGATTCATTAGGCCAGTGATGAACAAAATGGAGGACGGTCTTACCCGGGGTCGGTCCAGTTGCCACCGTTGAATACACGGTGTCGTCCTCAGCTGGCTTCCCTGAGGAGGAACACAACACACGTCAAAAACACACGCCTTTGTGATTCCAGGGTTAATAGATCTGGGGGATACACCAAACAGACAGTGTGTTACTACTGTAATAACAACGATATACATCAGTAATATGATGTAAATTAACAAATCATATCAATGATAGCACCTTATCTACAGTTTAGACTTTCTCTTACCCCTAAACTCTGTATGGCAAGTGCACATATATTGAAATAGAAGCCAAATATGCTTTGTGGAAGATGTGTACCCATACCATATTCGCTAACTTTTCTGTGGCGTATCTGGCTTAGGCGTGATTTTCAAGATTCAAGATCCATTTATTCGCCATGTATATGATTCACACATACTAGGAGCTTGCCTAGGGTAATGGCATACGCTGATGAAGACGATTTAGGACAGGGTGCAGGACAGGACAGCGCAAAGACATGACAGTGCAAATGCGATACAAAATACAGTGCAAATACAAAATACAATATAACCAATAAAAAGCAAGGCACAATGCAGAGGTGGTCATGTGCGTTAGCAAGTCAGAGGACCAGAGATCGATCCCAGAGGGTGGAAGCAATACTAAACAATTAACAAATAACCGACACACAACCCCTGTAACAGATGCATGCTGGGTACAGTAATCTGGCTACTGTATGTTCAAAGCAAAGCCCAAAGTGAGGGGTGTGATGGTGAGAATGGAGGGAGGGATTACTTTTCTTCTTCTTGGCTTTTAGGCCCTTGAAGTCAATCTGGGAATAGGTCACATCGTCTCCACCTGCAGCGCCACCTACAGTACGACACATGGCACAGCAGTTCCAAACAGATGTTCTCACTTCCCTCGGATTCATTAGGCCAGTGATGAACAAAATGGAGGACATTCTTACCCGGGGTCGGTCCAGTTGCCACCGTTGAATACACGGTGTCGTCCTCAGCTGGCTTCCCTGAGGAGGAAGAAACGTGTCAAAAACACATACTTTTGTGATTCTACAATAGATACTGTAGTATCTACAATAGATACTACAGTACCCTTCCATTTCAGTACAGTGAGCCTTTGAATTACCCAGTGTCACTCATAATTTATGCAGAACTGTACTGTTGACTTTTCGGTGGCATATCATATATGTTGTTTTACAGTTATACACAGAGGTTATTATAAACTAATGTAAATTTATATTGAATCACCTGTCTTTCTCCTGGGTTTGCCAAGGTTCTTGAGTGGAATCTGGGAGTAGGTCACATCACTGGGTCCAGCGTCTGAGACAGGAAAAGACAAGAACACAAGATCAAGAAGAGAAGAATCAAATAATATTATGCAATACTGATTCCTCATTAATAATATTGATAGTTATATGGCAGTAATGATATCGTCTTCTTGAAGAGATATGGTAGCAACTACAGAGACAACTCTTTGTTTCATGTTAAATGTCCTCTACAGGCCACTGTACAGTTGTCATTGTCACCAGAGGCATCATCAAGTGTCTTAAAGATGGCGCCACCTCCTGGTCAGTGAGGAGAGAGATATGTTGAGATGTAGGGAATCGTCCTCAATTCAATTGAATTAAAAATACTTAGTAAATAATTTATCTAATTTAGAACTGTTTGAAAACTGCAGTATTTTGTAGACCTGGGTGGAACTATTACTTGAAACACTTTAGCGTTTACTTGAATCTGCCTGGGTTTGTTCATTTGGGAACCACTAATTCCATTGTGGCAGACTAAAGTAATCAAGCACAAAAAAGTAAATAAAGTATTTCAAATTGTCTTTCCACACTGTTTTGGTATTGAGTACATAGTATGGAGAGAGAATGTGATTGGCTGAAAGACTGACCTTGATCTTGCTGCAGAGGGTCCTGATTGGTGCTCTGGGGCTGGGGGGACCTGGGAGGAGAGAGATCTTTTCACACTGAGGTGGCGACCTGATCCATATGGTGATGTTCTATAAACTGTCATTCTTTACACATGTTCCTCTCTTTCACAGCTGTACTGACCATACTGATGTGTAAATGGTAAATGGACTGCACTTATATAGCACTTTTCCACCTTAGCGGAACTCAAAGCGCTTTACAATGGCCTCTCATTCACCCATTCAAACACACAATAGCTGCCATGCAAGGTGCTAACCTGCTCATTGGGAGCAATTTGGGGTTAGGTGTCTTGCTCAAGGACACTTCGACCTGTGAACAGTTGGGAGCTGGGATTCGAACCACTGACCCATTGATCACTGAACGACCCGCTCTACCAACTGAGCTACAGCCGCCCCCAAACAGTCAGCTCAGCTCTGTTCAGCTCAGTAGTGTGAGAGGAACCTGTCATTCTACAGTCATAGTTGAGAGAGATGAGAAGGATACTCACATGGAGCTTCGGCCAGACCGGGAACCTGGAACACAAAATTATGTCAAACGATCTTGAAATCAGTAGAAGGCCGTGTGTGTAATCATCTAGATATTGGATCAGTGATGGGAGGCAGATGGTTTCACTAATGATCTCACCTTTGACCTTTCGGTAGCCTAGTAACAGCAGTATGATGATGACCAGTAGAGCCCCAGTCACGACCAGTCCAACCACCAGTGATACTGGGAAAGAGACACGCCCATGACCAGCGCCTGGAGAGACTACAGAAAACCACACTGTCATTGAAGAGACATACAGAACAGCAAGCTGTTATTGGAGAGACATACATTACAGAACACCACACAGCCAGTGGAGAGAAATACCGTACAGAACACTACACTGTTATTGGAGAGACCTACAGAAGATGCATTCAGTAGTGTTTGTTAGTGTAATGCTAGTTCAGAAAACGTTGACTCACCTCTCACTGTCAGCCAGCTCTCTGGGGACTCTCCAGAGTCTGAGTATTGACACTTGTAGAGGCCTTGGTCTGACTGGGATACTGCAGGGATGCTCATCTCTCCTGAGGTCTCGTTCCTGATCAGCTCACCATCTTTGTAGAAGTCCACGTTGGGGTTTGAGGGGGGTGTTCTGTGTTTGCAGCGAAGAGTCAGAGAGTCTCCCTCGGTGACAGGATGGACAGGGCTCTCCAGAATCACAGGGCCGGCTGGAAAACAGGATCACATGACTATACAGTGACCTATCAGTTGATTTACTGAGGTCATGATAACACACACTGTACTTTCAAAGTCAGTCTCTATCAAACAAAGTCAGAAATGAACAATGAGTGAATAAGATAGCGTGAACTCACCATGCACTATGATGTTGACAGCATTACTGAACTCTCCTGAGAGAGATTCACACCAGTAAACACGCCTCTGCTGTCTGTATAAATAACCGATGGTGCAGGTGGATCCTTTTATTGATCCCCGGCTAGATGAACATCCTGGCTCCTCTCTGTCTGAGAACATCTTCAGTTTCCATCCAGTAGAGTTCCCCTTCAACTCACAGCTCAGAGAGAGAGACTCAGAGGTCAAGTGCTGAGACCGGTCGGGGCTCACACTGAGAGAAACTGAAGACTGACGATCTGGTGGATGGAGAGAGAGAGAGAGAGAGAGAGAGAGAGAGAGTTTGTTGGATTTGTATGTTGTTGCTTTGGCAGTGTCAATAAAGCTTAAGTGAATTGAAAGGAAGATGGACAGAGAGACAAAGACAGGGACAGAAAAAGAAAGGCAGGCGTTCAAACTGGGGTTGAAAACCACAAACACACCTCCAGACCAGAGAAACTGTGGTTCACTGAAATCAGTGTGATAGACTGTGTCTCCTCTCCCACCTCTACACACATATCTTCCTGTGAGAGCAGGACCAGCAGAGGTGAGAGGGTAGGAGGTCCCTGTCGTCCCGTCGCTGTCAGAGAGGAGCTCTAGAGAGTAGGACTTATCAGACAGAGAAGGTAGTCCATCTGTGTAGGGAACCGCTCTGTAGAAGGAGAACCTCCAGCCTGTAGACGAGTCTTCAACCTCACAGCTCAGAGTCACTGAGTCTCCAGGATTCAGCCACGGGGGAGAGACACTCAGGACAGGCCGGGGACGAGCTGTAAGACATCACAGGCTCTAAACATTTATAACACATAACATCAATGAGAGACTGGCAAAACCTGTTTATAACACATAACATCAATGAGAGACTGGCAAAACCTGTTGTCTGTTGTTGTTACGTATAACAGGCCTATTTCCTGTGCGGAAGAATCTGTCTCATTATTAAACCATGACAAAATATTCAGAAATAGTAGTGAAAATACCAACATGCACACTCTCACACTGTTGTGGTGATGGGAGTAAATCCCCTTCAAAGTTTCAAATGAGGAGTAACGTACTCCCACACACACTGTTTCTTTGCTTTTTAATCAGTCAACGTTTTGGTTTCTACCTTCATCAGGACAGATGAAGGTAGGAAAAAATCTGTCCTGATGAAGGTAGAAACCGAAACGTTGACTGATTAAAAAGCAGAGAAACAGTGTGTGTGGGAGTACATTACTCTTCATTTGAAACTATTTAGGAATATTAAATACTTCTGCATGTTGGACACAATTTAACATACTAGAAAAAACGAATTAGAAAAGAAGTGACTTACGTTTAACACTCAGTTTGAGAACAGTGCTCCACTCAGAATCCTGCTTGTTTATTCTGTGTTTACCTCTACACTTGTAGTCACCACTGTTAGACACATGAGCTTTTCTGATCCTGTATTCCTGACCTCCCCTGCTTGGCCATGTGGAGCGAGTTGTTGACCATTCATAGTCCCAGTCTGTGTCCACTGTCCCCTGTATGTCACACCTGAGGGTGACGTTCTCTCCTGAGAATGTCTGGTCCCAGTTGGGCTGCTGGGTCACAACGGCATAGGGTCTCGCTGTTCAAGCAAACACAGCATGAGGAAACACACAGTTACATCCTAATGATAACACAACAAGGTGATCTTTGTAAATACAGAACATTTTCATCAAATGCATATGACTGTAAAAACACTATGAGTTTGTCTGTCTGCTGCTGGCCAGGCTGCAGGGTCAACAGAGCATCTTGTTTCCCTGGACACAACCACAAGCAACACTCTGTTAGAGTGCTAGACTCACGGTCTGTTTAGACTCACCAGTAACATTGATGAGGACGGAGCTGCTGTACTGGGTGTAGTAGACTGGGTCTCCTCTCCCCCCTCTACACCAGAACTGACCCCCCTCTGACTCAGTGGCAGGAGTGAAAGTGAAGGTTGAAGAATCAGACGTGGTCCTGGGTTCAGAGTCTTTGGTGTGTCTGTACCAGTAAAACTTCCACACAGAGTAACCTCCCACAGCGCAGGTCAGAGTCACTTTCTCTCCTGTATAGATGTCTGTCTTGTCTGAACGAAGCGTGGCCATTGGCTGATTCTCTGTGTCATGTGAGAGAGAATAAAGGTTAACTCATTTCTTGAATTTGAAACTGGGTGACATTTTCCTGTTTGTAACTAAATGTTAGTTGATACATCTGGAGGAGGCCCTTGGCAAGAAGACTTGTGGAACACTACAATGATACTGATTTCATTTGGAAACAAAGAATACAGTACTGTATATATACTGTATTTGGTACTATGTAACACTATCAAACACGCAAAACCAATTGAATTGTCACCCACCTTTTACAGAGACAGAGATGGTGCTGCTTGGCTGTGATGTCAGAGGTCGGGACCCTCTCTTCCCTGTACAATGGTACGGTCCGCTATCAGAAGAGTCAGCTGGACTGATGGTCAGGGTGGTTCCAGCTACACGGTATCTACCAGACTGGAGCACTGGTATCTCTATGTTGTCTTTGAACCACCGGTAGGTCCAGTCTGAGCCAGACTCTACTGAACAGCTCAGAGTGACGGTCTCTCCAGGGTAGACAGGGTTTGGTCTCACAGTCAGGGCAGCTTTAGGCAGAGCTGTGGAAAACAGACATCAATGTCATAACATGTTATTATCAGACATTATCATCAATGTCATAACATATTCATTATCATCAATGTCATAACATGTTCATTATCATCAATGTCATAACATGTTCTCTGGTGAATTGTGTATGTGTATTGTGTATATATCTATATATAAATAACTCTGCTAATATAGACATGAGTTTACTATCCAAATAACTGCTAATATAGACATGGCTTAACTATCCATTGGTTGTGTTTTTACTGTCTGTCAGGGGACTGATGGACACTATGCATCTCTCTGCCATGGCTGTTGATCATGTAAAGCACATGCATTCTCAGGCAGAGAGCTTTCTGAAGTAGCCATACCGCAAAAGAGGAAATGCTTAAATTGCACTAATGATTAAACAAAAATGAGTCTGCCTGACTGAACTGTGGAAACACTCAAACACTTGAATTTAGCTTTCGATGCATGGTCACGTACAGTAGAACTGCACTCACAGACTCGTTACCATCATCTGAACAATGTCCCTTTTATAATAATAATAATAATAATAATAATAATAATACTCACCATACACAGTAAGATATATCTTTTCACTGGCAGATGAAGATGTGGGTATGGATGTTTTCTCTCCGCTACACCCGTAGTCACCCTGGTCAGAAGAGTCAGCTGGACTGATGGTCAGGGTGTTTCCAGCTACACGGTATCTACCAGACTGGAGCACTGGTATCTCTATGTTGCCTTTGAACCACCTGTAGGTCCAGTCTGAGCCAGACTCTACTGAACAGCTCAGAGTGACGGTCTCTCCAGGGTAGACAGGGTTTTGTCTCACAGTCAGGGCAGCTTTAGGCAGATCTGTGGAAAACAGACATTATCATCAATGTCATAACATGTTATTATCAGACATTATCATCAATGTCATAACATGTTCATTATCATCAATGTCATACCATGTTATTATCAGACATTATTATCAATGTCATAACATGTTCATTATCATCAATGTCATAACATGTTATTATCAGACATTATTATCAATGTCATAACATGTTCATTATCATCAATGTCATAACATGTTCTCTGGTGAATTGTGTCAAGGACGCAGCTCTGTGGAGCAGCTCTGTGTGCACATTTTTACTATCTAATATAGCTGTATATATCTATATATAAATAACTACTATAGACATGGGTTTACTATCCAAATAACTATGTTACTATAGACATGGGTTTACTAAATAACTCTGCTAATATAGACATGGCTTAACTATCCATTGGTTGTGTTTTTACTCTGTCAGGGGACTGATGGACACTATGCATCTCTCTGCCATGGCTGTTGATCATGTAAAGCACATGCATTCTCAGGCAGAGAGCTTTCTGAAGTAGCCATACCGCAAAAGAGGAAATGCTTAAATTGCACTAATGATTAAACAAAAATTAGTCTGCCTGACTGAACTGTGGAAACACTCAAACACTTGAATTTAGCTTTCGATGCATGGTCACGTACAGTAGAACTGCAGACTCACAGACTCGTTACCATCATCTGAACAATGTCCCTTTTATAATAATAATAATAATAATAATAATAATAATAATAATAATAATAATAATAATAATACTCACCATACACATTAAGATATATCTGTTCACTGGCAGATGAAGATGTGGGTCTGGATGTTTTCTCTCCCCTACACCTGTAGTAACCCCGGTCAGAAGGTCCAGCTGGATCTATGAGGATGGATGTACTGTGTCTACCAGACTGGAGCACTGGTATCTCTGTGTGGTCTTTGAACCACCTGTAGGTCCAGTCTGAGCCAGACTCTACTGAACAGCTCAGAGTGACGGTCTCTCCAGGGTAGACAGGGTTTGGTGTCACAGTCAGGGCAGCTTTAGGCAGAGCTGTGGAAAACAGACATTATCATCAATGTCATAACATGTTATTATCAGACATTATTATCAATGTCATAACATGTTCATTATCATCAATGTCATAACATGTTCATCATCATCAATGTCATAACATGATCTCTGGTGAATTGTGTCAAGGACGCAGCTCTGTGGAGCAGCTCTGTGTGCACATTTTTACTATCTAATATAGCTGTATATATCTATATATAAATAACTACTATAGACATGGGTTTACTATCCAAATAACTATGTTACTATAGACATGGGTTTACTAAATAACTCTGCTAATATAGACATGGCTTAACTATCCATTGGTTGTGTTTTTACTCTGTCAGGGGACTGATGGACACTATGCATCTCTCTGCCATGGCTGTTGATCATGTAAAGCACATGCATTCTCAGGCAGAGAGCTTCCTGAAGTAGCCATACCGCAAAAGAGGAAATGCTTAAATTGCACTAATGATTAAACAAAAATTAGTCTGCCTGACTGAACTGTGGAAACACTCAAACACTTGAATTTAGCTTTCGATGCATGGTCACGTACAGTAGAACTGCAGACTCACAGACTCGTTACCATCATCTGAACAATGTCCCTTTTATAATAATAATAATAATAATAATAATAATAATACTCACCATACACATTAAGATATATCTGTTCACTGTCATATGAAGATGTGGGTCTGGATGTTTTCTCTCCGCTACACCTGTAGTAACCCCGGTCAGAAGGTCCAGCTGGACCTATGAGGATGGATGTACTGTGTCTACCAGACTGGAGCACTGGTATCTCTGTGTGGTCTTTGAACCACTTGTAGGTCCAGTCTGAGCCAGACTCTACTGAACAGCTCAGAGTGACGGTCTCTCCAGGGTAGAAAGGGGTTGGTCTCACAGTCAGGGCAGCTTTAGGCAGAGCTGTGGAAAACAGAGATGAATCAAACTAAAATATCCAGACATTTATATAGAATTCCAACTCTTATGTCCAGATGTCTTGCATTGTCAGTTTATCAGTGTCCGCCATGGAGACTGAATCCATTTCCTGTTGCATCATCAATAACATACCGTAGATACGGTAAGTAAAACATAACAATAAACTGTCATGTGAAATGTGATGGTGACGTCCTAAAAGGCAGGAGGTTCAGAAGGTCTAGTTGCTGATGTGTTACTGTGCTGTCAGTAGTAACTCACCTGTAGCAGTTATGAAACGTTCACCACTGCTGTATTCAACACCGCGTCGACCTCTTAGATATCCAGCACAGCTGTACCGGACTGTACCACTAGTCAGACTGAAGGAGATGGTTTTACTGTTCTCATTGGGAATTTGGTAATTGTATCCGTACCACCAGTATCTCCAGTCTCCATGCTGTGATATGTTACACTGCAGAGAGACTGTGTCTCCAGGGTAGAGAGGACCAGCAGGACCAGAGATCCACACTGATGCTGTGGGCGGAGCTGAGGAGATATGAGAAACATGAATATTACAACAGTTAGTGCATCACTGCTGTTATGAATACGTTTCAGTAAATATCAAGACCTGTAGGGTTAGTCTGGCTCACTTCACATATACACAGTGGGATAATCAATCATACCGAATATGAGCACATAGTTTGGACTACATTGTTTCTAATGTCTTACCATTCACAACAAGATGAACTGAATCACTGGTGACTGAGGACGTGGATCTGGACTGTATCTCTCCTTTGCAGGTGTAGTCACCCTGGTCAGAAGAGTCAGCTGGACTGATGGTCAGGGTGTCTCCAGCTACACGGTGTCTACCAGACTGGAGCTCTAGTATCGCTGTGTCGTTTTTGAACCACCAGTAGGTCCAGTCTGAGCCAGACTCTACTAAACAGCTCAGAGTGACGGTCTCTCTAGGGTAGACAGGGTTTGGTCTCACATTCAGGGCAGCTTTAGGCAGAGCTGTGGAAAACAGAGATGAATCAAACTAAAATGACCAGACATTTACATAGAATTCAGTTTGTCAGTGCCATGGAGACTAAATCAAATTCCTGTTTCATGATGATTGACATTTGTTTTGTGATGAACAGATATAAAAGAATGTAGAGGAGGAAAGTCATGTGTTAGGAGTAGGGTTGCAAAATGCTGTGATTATTCAAATTGGAAACTTTCCATGGGAATTAACGGGAATTTATGGGAATTTATGGGAATAAACTGGGAATTTGGGGGTTATTTACACCTTCTGTATTTACCTTGTCATATACAGACATTAATTTAAACATTTTGTTTTGTCATAGCAGACATGCAGGTAAACATTTCTAATATACATTTTAAACATGACATTTTTGACTTAATGTATTTGTGAGTTTGTGATCTTAGTGTGCAGGATGGTAGGAATTAGCTGTGCATGTGATGGAGGAATGCACAGGGCAGAGTTGAAATTCAACTGAATTTGCATTAAATCAGATCAGGTTGTTTTAACCACGATCATGCTGCAAGATTTCAAATGGCATTTTATGTTTTTTTCCCCAACTAGACTACATTTAAGTTCCCTGTTCTAGGAGTCCATGGTGGTCTAGTTCCCTGTTCTAGGGGTCCATGGTGGTCTAGTTCCCTGTTCTAGGGGTCCATGGTGGTCTAGTTCCCTGTTCTAGGGGTCCGTGGTGATCTAGTTCCCTGTTCTAGGAGTCCATGGTGGTCTAGTTCCCTGTTCTAGGGGTCCTTGGTGGTCTAGTTTCCTGTTCTAGGGGTCCGTGGTGGTCTAGTTCTCTGTTCTAGGGGTCCATGGTGGTCTGGTTCCCTGTTCTAGGGGTCCATGGTGGTCTAGTTCTCTGTTCTAGGAGTCCATGGTGGTCTAGTTCCCTGTTCTAGGGGTCCATGGTGGTCTAGTTCCCTGTTCTAGGGGTCCATGGTGGTCTAGTTCCCTGTTCTAGGGGTCCATGGTGGTCTAGTTCCCTGTTCTAGGGGTCCTTGGTGGGCTAGTTTCCTGTTCTAGGGGTCCGTGGTGGTCTAGTTTCCTGTTCTAGGGGTCCGTGGTGGTCAAGTTCCCTGTTCTAGGGGTCCATGGTGGTCTAGTTCCCTGTTCTAGGGGTCCATGGTGGTCTAGTTCCCTGTTCTAGGGGTCCTTGGTGGTCTAGTTTCCTGTTCTAGGGGTCCATGGTGGTCTAGTTTCCTGTTCTAGGGGTCCATGGTGGTCTAGTTCCCTGTTCTAGGGGTCCGTGGTGGTCTAGTTCCCTGTTCTAGGGGTCCGTGGGGGTCTAGTTCCCTGTTCTAGGGGTCCGTGGGGGTCTAGTTCCCTGTTCTAGGGGTCCGTGGGGGTCTAGTTCCCTGTTCTAGGGGTCCATGGTGGTCTAGTTCCCTGTTCTAGGGGTCCATGGTGGTCTAATGCATCGTGTTCCGGGGCAGCTGCCCACTGGGGACCGGTGGTGTCACCAGATCCGAGTATGGCTGGATCCCCGAGGGTGGTCAGTTTAGTCTCGGCTCGAGGGGTCGTCACAGAACAGCAACCCTGTCTGGTGTGGGAACTACGGTCGCGAGCTGAGAGAGTCAAGGAGTCTCTCCCCTTCGTACTGCTGACCAGCTGGGCTGTATGATGAATCCTCTACAGTTAGTAGGGGGAAATTGGCTCCAAATTGGGTGAAAATGCTTGAATCCCAAAATAAATTAATAAAATAAAATAAAAAGTTTTTGAAAAAAACCTGCTATAGGCTACAAAAAAAGTCAAAATGTCCAAAATTCCCAAGCTTAACTTCCCATGGTAAATTTCTGGATAGTTTATGGAAATTAACTGGATAATTTCCGCCCCTTTGCAACCCTGGTTAGGAGCAATCAGAGTGAGAGATTAGAGTTATAGATTTGATCTAGTGAGGGAGCATCTAGTCGGTACTGTGCAGTTTATCAACCATTACCTTGAGCACGTCCAGAGTAGAGCAGAGCACTCAGCACTACAACCAAGACAGAGAGAAGCATCTCATTAGGACAAAACCCAACAGACAACACATTGATACAGCTTTCTGTTGTGTGTTATCATTGACCAATGAATGAATACATGAATACATGACAGTTATTCAATCAATCAATCAGATGATTGACACCAATCTGAAGTACCAGAGATTTTACATTAACAAACACACACCACACTAATCACAGTTACACAGGGTCTGAGGACTATAGGACGACAGGAAGGAAGAGAAGGAGAGAAGGGGACAAGTAGGGACAGAAGAGGAGGAGGAGAGGAGAGAGGAGGATGGGAGAAGGGGAGGATGAGTGAGGAGGAGGAAGAAAGGAGAAGGAAGAGGGAGGAAGAGGTTGAAAGACGGTTGAGAATTGGTTCAGGGTGTAGAGACTTGATTCAGGCAGAGGGGTCTACATGTATAGATTCATATGCAGTTTTCATGAAACACCTCTATTGAACTAGTCTATGCAATTGGATATTATTTAAAAATTCCACAACACATCAACGATAGCAGGCCTGTCTGAGTTCTGCTGACTCACTGACCACAAAGTAAACTAGCATGTTCAGCTCTACCCACCTCTGACCGACCCAGACCCAGACCCAGACCCAGACCCAGACCCAGACCCAGAACCAGAACCAGACCCAGACCCAGACCCAGACCCAGAACCAGACCCAGACCCAGACCCAGACCCAGACCCAGACCCAGAACCAGAACCAGACCCAGACCCAGACCCAGACCCAGACCCAGACCCAGACCCAGACCCAGACCCAGAGCGAAGACATACAGTATGCATGCAAATTCACTCACTGGCTTGCCTGTGCACTCACTCTCTCTCTCTCTCTCTTTCTCTCTCTCTCTCTCTCTCTCTCTCTCTATCTATCTCCCTCTCTCGCCCTCTCTCTCTCTCTCTCTCTCTCTCGCTCTCTCTCATGCACCACAAAGTGTCTGGATAGAGCACTGCTGATCTGCCCATCATGCTATGCAAGGCAAACTATTAATCATGAAATTCATAACTTCCTTACCCCTCACTTGTACAGTAGGTGTGTTAAGCTGGAAGCAGACAGTAAGTTTGGTCTTTGCCTCCCTCTAGTGGTGTGATCAGGGGAGTCGTAACGGGGGAGAAGTTAGGATGATTCCAAGGGCCTTGCACCAACAGGGCCCCCATAAACTATTATTATTATTATTATTATAAGGTCTAGGATTGGAGGGCCCAATATTATATTCTTTCATAGGACCCAAAATGTCTATCAGAGCCCCTGGGTGTGATACCAGACTACACCCTGCCACAGTTGAACCACTGCATCCTAACCTCTCTGAGTAGCCTACGTCACTGAGCAACACACAGAACAACCACGACCACACTGCACTAGTTCACTAAAACCAAGACAGAGAGAAGCATCTCATTAGGCCAAAAACTCAACAGTCATCACGTTGATAAACTCTAGCTCTCTGCCGTGTTATCAATGACCAATGGATGAATAAATGAATATGTGACACAGTCAATCAATCAATCAATCAATCAATCAATCACCCACCACACTAATCAGTTACACAGGGTCTGAGCACGACAAAAACACACCAACACCTGCACATGTTTACACACGCTCCCTTTCTCTAACTCACTTTCTCTCTTCAACTCTCTCTCTCTCTCTCTCTCTCTCTCTCTCTCTCTCTCTCTCTCTCTCTCTCTCTCTCTCTCACACACACACACACACACACACACACACACACACCCTACACGTGCACAAAAGACACAGAATCCCAGTACTCACAGAGCAGAGCACCAGGCCAGGTGCGCCCCATCCTCTCCTGCCGATGAGAATGTGTGTCTCTCTCTGAACCACGGCTTTTATTCTGACCTGCTACTTCCTCTTACTATAAACTGAGGCTCAGTACACGCCCCTGCAGCTAGAAACAGGGAAGAGAGAAGAGAGAGAGAGAGAGAGAGAGAGAGAGAGAGAGAGAGAAGGGGCTAACAGAGAGAGAGAAAGAGAGAGAAGAGAGGTAGAACAGAGAGAGAAGAGAGAACGAAGGGGGTAAAGAGAGAAAGAGAGAAAGAGAAAGAGAGAGAATAGAGAGAGAATGTGGTAACAGAGAGAGAAAGAGAGAGAGGGAGAGAGAGAGGGCAACAGAGAGAGAGAAAATGAGAGAGAGGGGAAAGAGAGAAATAGAGGGTGAGAGGATGAGAGAGAGAGAAAGAGAGGGGGTAAAAGAGGGGAGTGAAAGAAAGAAAGAAAGAAAGAAAGAAAGAAAGAAAGAAAGAGAAAGAAAGAAAGAAAGAAAGAAAGAAAGAAAGAAAGAAAGAAAGAAAGAAAGAAAGAAAGAAAGAAAGAAAGAAAGAAAGGCACTGTGAGAACCATTAGATACTATAGTATTACAGAATGAACAGTGGTTTATTTTCTGTCCAACTTCTCCTTTGGCCCAAATCTCTAGTTCCTTCCTCTTTGTAGGAAGACAGGAGGATCTGAGATATGAGATCAGAGATGTGAGATCCCGGTTCTGACAAACCTTGTGGATTCATATCCTGATATATGCACATTGACATATTTACATGTTCATATCTACAGTAGATATATGCACATACACACATATCTACATGTTTATATCCCAAAAAAATCAGGACCACAAGGGTCTTTAATTCTCCAGACGGTAGTCCATCCATCCATCCATCTTCATCCGCTTATCCGGGGTCGGGTCCCGGAGGCAGCAGTTCCAGCAGGGGGCCCCAGACATCCCTTTCCCTAGCAGCATCAACCAGCTCTGCCTGGGGAATCTTTAGCCGCTCACAGGCCAGTGCGGAGATGTAGTCCTGGGTCTACCCCGCGACCTCCTCCCAGCCGGACACGCCTGGAACACCTCCCAGAGCCAGCCTTTGCCGCCCGGGTCCGGACCGTCGGTGCCCTCCGCCTTCACTGCCACCTAGTTGGCAGCGCACCCGACCCCGACAGCTCCTCCCGGGGGTGGGGGGTCCACGGGAGGGAGGATGAGATGGTGTCTCCACCTGGCTTTTTCGGGATGGGCCCGGCCGGGCTCCGTGGTAGACCCGGCCACCAGGCGCTCGCGGGCGGGCCCTCCGTCTGGGCCTGGCTCCAGACGAGGGCCCCGGACTTCCTCCGGGCCGGGTCTCTCTTCCTCTTAGATCTTGGTCCATATATGTACCAGACGGTAGTGAACACACAAATACACACAGGTGAAAGAACGCAGACAAACACACACGACCGGGGAGAGGGGAGGGTTAGGACGATTCCAAGGGCCCTGCATTAACAGGGGCCCCATAAATCACTTATTATTTCTATTATGATATGGTCTAGGTTTGGCACTTCACCACACACCAGGAGCTGGGATCGAACCGCAGACCTTGTGATCCCCAGCCGGCCGCTCTACAGTAGATGTAGGCACATAGACGCCTATGTACATATTCATATATACACATAGACACATACAGTATGTACAGTACATATGCAGATTTTAGAGTGGGTGAAGAGAGGGAGGAGAGGGAGGAGGGGGGGTGAGGGGAGGAGAGGAGGATGGGTGAGGAGGAGGAGGAGGAGGTGGGGTGAAGAGGAGGAGGAGAGGAGAAGGGAGACTGTTCAGAATGAGTTTAAGAAAAACTCTATTGAATTCTCTTCTGTGCAAATGGGTGTTTTACAAATAGTACGACTAACAAGACTTGATAGTTCTGCAGTGTCGTCATAAACCCAGACCACTGAGTGCTGTGGAAAGGCGTGGGTGACAATTTCACACAGGAAACTGAGACTTGCCTGTGTGTCCGTCAGCTCTTAACATTCTTCACCCTGGCTGGCAGAAGCAACATTTGAGCATCGACTTGTACAGTATGGTGAATTTACCCCATCAATATACAATTAAAAGTATATGACCTCATTAGTGACTAACTATGATTTAGAGGCCTATTGTTGTCAGCCCAAGGTGATAATTCGTGGAGTAGTGCTACTCTCACACCCAACCCCCAACCTGGAGTCACTCAACATGGAGGCTCCTGGGTTAGTCTGCCTCCTACCCTCCAACTACTGTTTCACCTCCCGGGGGTATCTGGTCTGCCTCCTACCCTCCAACTACTGTTTCACCTCCCGGGGGTATCTGGTCTGCCTCCTACCCTCCAACTACTGTTTCACCTCCCGGGGGTATCTGGTCTGCCTCCTACCCTCCAACTACTGTTTCACCTCCCGGGGGTATCTGGTCTGCCTCCTACCCTCCAACTACTGTTTCACCTCCCGGGGGTATCTGGTCTGCCTCCTACCCTCCAACTACTGTTTCACCTCCCGGGGGTATCTGGTCTGCCTCCTACCCTCCCGGGGGGTATCTGCACCCTCTATGCTCACGATGACGTCTTAACAGACCAATAGCAGGCCTCTCTGAGTACTGTTGTCTCTCTGCCCACAAAGGAAACCGCCATGTTCAGCTCTACCCTCTCTCTCTCTCCCTCCCTCCCTCTCTCTCTCTCTCTCTCTCCCCCTCCCTCTCTCTCTCTCTCTCTCTCTTCTCAGAAACCCCAACCACTCACACAACCTTTTATTTATTTATCAAGATGCACGTCTGAGCTTTTGTTAATGAGGAGTATACAATATAACTATGTATAAGTATAACTAAACTTGATATTCTAATATGGGATGTCATAACATTTAAAGACTGATGGTTAGTATGAATACCAGCTAGTAGTAACTTGCTCAGGATGGATTCAGAACAACTCTCATTAAAAATGCTTGTAGCTGTTTGAGAATCTTCTCATCTGAAGTGGGTTGAATCGTGACCCCACTACAAAGTGACAGGCTTGTTTGTCTCAGAGTGCTGCTGTCTCACCGACCACAAAGACAACTGCAACGTTCAGCTCGACCCACCCACCCCTCCCTCTCTCTCTCTCTCTCTCTCTCACACACACACACACACACACACACACACACACACACACACTCACACACACACACACACACACACGTCACAAAGTGTCAAACCATAACCGCTCACACAGCTATTTTCTAGTTAGCAGGACGTCCATCTGAACTTGTATTAATATGTTATACATGTTCTACACTTTCTCTATTTTGCATTTTAAGATCTTTCTTCTGTTTCTTCTTTACCTGGAAAAGCAAAGGTGTATATTGCATATTGTATATATTAAAGTCTAGACTAGAGATTGCAGTACGTCATCCGCTCAGCTGAGAGGCTGATTGGCTGTAACCTGCTATCCGTCCAGGAACTGCCCGCCTCCAGGGCCCTGAAGTGGGCAAGAAAGGTTGTGAGCGACCTCTCCCACCCCGGTCACGACCTCTTTGAACCACGTGGCTCCCCTCCGGCAGGAGGCTGCGGTCCGTCAGGACCAAGACCTCTCGCCACAAAAGCAGCTTTTTCTCCACTGTCACCTGCCTCATCAACAAGGCCCGTGTCCCTCTGACTCTCCCCTCTGACTTGGACTCTGTAGCACCACTTGCACATGACCTTGGATTGTATTGTGCCACATAGGATCTCACTGCACATATGTAAACACAACGCACACTAACACATCGCACATGTAGGCTACTGGATGCTGTACAGTATATATACACATTGCACATCTACTGTAGGCTGTTTATATACACATTAAACATCATTTTGTATTTGCCATTCGCTTCTTGCTTTATTATGTATGTTTGCACTGTCCTGTCTCTGCACTGTTATTTTCACTGTCCTGTCTCTGCACTATTATTTTCACTGTCCTATCTTTGCACTTTCCTGTCTCGTCTTTGCACCCTTTGCACTCATACTGCTTGTCTAATCCCAGGGGAGATGGAAAAAAAGCGTATTTCCCCAAATCTTGGCCATGTCCTTTAATCATTTCAATAATATCAGGTTATTGCTTTGAATGTTAGAAATTAGTTGAAACTGATGTAACGATTTGCAAGCTGGTAGCCTACAGTCTGGGGAAGCGTTGGGCTCCCGCGCCACCAGAGAAGTGCGTCTTCGCTCAGTGGGATGAGCGGTTCAGACTCCAGCTCATATTGAGTTGACGGCATAGTCCTCCTCCCCAAAAAATACGGAAATTGTTTATTTCTATTCATTTTTATTTGCACTGTTTTACATTATTCTAGGCCTATGTGTTCTTTTGTGGACCAATATGTTTGGATAAAATGTCGCTTCCAAACCACATCCGCGGTCTTAATGGTAGCCTAATTGAACATACGGTAACTAGGTCAGGGGTGCCATTTCCACTAAAGTGTGCTCACATTAACATGTGTGCAAATATAGGCATCGGTTTGTGAAAGACTGCAACAACGGCAACGTTCATATTAAATGTATATACATGACAAATGATCAGGTGCAGCCGATATAGTGAGACAATAACCCTACGCCTGAGTAGCCTGTGAGCGAGGTGACTTTAATTGTTTAACATTTTTTTGTGTGAACTGAACCATCTCGACTGATCTGATTGGCTGGAAGAGGACGTCACTCACAGGTATCTCGAGCTGCGCGTGCCGCTTGTGTCCAATTGGAGGGAAGCGCGTGCCGCTTGTGTCCAATCGGAGGGAAGCGCGCGCACTCAGTTCCTTTAGGAATCACACCAACAACAACAACAAACCGGAGCTCCAACTGCCAAGCTGACCACCTCTCTAAAAACTTTCAGGTAAGAGAAGATATGACTGTAAATCGCGTGTACACACAGAAACGAAATGTTTTACATAGGTAGTTTTTTGTTGTTGTTTACGGTAGTTCTGTAACTTATTGCTATCGAGCTAACTCTGGCTAGCTGGCTTGAGGTGACTGACGATGCACTTCAGAGAATTCAGCCGTTTACAAGTAACGTAAACGTGGAAGCAGTTGCTTTTGGTCCGGTAAGTTATGTTTGTCTGACAATTTGAACTATGAATACTTACTTGCTAGTTAGTTTCAAATTTCACGAGTTTTAATGTAGCTAGCTAACGTTAAGCTAAATTCGCGTTCTGTCACCATCTTCTCGCGAGAGTTTCGTTCAGGCAGACTCTTGGGCTCCAGTCATCTTTTCAGGTCGGAAGATGCGTCGATTGTTGCCAAACCAGTGGTCCGTTTTCTTCAGATTATGTGGTACTCTTTTGATTTACAGACTGTCTGTAGTCACTGTACATTACATCAGTATCAGTCAAACAGCTGTGAATACCAAGCGACCTATACCAATTATTTATTGATGTTTGGAAAGAATTGTTAGCTATAAACTAATCTCTCATTTCCCTGACAATTCTCGCCCTTCACTTAAACGGCTGCGCCTCCGCACCTTCAATCCAGATTGAAACTGTAGCCCGGTGACTGTGTAACAGTTTGTGGAACCGCCGCCGCCATGTTAGACGGTGGTCAGTTTGTGGAGGCACTTGGTCGCCTGGGGTACCCGTCTGCCTCCTCCCTGACGGGCTCGGAGTTCGACTGGCTGTTCGACTGCGCCCCGGAGAACCTCCACTTCCTGCGTTTCGTCTGCCGCACCCTCAGCCGGGACAACGTCCTCAGCCCAGAGGAGGGGCGGGCCTTCAGGGTGCTCCGTGACTCCGGCAAGCCCATCCTGGATGAGTCCGCCCTGGGGGAGGTTCTCAAGACTTGTGGGCCGGGGGGCGGGGTCGGAGGAGGGGTTTCGTCGTCGTCGTCGTCCGCCTTCTTGGCGGCGGAGGGAGAGGTGAGCGTGGAGGACCTGGAGGCGGAGCTCCGGTGTTTACTGAAGGAGAAGCAGCTGAAGCAGCAGCGCCACAGGAAGCTGCAGGTGCTGGCCACCTCCGGCGCTGACTCCGCCCTCCGCATCGCCGCCCGCCAGGAGTGCGCCTCCCGCAGGCTGAAGGACGCCGCCGCCGCCATGGGGGCGGAGAACGCCGGGATCAACGCCGCCTTGCAGACCTTGACGGACGAGGTGAGGAAGCTGGGGTCGTTCCTCCGCATCGACCCCGAGCCCAAGACCCAGGACGGGGACGGGGGCAGGGCTGTGACCCCTGCCAGCCCTTCGGGACCCCCAGTCCTGGTGTCCCAGCTGTCCCTGGAGCCCTACCTGCAGCAGGAGGAGCGGAACACCAAGGCCCTGGCCGCCCTCACCCAGAGGCAGTTCTTCCAGGGGATCTCAGACCTGGTGGAGACCTCCCGCGCCGAACGCTTCCAGCTCCTGGACCTCAGCAGCTGCAGAGAGAGGGATGAAGAGGAGGAGGACGGGGAGATGATGGTTGGAGAGGTCAGGGAAGATTTTTTTTTAATAGTTTTCCTATATTGGCTAAATGGATGAACTTTTTTTTTTTTTTTTCTTCCCTCTGGAAAATTAGTGATAGGATCAGTATATAATATTACGTCTGTCAATGTTAACCCGTTAACACTTGTGATACGATTGACAGCACTTAAATATATATATATATATATTATAATAAATGTGGGAAAACAGGGAATATAGATTTACTGTAACGTATTTTCCGTAACATGTGTGTGTGTGTGTGTGTGTGTGTGTGTGTGTGTGTGTGTACCCCCCTCCTCCTTTCTGTGAAGCACATTGTGTTGCCTCTGTATAACGGATTGCGCCATATAAATAAAGTTGGACTTGATTTGAAGGAGGAGGAGGAGAAGAGGAAGCCGGGAGGAGAGGAGGTGGAGAGGAGGAGGAAGGAGGTGTCCAGGCTGCAGTGGGCCTACATCGTGGCCCAGCACCAGCTGCTGAAGGCCCGGGCGGAGGAGAGGGGCGCCAGGGCCGGACTCGAGTGGCTCTCGGAGAAGCCGCGCTCCCACGCCAAGGTGAGGAGGACGGGAGACACAACAGCTCAGCGTTTGAACTAGGGATGTTAAGTAAAATCGACTATCGATTAATTGCCGATAAGAATTTACTCGAGTAAGATTTGGTTATTCAATTAATTGCTTGTTAATGGAATGGAACTTTTTATTTTATTTTACGAACGTTATCAACGGGAGTTGTGTGAAAATGTAATCATGATTTAAAGTCTGACTGCACATGAGGGCGCCACGGCATGTAGTGAAGGCTAATTAGGATGCCGGGAAATTTCAACAACACAACAGAAGAAGACACAAAAATGAAGCGAGCAAAGCGCAGTCCAACGCGGGACGTTCTTATCAATTAATCGACTATCGTTTGTTAAGGTTAACAGTTATCAATTAATGAAATTCCTTGAAATTTGCAACCCTAGTTTAAACTAACGGGCTTAATCTATCACACTCGCTTTGTTGTCTCCCGCTGACCCCTCGTCCTTCCCCAGGGCCTCTCCTCCAGCCTGTCCACCCCGGCGTGGGAGGCGGTGTACCGGCGCGAGCTGCAGGCGGTGGAGGTGGAGCTGGAGGCGCTGTTCCAGGGGCCGGTCCCTGCGGCCCTCCGGGAGGGGGCCAGGCTGCTCAACGTGCCCGTGGTGAGGGGGGACCTGGCCCTGCAGCAGGCCAGACAGGACTACTACACCTCCAGACAGGGGCAGGTGAGGGACATGGACTGGACCGGCCCGGTCAGCCAAAACCGCTCCTCACGACGCTCGCGGTGAAACGACACGGCCCTCTTTTTTCCTGATGTGGTCAGACTCACACTTTGCGTATTCCGGAACTGATTTGGAACTTCTAACTCCATTCCGCGTTCTCTTTCAATCCCCCATCGTTCCAACCACCCCTCCCTCCAGGTCAGAGACCACCTCCTTCGCCAGAAGGCCTCCTTCGAGCTGCTGCTGCTCACCCAGGAGGCGGAGCTGCGCAGGGGGGGGCAGATGCTGCGTCAGCTGGGCGAGGTGGCCTCCAGGCTGGGGAGGGGAGCGGAGGAGACGGGCCTCAGGATCCAGGCGCTGGCCCAGCCCCACCTGGCCCTCGGCCACAGGCCCAGCCCCGTCATCAGTGCCCAGGATGCCGCTTTCGGCAGGTAGGGATAAAAGACTACACTCCTGACTCGACGAAGACTACAACACCCACGTGTCTATACATGCATTCTTTGAAACTGTACACCATGGCTTTGTCCGAAATGCCTGCTACCTGCTATATAGCAGGCGAGAAGTAGCATGCTACTTAGGGGGGGGGGGTCACTATTGGCTAACCGTAGATCCAGTCTGACATGCTTAAAGATATCTGTGGTAACTGCTCGACGAATGTGCTATTCAGCGCGTGGTTAGTTTACTACGCTCCAGTGACCAGATCCAAATCGGAAATCAACCACGAACCCCCAAACCTCTCCGTCTCCCCCAGACTCCTCCAGATCCTAGAGTCGGGCCGAGAGCCGGCAGAAGGTCGAGACGAGCCTTTCCGGACCTACGAGGGTCTAGAACGTTCCGCCCGCTCCCTGCAGGGCGAGCTCCGGTCGGCCCGCCAGGCTCTGGCCGGGGCGGCGCGGCAACAGGGCTACGCCGGCGCCCGTCTCCACGGCGACTGCGAGGCGTTGCGCAGGGCGACCCACTCCGGGCTGCAGCAGCTGGTCTTGGCGCCGCAGGTACGTCCTACGGACACCCCCGACCAGGATCTCTGCCCCAACGCGCAGGTACGTCTCCGACCGCTCTTCCTCGTCTTATTTCGCCCGAAGGCGTTAGCGATGCAGCTATGGTAGCGTGAGTGTTTTTTATTGTTGTTACCCTGAATCACACGGGCAGGTGTGTGTGTGGGGGGGGGGGGTAGGTGGTGGCAGCACATATCGAGGGGTGGTTGTCGTTTCCTCAGCGGTGCTTCTTCACACAGCTGGTTTTGTTTTAGGGCACGTCACGGTGTGTTAGTCACTCTGGTGTCAGAATCTAATGAGTATTGACTTGGACCCGGCGGCACCACTCTGCTGTGATGTTGCGTGGTTCACTTCACACACCGTTTTGGTCGTCAGGTGGACAGCGGAGGGCATAATCCTTTTCTCTCTCTCTCTGTCTCTCTCTCTCTCTCTGTCTCCCTCCATGTGAAATAACTGTTTAAAATCCATGTTTAGGTTCCACAGGATTCCGGAGTGAGGATTCTGCTGTTCACATGCCTACCACGCTCATTCATGTCTTTTTTTAATAATTCAATAATTCATTGTAGTGTAAAGCTTTGATTTGCAGAAAGTATTAATGTTGATTGATCAATTACAGCAATGTAAGTTCTTCTCTTAAAGATGCTAATGCCCGTCTCTCTCCCCCACTCTCTTTCTCTTCCTCCTCTCTCTCTCTCCCCCACTCTTTCTCTTCCTCCTCTCTCTCTCTCCCCCACTCTTTCTCTTCCTCCTCTCTCTCTCTCCCCCACTCTTTCTCTTCCTCCTCTCTCTCTCTCCCCCACTCTCTCTTCCTCCTCTCTCTCTCTCTCCCCCACTCTTTCTCTTCCTCCTCTCTCTCTCTCTCCCCCACTCTCTCTTCCTCCCCTCTCTCTCTCTCTTTCTCCCTCCCTCCCTCCCTCCCCCCAGGAGTTGACGGTGAAGCTGTTGGAGGTGGAGGCCCAGCTGAACGCCCTGTACTGCGTCATGCAGGAACTCATGGGTGACGTGCGCAGCAAGCGCTCTCAGCTGGAGCGCAGCGCCCTCCTCAGGCGGCAGAGGGGACTGTACGTCTACTTCCACCTGGACGCCCGCCTCCTCCAGAAGCTGGTGGAGGACCTGGAGGCCAAGGTGGCGGCCGGCAAGGCGGCGGCGCCGTCCTAAAAAAAAACAAAAACACGCTCGTTCTGCGTCCTCACGTCGTCCCGGACGGGAGAGCTTCACCCCCAACCCCCCCCCCCCCCTCCTCTCAGACCCAGCACTCCTCCTCATCCCAGAGAGAGAGGGCCTCTAGACCCAGGCTTTCTCCCGGCAGGCTGGGCCTTCCCTTCTACCTCCAGAGACAGACGCCCTCTGGTACAAGGACAAGGATACCCCGACACCTCCCTGCCCCCCCCCTCTCACCGAGCGCTACGTCCTCATCGGGGTCGAAGAGGAAAGCACATCACTTCACCACCCGCCTCTGCTCATCTGCGTTGCGAATGCCCGCCCTTCGTTCCTGTCCTTGTGTGGGATGTCAGAGCACTTGGGAGAATCACAGCCCAGCGTCGCGCTTGGATCCGTGAACATGAGAATGACACTGGGCTGTGATTCAATAGACATGACCTTTCTCCAGTTTTACTACTTTTGCTATTGTGGTGGTGTGCAGTTCGCTTGTTTCACGTGAGAACAACAACAACAACAACAAAAAAGTGTTCTTTATTACTAACTTTGTTAGTATGTTTCCTGATTCAAAATGTGAGGTATTGTAAATAAATTAATACTGATGCACTTCAGTTTCGGCCATGTTTCCAGATCACACAAGCTTCACTGTGGACTACAAACATAACCAGCATGCAGTTCTCTCCTGTGCCGTTTTGTGTGTTTAGGCCACTGAGAGAAAGACAGGAAGGCAGGAAGAGGAGTAGGAGGGGAAGATGGAGAGACGCAGCAGCATCAGTGCTAGTGGTAGCAGGCTGTACACTGGCCCCCTGTCCGCCTCCGGCCAGAGGATCCTGGCAGCCCTCCGGGCCCAGAGCCGGCCCTCCGTCAGGAACTACAACAGCAGGACCTGTGAGTCAGGGGATTCTATAGGACAGAACAGAGAGGGACGGTGGGAGTTGTAGTTTTATGACGGTTGAGGACAGGTCTCAGATCTAAAATATGGATAATAGACTAGCCTGGAGGATATTCAATGGAATCAAATCAAATCAAACTTTATTTACCGTATTGACCGTAATATAATTAGACAGGGTATTTTTCCTGGAAAAACGGGGTTGTCTTATATTCATGGCCTTTTACATGCTATTATACGTGGTCAACAACAGGTGGCGCCAAATAGCCAGTTCCCCTCCAGCCTGAAGCCAGTCAACCTGCTAACCTACTAAAGTAAGAGCACCAGCCAGCCATAAGCTCGTTCACTCCTGTATTTTCAAATGCAAAAACTACGGCAGTGAAAAACAATCTGAGTGTGGTAATCATGAGTTTGTCATTGTGATAGTGTGTTCTGACTGTTAGTTTGACCATTTCGGTTCTTGAAGTGGTATGTTTTTGGTAAGTTTTAACATTAGTGTCAACCAGGACTTCCTGGTTTAGTCAGTGCATTAGGCCTGCGTCAGATAGGCTACATGGTTGTTTTTCCACTGTGAGATGGATCGCCTACCGGTCATTGATACCAAATAGACTATAGTTTATTGTCATAAAAGAGAATAACAGCCGACCTCATTCAATGTGTTTTTATTATCATTATTTCCAATAAAATAATTTTCTTTACGAAAACAAAATTTGGTCTTCTAAAAGTCTTTTTCAAAAAATGAGTCTTGAAAAAGAGGTGTCGTCTTATAATCAGGGTCCTCTTATATTCGGGCCAATACGGTATATAGCGCATTTCATACTGTACACAGAGGCAACACAATGCACATCGGGGACTAGGTAAGCTTACTCAGAATATAGGAAACTCTCAAATCTTAAAGGTGAAGTTTCCCAAGCAGCCATATTTGTGTTGTGTGTGTCAGCTGGTAGGTTTGACGGAGGAGAGAGGCGGGGCCAGAGCAGAGCTCAGGAGGAGGGGAGGGACAGAGGGCCCGACAGGTCAGTCAGCCGCTCGGCTGCCAGGCGGGGCACGATCATAATATGACACCTCGGTGGTTAAAAATGTATGAAAGGACAAGTCGTCAAACTCTGCTTGTCATCCTGGAACTGTTTCTTAGGCCCTGGTCCAGACCGCCATCCTACTCCTCCACTTCCTCCTCCCAGCCAGCCCCCTCCTGGATGCAGCGCCCTCAGGGTCCTGTTAGGCCCTGTGAACCGGCACCTTCCAGAGCTAACGTTAGCTTAGCATCAGAGTCCCATACACCACACCCAGATGTTCAGAGAGAAAGCTGGCGCACAATGATGGGTGCAGGGGACGTACCCTGGCATAACCCCCTACTAGGGCCAGAAGGCACCATAGCTCGCGGGCAGCCGTCCGTATCCAACCCCAGAGAAGTAGCCTCTGTTGGGGGAGCAGACGCCGAGACCCGTGGGTCTTCTGGAGGTGGCGGCAAGTGGCGGTTTGGAAGCCTGCTGCTGCCTCACAGAGGTCACCTGACGAGACAGGAAGCAGGCAGTGACGGACAGGGCCCCGGACCAATGAGGAGGCTCGGAGGAGAGCATGGGGCGTGGCAGGGGGTGGAAATAGACACAGGGGTAGGAGGAGAGAGGGGAGAGAGCGTAGAGAGAGGGCCGAGGGTAGAAGATGGAATGCAGCCAAGTTTGACCTTCAGTGGAGACAGCTGGCCAGAGGAAGACGAGGCGATCCCATTGGATAACGCCGGAGACGGATCAAGCAATTGTATTGGAGGGGATCTCTCTAGGGCCACCGCAGGAGAGGCAGAGAGAGAACCGATTCCTACGTTAGACCGAGAGAAGACGGCCACGGAGGACGATTCCCACGTGTTCACGCCGGGACGGGCGCCGGGTGAGAGTTTCAATTTCGGATCCGGATCGGAAACGAACGGCTCCGGTGACAAACCTCTCCTCGGCGCGGGCGACAGCGGGGAGAAAACGCACGCCGCGGTCGCGCAGACTGACCGCCGGGTGGCGCCCGGCGGGGGGGAGGGGTGGGGGCGCGGGCCGGGCGAGAGGGAGAGAGACCCGCCGGTACAGAGAGACCCCGCGGGAGGGGGGGGGGCGCTCTTCAGCGGCGCGGACGAGGAGAGAGGGGCGACCGAGGACGGGGAGGCGGAGGGGAGTTTGGGGGCGGGGGGGGCGACGGCGAGGGAGGGCGGCGCCCGGGCGGAAGGAGTGACGAAGAGACGCCGAAGAGAGGAGGGAACGCGGACGGATGAAAGGGCGGGGCAGCGGAGCGGCGGTACCGACGGCCGCCAGCAGAGGGAGCGGCGCTCATGGGGACGGGCGTGTGGCGGAGGGGGGCGGAGGGCAGCGGAGAGGGGCAGACGTCCAGAGACGAGCGGCTGGACCTCAGAGACGAATGAGGAGGGGGGCAGAGGAGATACAGGTCAGTGCAGAACATGGATAAACTGACCAACTTATTTATTTACTTATGTATTTATTGATTTACAAGGGACAGTGCGCATCAACATATCAGTTTCCACATCACTGTTAATGTGCCACAGTTGGCTAATGAGTGAATATTTCTATTTTTCTAACTAAACATACACTGGCCAACTAAACAGAAAAGTTTGCACGTCCCTAGTAGACCACCAGGGGGCGATGTTTCACTCTAGCAGCCAGCCCTGTATCTATTTACCAGACCATATCTCTGGGAGCTCAGCCAGGCTCCTCTGATATCACATGATTACATTTAAAGTGTATCGGGGCTGGAGACGGAGATTAATGCTCCGTCTGGACTGACAGGGTGTCCTGCTCTCCACACTCTTGCACTCTCTCCTTGCCTTCCCTCTCTCTCTCTCTCTCCTCTCTTTCTCTCTCTATCCTCTCTTTCTCTCACTCTCCCTCTCTTTCTCTCTCTCTCTCTGTCCCTCTCTCTCTCTCTCACTCACGCCCTCGCTCACGTTTCAGGGCACAGGAAGGAAGTGAGGTGCGTTTACTAAGACAATGCTGAGTCAGAATGTTTTATTTATTTTGGATTTATTTCACCTTTATTAATCCACGGGGAAACTCATTGAGACCAAGGTGTCGTTTGTGACGGTGCCCTGGTTACAAAGCATTCACACTTGAAAATCATAAAACAATATCAAATCATCAGACATCAATACAATGTACACACATCCAACTGATAATGGCAACATTATTTAAAGTCACACTGAAATGAAAAAAAGCATTCTGTCCCATTTTGGTTCACATAATTGGTCATAGTGTTCACCTATTCAATGATGTATGCCCAAAAAAATTCAAAATTCTACTTTTGTTGTAATCTTATATCAAAGTATATAATTTCTTACTTCCTGGAAAATTCATAGCTTGTTTGCGTCGGAAATACGTCAAACTACGGAAGTTAGATGATCTTGAACGTCCGTTTCAGTGCGACTTTAAAGCATACTCAGACCCCGACAAGGCTGACCTCAGCTCTGCTCCCGTCCGCTTGGCCGCCCTCACTCAGGACTTTGGGTCTCTCTCACACACACACACACACACATACACACACACACACACACACACACGTACACACACACACTACGAAATAACCAGTCCCTCTCTTGTCCTCAGAAGTGTCCCCAGCCGGCCCTCCCACCCCACAGCGTTCTCAAGAAAGCAGGAGACTGTTCCGGGCCCCGCCTCCTCTCCTCCGGGGGACCCCCCCTCGGCGAGACAGCCCCCAGGTAACGCGGGCGCCCCGAGCGCTCAAAAGCGTCCGCTAACGTCCGTTAGCTGCAGGAAACGTCGCCGACATTCCGTCCGTCCGCACGCCTGCCAGCCAAACCGCTCGAGGTCTGAAAGCCGTGAGAAATTGGGGAGTCTCGTATTCCTTGCGTGTCCCCCCCCCCCCATCAGCCTTTTTCTCCTTGGTGCGATTGCCCCCACGCGAGACGAAAGGACTCCCTAATGGGCGGTAAAGCAAAAGGTCTGGCGATCCGGAAGGGATGGGAGGAGCTCCGCTCACTATTGGAGGGAGAAGGAGAGAAAGAGAGATTTGGAAGGAGAAGGCGAGAGAGGGAGAGGAAGAAGGATAGAGAGAGAGAGATAGGGAAGGAGAGGGGGAGAAGTGGAGGGGGGGAAAGTGAGGAAAAGATGGGGTGGGTGGGTGAGCGGTAGTTAGAGTATGTAGATAGCGTATGTAGATAGCGTGTGTAGATAGCGTATGTAGTTAGCGTATGTAGATAGCGTATGTAACTAGCGGATGTACAGTAGTTAGCGGATGTAGTTAGCGGATGTAGTTAGCGGATGTAGTAAGCGGAGGTAGATAGCGTATGTAGTTAGCATTTGTAGTTAGCGGATGTAGTTAGCATATGTAGTTAGCGGATGTAGTTAGCGGTGGTAGATAGCGGATGTAGTTAGCGGAGGTAGATAGCGTATGTAGTTAGCATATGTAGTTAGCGGATGTAGTTAGCATATGTAGTTAGCGGATGTAGTTAGCATAAGTAGTTAGCGGATGTAGATAGTGTGTAGGTAGCTTTAATACAGAGATGTGTCAAATGGGTCTTCTAGTGCCGGGCTGTGGGCCGCCATCCCTGGGCCGCGTCCATCTTTACAGCCCGGTACTGTTGTACCTTTTGGGGCTGAAGGACCAGGACAAGCGGTTCTGCTTACAGGCAAATAAGCCCCGCCTCCCCCAGAGAGCTGAGCTGGCGGGATGTACCGCTCCTCCTCCCCTGACGACGCAGGGGGTCTCTTCGCCCGGGGTAGAGGGACACAACACACACGCACAACACACACACACACACACACACACACACAATCTGCCCCAAGGTAGGCTATTCACTCTCTTTCTCTCTCTCTCTCTCTCTCTCTCTCTCTCTCTCTCTCTCTCTCTCACACGCACAACACACACAACACACACACACATAATCTGCCCCAAGGTAGGCTATTCATTCTCTCTCTCTCTCTCTCTCTCTCTCTCTTTCTCACGCACACAACACACACACACGCACTATCTGCCACAAGGTAGACTATTCACTCTCTTTCTCTCTCTCTCTCTCTCTCTCTCTCTCTCTCTCTCTCTCTCTCTCGATCTCTTACACACACACACACACACATTATTACACACACTCTTTCTCACACTTGTTACTCACTTTGCATAAATATGGTGGTGCAGAGTATGAATAATGGATGTAGCTGGCTGCTGTGAGCTGTACCCGGAGACCGGCTAGGTTATGTGGAGGTGAACCTGTACTCTGGAAACTATGAACGGATTGTGTGCGTTTGTGTGTGTGTTTGTGTATGTTGATTGGTCTGGAAGGACCGTGTGTGTGTGTGTGTGTGTGTGTCTGGAGAGAGTGTGTGTGTGTCTGGAGAGAGTGTGTGTATGTCTGGAAGGATTGTGTGTGTGTCTGTCTGTCTGTCTGGAGAGAGAGTGTGTGTGTCTGGAAGGATTGTGTGTGTGTGTGTGTGTGTGCGTGCGTGCGTGCTCCCGTCTCTTTTCGCTCGTGTGCGTGTTTCGGGGGCGCTCTGCTCTGAACAGCGGCAGGACTGACCGCTTGGCCGCGTCCGACTAGACGCCCTCTCTCAACTCCCCGTCACCGTCCCCCTCCGTCTGTCTCTCTGTCTTTTTCTCTCTCAGACAAAAAAGGCAGTAGAGAGCCAGCGCAGCCGAGCACTCGTAATTGGGAACGCGATCCCTAATAGAGTCTCCATCACCGAGGAGTTCCCCCATGTCTGCTTCCCTTACTGAGGCCGCTCGCTCCCCTCTGACGGGTCGACCGTTGGGCTCATCCAATCCCTGGAAAGCCAGAAGCCAGAGGCTATTTTCAAACGTGTAAATGTAATAATGGATTCTTACCGCCGTCTCGGTCGCTGTCTGTGTTTCTCTCTCTCTCTCTCTCTCTCTCTCTCTCTCACTCTCTCTCTCTCTCTCTCTCTCTCTCTCTCTCTCACACTCTATCTATTTCTCTCTCTCCCCTTTTTTCAAGGATGGAGCTGCAGGATCTGGAGATGGGGGGCCCCGTGCGGACCTTTCCCCAGCGAGCCCCTCCTCGCCCGGGCAGGGCCGGGCCGTGACGCCGGGCTCGGCCCTGAGCTCCGCGTGCCTCGGTGGCGGCGGCTCCCCTAGCCCCTCCCCCACCCGCCCCGCTCCCCGGCGTCCGCCGCTCGCCCTGACCTTCGCCCTCAAGAGGAAGCACGAAGGCCCCGCCCCCCCGCCCGAGCTCTCCCTCCCCAAGCGTCCGGCGAGGTGGGCGCCGCCGCCACGCCCCTCCCAGATCGCGACGACACGAGGGGTCAAAGTGCAAACGTCCACCGCCACATGGCCAGGACTAAAGATCGAAACCGCCCTTGGTCTCCGAGGTAACGCCAGCGCCCCTTACGGCACTGAGGGAACCGAGGGAGTCCAAACCACGACCCCTAACCACCCAAAACAGCCCCCAGCCAACCCAGCCAGGCACAGACGGGGGGTGCCAGTAGAGGAGCTGGGGTTCGGATCGACCCAAAACGGGTCTGGTACTGGATCTGGCTCTGAAGCCCCGAGACACACCAAAACCTCCAGGACCTCGAAGTCGGAGGGCGCCAAACCCGGGCCAGAACCGGGTCAGGTGGGCCCGGATACCGGACCGGAGGGGGCTGCCGGCGAACCCCAGGCCCAGTCCAACGCCTGCCTGACCTCGGCCCTGACCTGTGACCCCAGAGTGAAGGACGCTGGGAAGCTGAGTCCAGAGGAGAGGGGCAGGGTGCTGGAGGAGGCCGGGCGGGCCCGGGCGCTGGTTCTGACCGTGGTCTGCCAGGACGGAACCACACAGCTGGACCCAGAACAGGTGGGCGGGAACGGGCCTCAGTCATCCATCCATCCATCCATCCATTATCTATACTGTTTATCTATCTATCTATCTATCTATCTATCTATCTATCTATCTATCTATCCATCTATCTATCTACTGTATCTATCATATATCTGTCTATCTATCATTTATTTGATAAAAAGCCTGGTCCCATTTTGTGTGTGCTTGCGTGCGTGTGTGCATGTGTGTGTGCGTGCCTGTGTGTGTGTGTAGAAGTCCATCCCACCAGTGTGTGGTGTCCTGGTTCTGGTGAAGACGTGTGTGTGTGTGTGTGTGTGTGTGTGTGTGTGTGTGTGTGTGTGTGTTAGGGCTGGGACTTTTGCCCAAAAATCATATTCGAAGTTTGTTTATTTATTAATAATAATATTCGAATATATTCGAATTATTATTAATAATATTTTTTACCATTAAATTCTTACAGAAAGACCTACCTAGGTTTTAAAATAAAGTTGTGCACATTCTGTCCACTAGTGGGCATTGTATCATAGGCAATATCGATAAGCAATGATGTTTTCAGAATGATTTTTTTATCAGATGTCT
>NC_140250.1:1758306-1762030 GCF_949987555.1 Borostomias antarcticus | reverse complement strand
AGACGTTAAGAAAAGGTATTTGGGTAATGAAGTAAGCGCTCAATTTGAAACAGCAGGGTGGAAATCTGTCCTAGTGGCTGTCTGTCCAACGCGTCCACAACCACGGATGGACAAGCCGTCCATCCGTCTGTCTGTCGCCGGCGTCCTCGCGGCCGTGCCCGTCACTGGCTCCTCCCCCTCCTCGGTTAATCACTCGTCACACCGGGAGCCACCCGGTCCACGCGCGCCGGTCAACGCCAAAACAAATGCCTCTGTCTACTCTCTCTCTCTCTCTCTCCCTCTCTGTCTCTCTCTCTCTCTCTCTCTCCACCCCCCCCTCCCCACCCTCTCTCTCTCCAACCCCCCCCTCTCTCTCTCTCTCTCTCTCTCTCTCCAACCCCCCCCCCCCCCCCCTCTCTCTCTCTCTCCCTCCTAATGTAGTATGTAGCCTCTGTTGGTTGGTTGGGTTGTATGTATGCTGGATAAACACAACTGTGTGTGTGTGAGAGTGTGTGTGTGTGTGTGTGTGTCTGTGAGAGAGGGTGTGTGTGTGTGTGTGTGTTTGTGTGTGTGTGTGTGTGTGTGTGTGTGTGTGTGTGAGAGAGGGTGTGTGTGTGTGTGTGTGTGTGTGAGAGGGTGTGTGTGTGTGAGTGAGAGGGTGTGTGTGTGTGTGAGAGGGTGTGTGTGTGTGTGTGTGAGAGAGGGTGTGTGTGTGTTGTGTGTGTGTGTGAGAGGGTGTGTGTGTGTGTGTGAGAGAGGGTGTGTGTGTGTGTGTGAGAGAGGGTGTGTGTGTGTGTGTGTGTGTGAGAGGGTGTGTGTGTGTGTGTGTGTGAGAGAGGGTGTGTGTGTGTGTGTGAGAGAGGATGTGTGTGTGTGTGAGAGGGTGTGTGTGTGCGTGAGAGAGGGTGTGTGTGTGTGTGTGTGAGAGGGTGTGTGTGTGTGAGAGAGGGTGTGTGTGTGTGTGTGAGAGGGTGTGTGTGTGTGTGTGTGTGTGTGTGCGTGAGAGAGGGTGTGTGTGTGTGTGTGTGAGAGGGTGTGTGTGTGCGCGCACATCTCTCCTCCTTTACTGTCATAGATGGAGGGGAGTCTCGTCCTCTTTGATATTGAAGTGAGCCGGGAGTCTTGTCACTGCGTTGGTGTGTGTGTGTGTGTGTGTGTGTGTGTGTGTGTGTGTGTGTGTGTGTGTGTGCGCGCGTCTTGTTCTTCCCCGGGGACAGGTGCCTGTGTGCCATACCTCCACATCTAAAGACTAGTCATGATCGAGGAAGGAGGACAGAGGAGGAGGAGGAGGGAGGAGGAGGAAGAGTTTCATTCTGCTGGATAACAACAGAAATGACCTCCTTGAGGAAGTGGGTGGAGTCAGCGAGAGGACGTGGTGATCTCTCGCTGACCCAGATAACTGCCACATCCGATATGAAAACAATACACACATTCACACACACACACACATTCACACACACACACAATCAATCAATCAATCAATCAAAGCTTTATTTGTATTTGTATACACACACACGCAGACACAGAGTACACACACACACACACACATTCGCCAGCCATCGGGCACTACTTCAGACACGTTGGAAAGAGAGAAGGGAAGAATAAAACGGTCAAGGCATCTTTAATGGAATGAGATTTTTTGTTTTTTTTGCGCTGACCGATTTAATTTTCTTCAAAGGCACACAGGCAATCACTGGCACTGTCAAACAGTGGTCGAACTATAATATTTCCAAACACGCACGAACACTAGGGCTGGGTTTAAAAAATCAATTAATCGATTCTGAATCGCTTAATCGATTCTGAATCGATTCTGAATCAAATGATTCAGAATCGATTCATGAATCCCAAAATCTATCTTTTATTTAATGAATGGATGAATAGATGAAGGAATGAATAGTTCATTCATTCATTCAATCATTCATTAATTTTTGGAAATCAGTATCGATACCCAGCCCTAGTATTGATGTGTTGCATAACTTGGCAGTCATGTAATTAAGGTTACAGCTAAAAAAGGTTTTAGTAACACTAACCGAATCGATATTGAATCGAATTGAATCGTGATAATCGATTCTGAACCTTGTGAATCGGAATCGAGTCGATTCTTGAAATTCGAATCGATACCCAGCCCTAGCGAACACACAGCCTTTCACACACACACACACACACACACACACTGAGAATCAAACGCCAACACATTCCGTCCCCATTGATGGTACCTCGTGCCAATCGCTGTGGTGAGTAACATTATTGCTGACTCCCTGTAACACACACACACACGCGCGCACACACACACGCGTGTCGTTGTGGCCTGGCCGGAACAACGGCTGGCGTTCCGGCCGCCGGGGTCAGACGCGCGTGCACGCCGGCGCGCCAGCGGCGCGGATTTAGGAACCGTAGCGCGGTTTGCGTGAGTTCCTGGAAAAGAGAGTGTGTGTGTGTGTGTGTGTGTGTGTGTGTGTGTGTGTGTGTGTGTGTGTGTGTGTGTGTGTGTGCGCGCTCTGGCTCACTGCAGCACTGTGCTGAGGGGATTAGGCTGTAAAGCCAGGCCTATTGTCCTACACTGGAATGTACAGAGCCAGAGTGTGTGTGTGTGTGTGTGTGTGTGTGTGTGTGTGTGTGTGAGTGTAGTTGGGCAGGGCAGTGATTCTCAAACTTTTCCCGCGACCGCCGAAATAATGTTGGCAGAGATTCGCGACCCCCACCCTCCCCCCGAAGAGCTTCGGACGATCTGACGAGAGCACAAACGCTCACACACACACACCCCAAATACACAAACGCTCACACACACACACCCCAAATACACAAACGCTCACACACACACACCCCAAATACACAAACACTCACACACACACACCAAATATACAAACACTCACACACACACACCCCAAATACACAAACACTCACACACACACACCCCAAATACACAAACACTCACACACACACACCCCAAATACACAAACACTCACACACACACACCCCAAATACACAAACGCTCACACACACACCCCCCAAATACACAAACGCTCACACACACACCCCAAATACACAAACGCTCACACACACACACCAAATATACAAACGCTCACACACACACACCAAATATACAAACGCTCACACACACACACCCCAAATGCACAAACGCTCACACACACACACCCCAAATACACAAACGCTCGCACACACACCCCAAATACACAAACGCTCACACACACACACCCCAAATACACAAACGCTCACACACACACCCCAAATACACAAACGCTCACACACACACCCCAAATACACAAACGCTCACACACACACCCCAAATACACAAACGCTCACACACACACACCAAATATACAAACGCTCACACACACACACCCCAAATGCACAAACGCTCACACACACACCCCAAATGCACAAATGCTCACACACACACACCCCAAATACACAAACGCTCGCACACACACCCCAAATACACAAACGCTCACACACACACACCCCAAATACACAAACGCTCACACACACACCCCAAATACACAAACGCTCACACACACACACCCCAAATACACAAACGCTCACACACACACCCCCCAAATACACAAACGCTCACACACACACCCCAAATACACAAACGCTCACACACACACCCCAAATACACAAACGCTCACACACACACACCAAATATACAAACGCTCACACACACACACCCCAAATGCACAAACGCTCACACACACACCCCAAATGAACAAATGCTCACACA
>NC_140250.1:1720806-1750806 GCF_949987555.1 Borostomias antarcticus | reverse complement strand
AATGTGCTTGTATGTATGTGTGTGTATAACCGTTTGTGTTTTAATGAACAAAATCAATTTCTGGAAACCGAAGCCACAAGGTCCCCAGAAGACTGCTGTTGTCAAGGGCAACTGCGTCAGCTACCTTTAGTTACCATCCCCATGACGACTGCTAGACGAATGTGAGAAGAAAAACAGTAGTGTCTCAGTTTCAAGCTGAACTGTTGCCTCCGGGCGTGAAATTTAGCTGATTAAACTCCTACTCCCGGAATGACCCTCTTCCCTTGCCGCTTCCCCCTTGAAAATCAATCCACCGGAGAAACATAGAAAAGCTTTATGCATTGTCGTTTTAATTGATACAATATGTACATCCATTTTTTCATTCATAATGCATGAAACCTTATCTTTACATCTTTACAGGGTTCCCATTGGTCGGTCAAAAACAAAGGGTTAATATTAACTCTGCAGCGTGATCATTACGGTGGGTTACCAAAGCAACGGCAGAAGGAACCGAAAAGGTAAACAGAACCTTGGTCATCACTGCAGCCACACTGACCAGAGGTCAAGACGGGTCAGGTCAGCACGGCCAAGCCAATCCACGCCCTATATTCACACTTCAGCCAAGTTTCAACTACCGTGCTCTCAAGACCTCTTTTTTCCCTCTTTGTCCCTCGTTTCATTATAAACAAAACCCAAGCCTTTCTCCCTCTGGTTCACCTTGCCCTCTGGGTCACATTCCTCCAGAGTAACTGGCCCCCGAGCGACAGTTGAGGCGGACGCCTTGCACTGTTCCCCTACTTGGCCCGCCGCCATTATACCTCTGAATGCTGTCAAGCCACCCTTCTCTTCCCTCCCCAACTCCAAGGTCGCTTCGGGAGTCCCCTTTTTCTCCCCTTATCCTTTCACTCCCCCCTCCCCCCCCCCCCCCATTCTCCCACACCCTCCCATAGTATTTCCCACCTCCCCTCCCTCCCTCAGGGCAGGCCGACTGACCCGACTGCCTCCCCCCTCCCCTCTCTCTCTCTCAGTGTGGCTGCATGTCATTCCCCTGCTGTGCTTTGTGTGGGCTGGTCTCCTAGCAACAGACAGCCATGACAGGGTTCCAAAGCGGAGAGAATCGGTAGCTGGCTAGCTGGCTAGCTAGCAGGCTAGCTGACACCGCTACTGCAGTGTTGGATGCTCTCCAGCTACTGAGATAGCCTAGCCCCAGACCGGTATGACCTTCAGCCAGCTACAACGTGTTCGTTGACTAGCAGCGAGACATATTGTGACTCAGGTGGGACATCTTTGAGTCTTCAAGGGAGTCAAAAGTAATGTTAGCATCGTGACTATAGTTGGTGAGGGGCAATACACGTCTCTAGAGCTAGGCTGATACTGAAGTATTCCAGCAGATAAACAGGACACTATTGGCTGACCTTGGGGTCACTGGGTTTAATCTAGACAAACCCAAACAGTCCTGGAGAAAGATGGCACGGTCTCTGAAAGTGGTTGAAAACTGGTCACTGGGTTGTTATGAGATATGTATACTTTTAAGAGGTCATCTATGTTAACGTTACCTCTGTCTAAGATTTAGTGTGATTTATTTCTTTTGTAAACATGTTAAAATATGTTGTATTTAAATTCATAGTTTCTGTTACAAAAGGATCAAAAAATATCCCCCGGATGCTATTTACAGTAAAATACACTTTACAACTTTACATTTACTAAATTGTTGATTAAAAAAACTTCCCTAGCAAGAAAATCGTACAAGCTCTGTAAAGTGGTGATCATTTCAAGTTTTGCAGCATGCTGTTTTTGAACTTGTTAACTATTTCAGTACAGCTGTAGGCCTAGGTGGTAGTGACAAATTTTAAGAAATCGCATTGCAGTGTGAATGTCGACTACGAGCGAATCAGAAAGGAGGTCGGTTATGGACTGACCAATCAGAGAGAGCAGAGCAAAGAGACCCATTTCAGGATGCGTGCCATCTTCCTCCATTGCTAGAACGTGTCCGTCTTAGACTTGACAGTCTTTTCCCCTTTCCCAAAGACAACTGTACAAAGTTGCACCTCTAGAATTAATCAAGTAAAAAAAAAAGTACGCCTCTTATGAATTAAAATACAAAAAGAATCATTGTACAATCACATCTCTTCAGGCCTCTACATATTTAACTCAAGTGGTGATGTTGCCATGCCACGACTGTGATGTGCCACAGTGACTGCCACCACTAGTATACAGTTTTATGGGATATAACATCAATGCAGCATTTCGCGTTAAAATCCTTTTAAGATTGTATCTCGTTGTCGTTTTTTGTGTTTGTTTTGTATTTATTGCTTGATTAAGATGGCACGTGGGCGGGATTTTCCAAATGACACCAGGAAATACAGGCTCTGTGTTGAACACAATGTACTGCAGCCATGGAAAGAAAAACGCAGAAAAACTTTCACCTTTGGCAACTTTCAACCTCCAAAACAAATAGCTGTGGATCATCATAAGTAATACATAGTTTATATGATGTCGTGTACATATGCTTATGATACATACAGTATATGAGCAGAAAGCGGTAGAGTATTAATTTAGGAAATAATAATAAAAAAAAATCCATTACTGTCATAGCAAAACAAGACACGATTGTGCTACAAGTGCTTCTGTGTTCTTGGCACCTGTGGCCTCGGGGAGTGGGTCCTCTTAAAGACCCAGAGAGGAGTGGTTATCATTCCCTCATCAGAGACGCAGAGAGAGAGAAAGAGAGAGAGAGGGAGTCCATGGTGTGGAGTTCTGTGGTAGACCTCCCCCCCCTCACTCCTCATCCCTCGCCGTGTCAGTGGGCCATTCCAATGGCGGCCATCTTCTCTTACAGTTCCAAAATCCATCAGAAGAACGGATGAAATCAGAAACAGAAATTAAAATAGGTTGCTGTAACTCAGACATCGACAGTAGCGATAGCTATTTACACATTCACTCAAAATGTCTAATGTTTCTGGTTTTTCCCTCAATGACAAAAAGACAAACTGATATAGCTGCTTTACTTGTAATGTCTTCATTCTTCCTCTCTCAGAAAATAATATATAAGAAAAGAAACACCTTAAACCTTATAAAGACCTTAAATGTTTGATCACTTTACATTCATCTGCTTTCTCCCCCAAGGCTTCTGAAACTAAACACTCACAGAAATACTTACAGGGTATTACATTTGTGCAGATTTGAAATCGATACTTCATGCAGTGAAATATCTGGATCAAGCACAAAGAACATAGACCCATTTCCATTCTTTTTTTTTTCAAGTGTGAGGGACTGAGATAAAGTTTGAAACCACGTTTTTAAGACTTAAAACTACAGAGGCGGCGTCGGGCTCCGTGACTTGGCCTCGACGTCCGCCTTCAGCAGTGATATCGGGCGTTCGTTTTTGGATCCTGAAAGGAGGCCTTCAGTTCTTAGGCAGCATACATTTTACACGTCCCTACAACCTCAACGCGACGTTCTCCTGCCGACACTTCCAACACTGAAACAACATGGTCCCCGTTTCACAGGAACTAACAAGAGAGAGAAAAAAAAACTCGAGAGAATCTTGGATTGTACGTACGTCAGTGTAACTGCAGCGGAATGGTGTGTAACGAGTCGGCTACACACTAGCGGTTGCATACATGTGGTTGCTCTACATTCCAATAGCGAATATGCTTTACCAGTAGGCTATCATGTGTGGCTGTAGCATTCACCATATAAACACAAGAGTTACGACTCTTCAAATGGGTAGTTGTCATGTCAGTACCATGTCAGTGCAGTTTGTCTTGTATCACTCGCAACAGAAAAACGGGGAGCTTTCATTCAGCTACCTTAAGCCATATGGTTTGGGGTGGGGGGGTATTTCAATCGGTATGTCAAAATGACAGTCTATGGCCTTTGTGAAGGCTTGGACTATTTGACCAGGATTTTCACCGGTAGGTATATGCATAATTTGATGAGCCCAACATCATTTAAGTGGCCAACACAAGCCAAGATGGCGGCAGCAGCAGCCGTGACTCAGGTTTGATAAGACCTCACGTTCTTCCGTTTCTCTTTCCAAACTCGACCCCTAGATCTACGTTCAGCGCACTGATTCAAACCCCCCCGCTATCCAAAACCCGGGCTCTGGATCAGTGGTTCTAGAACCGGCTTCGTTTACATCCGTTCCGACATGTGAGATACGACAGAGTTGGAGGATCGACCTTTTTCGGGGTCAAGAAAGTGAGAGGACAGAGGTCTCTAATTGGTGGGAATTAAAGAGGAAATGGTGTTTGTTTTGTTGCGCCCTCCACATCTATCTCTCTGTTCACATGGCCGAACAAGGGTTGAGGAGGGAGGTGTCATAACACACACAGTGAGAAGCCCTCCTGACAACACTGGACAGAGTCATGTGACATGTGACATCTGGTCTGTAGAATCAGTGGCAGATGACAGCCCTGTCCACCAATCGCAGGCTCTTATAGGCCCCTCACTGTCAATGATTGATATAGCCCCTCCCCCATCAGCAATGCAGAGAACCAATCGGATAGCATTAACACGATTTGTAAAGCAACAATATGAAAAAGAACATTATGATGCATTTCCACGGTTTTACACATGATAACAAGTGTCTCTAATTCATTTGCATTCAAAGACACATTTCATGCAAAAAAAACGGTCCTTTTTTTTTTCTCCAAACAAAGAAACACACAATGTAGTTTATATGTTCATCTAAAAAAGAAGCGTACTATCTTTCTTATTTATATATTTTTTTCACGTAATTGTACTCGTACTAGTTTTAATCAGGGCAGGCACCGTACGCACACACTGGCTACAGAGGCATGCCACACTTGCATTGCTTTTGCATTCGACTGCTGGCCGGCATGATGTCATCGAGGCAGTGCCACTTGTAATGGGTGTGTTTAATCGTCTGCAGCACCTCCGCACGCACGCTCACACACACGCACACTCTCACACACACGAAAACACACACGTGCATCCTCTCCTCCTCATGGCATCGTTTCAGTCCTACGGCTACAAAGGAGCGCCTCACTGCTTTGATGACATCACAGCGTAGCGCCGGGACCGGTGGCGGGTTTAAGGGGGGGAGGGGGTTTTACGAGCTCAAATGGATTCAAAGCAGCACAGCAAGGCTTTGTGGCGCATGCAGATATGGTGTGTGGGGGGGGTCGAGGGAGATGGGGAGGTTCTCGGGGGGGAGGCGGGGGGGGGGGTGTCTGGCCCAGGGTTGCAGTCAGATTTTTGAATGGGGGGGGGGGGGGGGTCAGATCGGGAGGGAAGGTCATGGCAGGGATGAGGATTCATGGTGGTCATCTTTTTTTTTTGTCCACTTGGTTTCATCTATATTAATGTTGTTTTTTTGTCACGTTTTGTTTGTTTAAACTAAGTACGACGCGCGCTGGGCTCCTAGTGTTTGCGGTCGCCTCTCTTTGCTGGGTGAGGGGGGGTGGGGGGGTGGAGGGGGAGAGAGAGGTTACCGTGGGGACAAGGTCTTTTGGGTATCTTAGCTACATGAAGGCCAACTGTATACACATTACACATACACAGAAGGGTACTAATGCCGTTGTTTGATATTCTGTTGTGTCTATAATATTGAAATCTGCTATATTTGTGCTCTGGTGCATATACTTATGTTAAGTACACATATTGCTAATTGTGTTTCTTCCCAATGATGATATAGATTGTGGTTACTTTGTACTTGGAGCAATATCAACACAACACACACTTCAATGTAGTAATGTGTCAATGTTAACAATTATAAAATCTCTTAAACTAGTCTCAATTAAATACCAAACATATTCAAAATGTAAATTTATCTTGATTCAATTAGGAAACAATTGATGAGTACACATAGAAATCAGTAATCTTATATGTTGTATTAGGTAATACTTTACTCATAGCTCAAGAAAAATGCATGTGTGTATTCATGCATCAAAGGCATGATGAAATTAGAAATAGATTAATGCTTAATTAACACTTATTGGAGGCCACTGGAGTAACTTATGTTGACCATAACCCCATCACACACACACTCGCTCACACACACACACACACACACTCACTCACATAAATACTGCCTTGAGATCAGTGTGACATTGCAGCAAGTAAGCTCTAGCCTCCTGTCATCCCAACCAATCAGAGAGCCTCTCGACAATTCCCATGCAGGTTGGACGGGGGGGGGGGGCACAAGATGGAGGGAGGGGGGGTGAGGGGGGTTGAGGGAGGGCGAGGGGTCAGATGACAGGAAGAGGAGGAGGAAATGCCTCGTGTTTGTTTCCTGTCCCCACAGGATGCTCAGGGCATGTCCTCTCCAGCTCTCTCTCTCTCTCTCTCTCTCTCTCTTTACCAGGCGAGAGGAGACTTGCTGTGCTTCAATATGGACTCTTATGCTGCTTTATCTTTGCCCAGCTCTTTTTGGTGTTTGGACCTACTGTAGTAGTCAGAGTGTTGTATACCTCAACCGCCCACTCCTCTCCTCTCTCTCTCTCTCTCTCTCGCTCTCTCTCTCTCTCTCTCTCTCGCTCTCTCTCTCTCTCTCTCTCTCTCTCAAGGGAGCTGCCTCTACCCAATCCCCATCAACACTCTTCTCTCCAGGAATGTCATACTAATTATATGGCTCATCCTTCTCTTCTCGACATCACACAATTCTGGAATTCTGAGGGGGCCTGGGTGGTGGTTGGGGGGGGGGGGCTAGTAGCAGTGGGAGGGGCTGCCTGCGGTAATGGCTACACGGAGAGGGGGGAGGGACAGAGAGAGGACTGGCGGGACAGCTCGGAATTGATCGCGATCACGTGACACGCGGGGACACAAAGGAAATTCTCTGTTGATGATGTCAGTCAGACTGGCATGGTAGAGGTGTGGATGTCAGATAGGGTTTTTGAGGGGGGGGGGGGTGGATTTTACAACCCGATAGGAGGGATAAATAACTAGTGGGGGGGCGGGAGTAAATAAAACACTAAATCCAAAATGTAAAAGGAAGAATACAAAAGAAAAAACAAACCATAAAAAAGTTAGTGGCTTAAGATGAGTAGAAAGAGTAAGAGTGATAGTAAAAGAGGAATAAAGAACTTTAATGATACCAAATAAATAAAGCTGTCAGAGAGGAGGAGCAGACGACTAGAGGGGGGGGCTATAGGGGCGCGGCGGTGGAGGAGGGTCGTTTGCTCCCTCTCTCTCTCTCTCTCTCTCTCTCTCTCCATCCCTTCACTCCTCGCGGAGCTGCAGCCGGTAGCGGTGGTAGCGGATCTGGAAGAACAGCCTCTCCAGCGGCGAGCGGGTGGTTCCGGGCAGCGCGTGGTCCTCGCTCGTCCCTGTCCGCCGGAAGCCCAGGGACTCGTACAGCTTGTGGGCGGCCATCTTGACGGCGGTGGTGCCCAGGACCACGGCGGCGTAGTCGTTGACCACGGCGAACTCCAGCACGCGGCGGCCCAGCGCCTTGGCGATGCCCTTGCCGCGGTAGCGCGCGTCCACCGACATGCGGCGCAGCTCCACGGCGTTGTCGTCCTCGCGGCCCCTGCGCCGCCACGATGCCCACCACCCGACCCTCCAGAACCGCCACCCAGAAACAAGACCCTGAGAGGGGGGGGGGGGAGAGGAGGGGGGAGAGAGAGAGAGAGAGGAGGAGGGAGGGAGAGAGGGGGGGGGGAGAGAGGTAGAGAGAGGAGGAGGGAGGGAGAGAGAGAGAGAGGGGGGGGGAGAGAGGAGGAGGGAGAGAGAGAGAGAGAGGAGGGGGGAGGGAGAGAGGGGGGGTAGAGGTAGAGAGAGGAGGAGGGAGGGAGAGAGAGAGGGGGGGAGAGAGAGAGAGAGAGAGGAGGGGGGAGAGGGGGGGGTAGAGGTAGAGAGAGGAGGAGGGAGGGAGAGAGAGAGAGGGGGGGAGAGAGAGAGAGGAGGGGGGAGAGAGGGGGGGGTAGAGGTAGAGAGAGGAGGAGGGAGGGAGAGAGAGGAGGGGGGAGAGAGGGGGAGGGAGGGAGAGAGAGAGAGAGAGGGGGGGTAGAGGTAGAGAGAGGGAGAAAGGGAGAGAAAGAGAGGGAGGGAGAGAGAAAGGGGGGGAGAGAGGGGGTAGAGGTAGAGAGAGCGAGAAAGAGGGAGAGAGAGAGGGACCAGAGAAAGAGACAGACAGAGGGAGGGAGAAAGAGAGAGGGGGGTAGAGGTAGAGAAAGAGGGACAGAGAGGGAGGGGGGAGAGAGAAAGGGACAGAGAGAGAGAGTGGGGAGGAGAGAGAGAGAGGGGGGTAAGACTCTGTCACCCCCAAACACACATTCACACACATGCACACGCTCAACAACACCCCCATATGGACCTAGTTAAGCTCACAGTCATCCCCCAACAGTTACCCTCCTCTCTCTCTCTCACACACACACACACACACCATCACAGCTTGTAATGTAAAACCCAGAGGCGACCTCAGTTGACCCTATAGGGTGGAGGCCAGAGGTGGTGTGTGTGCGTTGCCCTTGGCCCCCTCAACTCGCGCCCCCGCGGCTCACTGAGACGCCATTGTCAGACCTCAGAGGCCCAGTAGATCACATGAACGACCCCCCCCCCCCTCCGACAGCAGTGACCAGACAGACCCCGACGGCAACCTACAGCGCTGTTAACCCCTTCATCGCTCGCACGCCACGCCAAGACATGGCCACCAATGACCGGGATAGCACTACTAATACTACCACTATCACTCAGGCCGACGAATTGTCATGTTTCTTTCTAACTGTTGACGTGAGCGGTTGAGGTACAGTGGAAGTCGGTTTGTGTGTGTGTGTGTGTGATGTGCGGTATGCATCAAGATCAGCGTGAGCACCGCTGGCGAGGGCGTCCACCGGAAATCGCACAACGCTCGGTAGCGCTCATGTTAGGATGAGCACAGCGCCGCCGGACACACCTATACGATATCATTCCAATTCAAGATTTCAGTACATCTATTAATCTGCATCGGAAACAGTGAAGAATCAGACCTGTATTAGATTTTATTAAGCTTTCATCTGTGACAGGATTAGTATATATATATATATAAGTGTGTGTGTGTCCCTTTACTTTCTGTGAAGCACATTGTGTTGCCTCTGTGTATGAAATGTGCTATTTAAATAAAGTTTGATTTGATTTAACCATGACTGAATCATTTTCCGTGACCGAATCACTTCACTACTCACGGTCCGACTGGCAGAAATAAAAAACTGTTCCTCTGCTCATACTCCCCAACACACACACACACACATTTTCAGTCCCGCGCTAACACACACATCCATGCGCACAGATCACATATAATCACACACATTCTCGCTCTCACACATATGCACATTACGTCACACAACCCGACAGGCACACACACACACACACCCGTGGTGGTGATATTATCATAATGTGTTATGCCCGGTTCAGTGTCGTGAGCGATTTGGGGGCGGGGCTCTGTGTGGGGAATTAGGCTTCCGCCCCCGGGCTTCTCCTGCGGGGATAACAAACATCATCCGCAGGGTCGCCGCGGCAACCACCAACGTGTGCAGCCGGAACACCGGCAAGACGCATCATCTCCACAGGTGGAGGGAGGGACGGAAGAAAGGACGAGGAGGAGGGTTGGGGGGGAGAGAGGGGGAGGAGGAGGGTTGGGTTGGGGGAGAGAGAGGAGGAGGAGGGGTGGGTTGGGTTGGGGGAGAGAGGAGGAGGAGGGGTGGGTTGGGGGAGAGAGAGGGGGAGGAGGTGGAGAGGAGGAGGGGTGGGTTGGGGGAGAGAGAGAGGAGGAGGAGGGGTGGGTTGGGGGAGAGAGAGGGGGAGGAGGAGAAGGGGTAGGTTGGGGGAGAGATGAGGGGGAGGAAGGAGGGTTGGGTTGGGGGGGAGAGAGAGGGGGAGTAGGGTGGAGAGGAGGAGGGGTTGGGGGAGAGAGGAGGAGGAGGGGTGGGTTGAGGGAGAGAGAGGAGGAGGAGGGGTGGGTTGGGGGAGGAGGAGGGGTTGAGGGAGAGAGAGGAGGAGGAGGGGTGGGTTGCGAAGAGAGAGGGGGAGGAGGAGGTGGAGAGGAGGAGGAGTGGGTTGGGGGAGAGAGGGGGAGGAGGAGGGGTTGAGGGAGAGAGAGGAGGAGGAGGGGTGGGTTGCAGGAGAGAGAGGGGGAGGAGGTGGAGAGGAGGAGGGGTGGGTTGGGGGAGAGAGAACCTGGTTTCTGTGAGGGGTTTAAAAACTGCTTATGTGACGGGTGAGGTGAATTCACAATGACGTTTCAGCATTGGAACGGCCGCGCCTGCATTTCCGACATTATGTCCGGCGGAGTGTGTGACCGGTTCTTAACCAATGGCTGCTCCTGCCTCTGGCCACATGGCAGGTTCACTCCCTTCCTTGACAAAGAGAGACAGGTCTGCAGTTCCTGTGTCCCTGGGGGTGGTGTGTGTGTGTGTGTGTGTGTGTGTGTGTGTGTGTGTGTGTGTGTGTGTGTGTGTGTGTGTGTGTGTGTGTGTGTGTGTGTGTGTGACCATCTGTCAGAGCAGAACCTGTGCCAGCAATCGGGACAGAACACACAAAACCACCACTCGAAAAAATCAAATAATCAATTTAATGGAGCTCTAACGTAAATAAATCACCCCCTTAAAACTGAGCAGACGCAGTGGGCTGCACAGGTAGCCTACAGTTGAGTTCAGTCCCGGGCTTCTGTGGGACAGAATGATAGCCTGGTATGACCATCCCGATCTCGCGAGCTCACTGCTTCGCTCCGCAATATCAGAACGTGATCTCGCGAGAACGGGATGGTCGTACCAGACTATCAGAATGACGGTTCCGCCTGTCTGACAGACGGGTTAAGACGAGTCAGAATACGGTGTGTCTCGGGACCGCTAGCGTCAGCGAACTGTCCGAAAACGATGGCTTTCCGTGACATTTTTGTATGAAAATATTGTTAAGGAGGAGATTCGGGAGGGGAATAATGATGAGGAGATCGAGGCTGACGCTGCAGCAGATGTTGATCCAGTCTGCAGCTCAGCCCGAGAGAGCAGAGCTTCAGTACAGGGTTGAAGAAGCTGAATGAATAGTCTATACATGCGGCAACTGTGATTAACTACAATTAGTCTATTAAGGAGCTAAAATTAGATTTAGAAGCGTAACGTCAGCAAAATTTGTTATTTGTGATGCCAGCCAATTTTTTTTCTTTTGCAAAACTGAAACTCCCCTCGGGGCTAAGCAAGTCCCTGATGTCTTTGAATGCTTGTGTATGTGTGTGTGTGAGTGTGTGTGTGTGTGTGTGTGCGGAAAAGAAACAACACACCATTTCTTTTTGAAGTGAAGAGATTCTACAGATCTCAGAGGGACGGGGTACACACACACACTCACACACACACACACACACCCTTCTACTGTGTGTGAGCGAGGGGGGGGGGGGGGGTGAGCTCTTCTGAGCACAGAGAGAGAGAGAGAGAAAGAGAGAGAGAGATCAGAGGACAGTCATTTGTCACCCTCAGCCTGGAGGGTGTGGTGGAGGTTGCCGTAGCGATGTTCTGAAGGGAGAGGGACTGCTAAACTGAGCCAAGATGGCGGATGGGGGGTGGGGGGGTTGAAGGTTGAGAAACAAATCTTTAGGCTTGGAGGGAGTCATTCGTACTGGTCTCCTCGTAAGAATTTCATCAGCAAGTCACTTTTTTTTCTGGCATATTACAGCAATACAGTACTCTATCTCTCTCTCTCTATCTCTCTATCTCTATCTCTCTATCTCTCTCTCTATCTCTCTCTCTGTCATGGAGCTTAACATGATTGCTGTCTTTCCTGTCAGTTGAAACCCAGCAGGCTAATTCTGTTGAGAAGCGTTGAGTCTAGACATAACCCAGACCATGGCGGGGGACTGTCTAGGCAAACGCCTCCCTTAGCACTGTGTGTGTGTGTGTGTGTGTGTGTGCGTGTGTGTGTGTGTGTGTGTGTGTGTGTGTGTGTGTGTGTGCTTATTCAAAAGCTTATAAGTGGTCTGCTCAGCGTGTATAGTGTGAGTTCAAGCTCATGGCAGGCGTTACCAAAGCTTGTTGCGTGCACGTTAGTGAACGCGTGCACGTTAGGCCTTTGTGTGTCCGCGTGGGGATTGCGCAACAATGCTCTTGTGCATTTCCTAATAAGTGATTCTTGATGTGTGATTCCTGGTGTGAAGGTCCTGCAGCATTGTGTTGGTGCGTGAAGTGATATCATGTGATACCTGCTGTGTCGCCCCCTCCCCCACCCTCCCACTCAAAGACCCCTCCCCAGGAGCAGAGTGCATGCTGGAGTATGGATCTGCCTGTCATGAGAACACATCAGCGTCCCCCCCTGTCAACTCACCTGACTAATCGGAGCAGGAGCAAGAGATCAGCAACACACACACACACACACACACACACACATACATACATAGGCCTGATCTGTACACATGCACACACACACACAATGCACACGCATGTAGGCGCACACACACATAGCAAACATAAGATATATATGAAATATTCATACACGTGCGCGATGCGCACGCATGTAGGCGCACACACACATCAAACATAAGATATGAAATATTCATACACACGCATACATTTAGAATTTTTACTTGAGTGAATCGATGTTCTGACATGTACGTTGCAGCTACACACACACACACACACACACACACACACACACACAGTGATGGCTTTAAAACGAATAGCACCGAGCCTATGCTGCAACCCCCCATCATGATTAATGTCTGTGAGGTAATGGAGCACACATACAGGGTTAGTGTGTGTGTGTGTGTGTGTGTGTGTGTATGAGAGAGAGCCTGTGTGTGTGTGTGTGTGTGTGTGTGTCACACAGCCTGGGAGGAGTCATGAGGATCCTGAGAGCTACCACTGTGTGTGTGTGCGCGTGTGCGTGTGTGTCACAGAGGCTACGACAAGGATCCTACACCTACCCCCTACCAGATCACCTCCATAGATTCCCCCCCCTGACCACGAGAGAGAGACCCCCTGTCTGAGAGAGACCCCCGTCTGAGAGAGACCCCCGTCTGACCGAGGAGGGCCGGGAGGGCCCACCAGCGCCTCTGCTAACGGCGTTGACGTTAATGTCGCTGTCATCTTCGCCCTCTCCCTGCGCTAGTTCATTCTTCTTCTAGTATCGATTCACGGTGTTTTGTGACGGGCCGATGGCGACAGCGCCTACTGCGCTACACTTCCGCCGACTCGTTCCTCAGCGAATGAGCTTGCGCCGTGCGGCGAGAGAGGCGGGGTCAGAGGAGGAAGTGCGGCTGTGCGCTTCCTGTGGGCTCGGGGCTGAAGTGAAACGTCAGGCCCTCCTTCTCTCCTTCCTCTATATCTCTCTTCCTCGTCTCTCTTCCTTGTCTCTCTCTCTTCCTCGTCTCTCTCTCTCTCTCGTCTCTCTCTTCCTCATCTCTCTCTCTCTCGTCTCTCTCTTCCTCATCTCTCTCTCTCTCTTCTCTCTCTCCCTCTTAAGGTGACAAACAAGGGATGGAGGGAGAGGGAGGAAGGGAGGGAGGAAGGGAGGGAGGAAGAGAGGGAGGAAGAGAGAGGGCCACATTAATTTAGTATTTCTGGAGGTGATTCAGCTGACGGGCATGAGGGCTCCCCTGGGAGACCCCTTTTGTCTACCCAGCAACCCTTATTACCACACACACACACACACACACACACACACACACTGTGTCAAATATAGCCTTGTTGAGGTGCAAACCCTTCCCCCATATGCCCATGCAATGCTCCCATTTTCGATCTCTCTCTCTCTTTCTCTCTCTCTCTCTCTTCCTCTCCTTCAGCAGAGTTATAATAAGCAGCAGGTACCGTTGGAGGTACAGTAGCTAGCCGGCAGTCTCCCCTCTCTCTCTCCCTCTCTTCCTCTCTCTCTCCCTCTCTTCCTCTCTCTCTCTCCCTCTCTTCCTCTCTCTCTCTCCCTCTCTTCCTCTCTCTCTCCCTCTCTTCCTCTCTCTCTCTCTCCTCTCTTCCTCTCTCTCTCTCTCTCTCTCTCTCCCTCTCTTCCTCTCTCTCTCTCTTCCTCTCTCTCTCTCCCTCTCTTCCTCTCTCTCTCTCCCTCTCTCTCTCTCCCTCTCTTCCTCTCTCTCTCTCCCTCTCTTCCTCTCCCTCTCTCTCTCTCCCTCTCTCTCTCTCTCTCTCTCTCTCTCTCCCTCTCTTCCTCTCTCTCTCCCTCTCTTCCTCTCTCTCTCTCCATGCCTTCTGGAAAAGAGTGCGCTCACACACTCACGTGTGTCTGCAGGGAGGAGAGAGAGAGAGGAGAGAGAGGAGAGAGGAGAGAGAGGAGAGAGAGAGAGGAGAGAGAGAAGGAGAGAGGAGAGAGAGGCTAGCCTCCAGGTGACCTCTCCCGTCTAGACATGCAGGCCCCTGTGTGGGACTGGCCTTGACCTGGACACACACTCTCTCTCTCTCTCTCTCTCTCTCTCTTTCTATCTGTCCCTCTCTTTCTTCATACTCTTGAGTGATTGTTCCCCACTGAATGTGCTGTAGATTAACATAACTGTGCAAGATGTAGTCGTGTGTGTGTGTGTGTGTGTGTGTGTGTGTGTGTGTGTGGGGGGGGGGGGGGGGGCTATCTAGTGATTTATCAGTTGATTGATTGGTTGATTGATTGGTTCGCTGATAAAACCGTGAGTGTTTATTGGTGGATTGTGTCAGAGGAATGCCACATCCCAACTCTTGTTTGAATGAAAGCTCACAGCCCCTCCCCTTTTGTCATAAAATGCCTGCTTAAGCCCCCCCACCCACTGGTCTCTTTTGTCCCTGTGCAAACACACGCGCGCACACACACACACACACACACACACACCTTTAAACAGAACATTGGACTGAGATGACAGCTGGTCTTCAGTGACAGGGGAACGAGTGATTACAGAGTGGACACACACACACACACACACACACAGAGGAAATAAGGGTATTGATCGGTCAGCTCCTGTCCCCGTTTCCCTGTCCCCGTGTCCCTGTCCCTGTCCTGGGCTAGCTGGGGCTTGTGGACGCTAACGCGGTCTGCTCATCTGCTGCAATGGTGTTCAGTCTCCCTGGTGTCTGAACAGCTCGCCTGCCTCGACTCACACACACACACACACACACACACACACACACACATTATACACTCTCCATATGTCTCTCTTAAACACAAGCACTGCTTTTCTTCCCAATCATACACACAGACCCCGCTCCCTCCCCCAACACACACACACACACACACTCTGACGAACACGTCGACAACACCTATCTATCTACCGGCTCCGTGGTGCAGCCCGAGTGTGTCTGTGTCCTCGAGCCCGTTCTGTCCGCGCCGTCGTAATCATGACCGTTCTCTGAGGGCAGTGGAGCCCGACCCGGCCCGCGCGGAAATAACGACCGGCTGGCGTGACGGCGGTGCCGACGGCGTGCGGACACCGGATTACCGGCGTGACAAAACTAAGGTGAAGAGAAACAAGGGACGATTCACTAGGCTTAGCGCACACCTGCCGGGCATCACCCGAGGCTAGCTTCCTGGGAGAACACACCACCCCCTAAGATGCTACCGTGTGTGTGTGTGTGTGTGTGTGTGGTTGGACCTATCGTGTTCCCAGGTCGCTTCATGTTTTGGATCATGGCAAGGTGATTGATTTTTCTAATTAGGGACTGTAATTGGGGAAACAGAGCCTGTCGTGGTTGTGCACTGCAGAGGGAGTGTCAGTATCAGCAGTTTTCCTCCAGCTAATCAATACCCCCCCCCCCCCCACACACACACCCCCATTAACCAATCAGAGCGTAGAGGGCCGCCTTGCATATCTGATCAGAGCAGTGGCTCTAGAGGCTACTAAACGCCCCCTGTTGACAAAGAGAACGCGCATTCCTCTCTACAGCTGGGGTTGCGTTCCCTCCCTCCGGTGTCATAGGGCTGCTGGCCCCCGATCGGCCCCTTACCTGCGGGTTTCATGTAATACGCCTCGATGTCGGCCATGTCCGTGTGGAGCGCGCAGTCCAGATAGCTGAGGATAACTTTCCTGCTGTAGAAGTAGCGCGCGGCCATGAGAATGAACGGCGTGCAGCTGGTCAGCGCGAGGGATTTGGTCACAACAAAGCACATGACTATGGAGATAAGGAAGAAAAATAAACGACACCTGTCAGAAAAGAGAATCAAATGTTGATTTGGGGCGGAATTTACCAGAGTTAACAGAGCAGTGACATTAAATAGGCAACACATCGTGCATGATCAGTTGGTGTCAGTAGTTACTTTGCAGGCTAAAACGGTCAGAGGAATCAGTCAGTCAGAGGAATCAGTTACGTCCTGCGTCTGGCAGTTGATTCGTTGGGCCTATACACAAACCTACCACTAAATACCCCAAACCTTCGATTCACTCTACCAAACCCAATACAGAGAATATTGAACTTTTACAGGTGCTGTCACACGGGGGCGACCGAGAGAAGCTTAGACAGCATCGTCTGCGCAGCATTGCGTGTTTCTGACTCGCAATAATCTTGTACCCCGTTGCACCACGACGTGGCGTGATCTCCTGCTCCTTGTCAACATTGCAAGTCTGCAGAATTGACCGTAGGTAGTCTACGTGGTAGTCGGCTCTAATTAGCACCTTGTCAAGGTTTCTGATCATTGCGGTAGGCTACCTATCAAAAGCAAAACAGGGATGTGCCTCCACATGGGTGTGTGTGAGTGGTTTTACCTGAACAGTGACTTACCATGAGCTATTAGCATTATTACCGTGAGCATTAGCCTACAGATGCAAGTGTCGTTTTGAAAGGATGCACATCGAGATAGCAAATGGTAAAAATGAATAGGCCTACAATTCAATCCATTTCGATTTGGGAATCCTCGCGCTTTTATGCATACTTTCAATGCTTGTTAATTCACAGGGGTACCATCTATACTTGAAGCATATCAAAGCGAGGATGATATATTTGTAACAAATAAGTCTGCGTTGAGGTGATGAACAAAGCCGGGCGCATCCCCTCCCATGCTGAGCCGGAGAGCGTGCACCGTCAGTGTGTGATGGGATGGGACCCGGTACGCACGCGCGCGCACACACATACACAAATACACGCACTACGGGCCAGTCCCTCAATTTCATTCATTCATTCATGCGTCCAAGCCCCGCATCGTATCTGTAGACAGCAGGCCCGCTGGCTATGCATGCTGCATGCGCTTCTGCCCATGTCTTTGTGTTGCAGGAGGCACGTGCCGGTTTTGAGAAACACAGGGCAACGAATTATATATACATTGATGACTTAATGTGTTAATATAATTAAATGCAATACATTTAATAAATTACGATATAGCCTATTGTTTAATGTGTTAGGACGAGTAGGCAGATCCATTTGTAAGGGACCAATACCCTAGTATAAATTAATGATCAAACCAATATGTTTCAATGCGTGACAACCTCAACCGAAAAAATTAGTCTATCCTAAAATTGTTGTATTGTGGGGATTAAGTTAGCCTACTCACGTGTCAGAAGGGCGTATAAGAGCTGGGTTTGAGTTTGTTGCTTCAGACCCCGGAATGCGGTATTGGGGATCCTCTCCATGATCCCCTCATAAAAGATGCGCCGCACTTCCCCGTGGTCCGCGCGCTCGAACTCGCGGATAAAAACCCGATCTTTCCTCACATCCTTCTCCTCGTGAGGGTTTAGGGACGGCGTGGAAGAAGTCCACATCTGCGATGAGGAAACAATAATTGAATCTTTTTTGGTCCCGTGTATGGCATCGTGTTCGTCCGCAACAATTTTAGTCTCGCAAACCATTTTTGGAGACGAACAATGCATGCAACTGGCCTCAAAAAAACAACTGAACTTGGAAAGAATAAAGAAATGTGTGAGGGGGGGGGGTGGTGATGCGTTTTAAATTGTGAAAGAAAAAATACGGGTGTTCTGCTGCAACCCTGAGCGTTTATCACGACCAAGGCTTGCCGGCGTATTTCAACCACTTTATATAATGCGACAGAACGGCATGATTCAGATTCAGGGGTTGGGATGGTCCACGCACGGCAGGGATTGGCTGTGCCGCTCCGCTGCGTGACGCTGATTGGTCGAGGGCGTCACATAGAGACCCTCCGTCGGATGGATTCTATAAACCTGAACATTCTCCTGGACCGGCGAAATTCCACACATGTGTGTTTGGTTTTTTTTGGGGGGGAGCGGCTTGTGTGTGTAGCCTCCAACGGCTGTTTATAAACAGAAAGCCTAGCCTATATCCTTCTCTTTAAACGCGTCAGAGTACCTGAGCCTCCCACCAGAGTATGAAATCAGTGCTCTTGCGTGACAAAGGCTGCTGCGTCAGTACATTGTCTGGTTTGGGCGCGTGGGGCTGTATTACAGCGAGGAATTATTATGTTCGGGTTGTTTTTGTTTTTTTGGGGGGGGGGGGGTAGGCTTTACTAAAGGTTGTCCCACGGGTAGCCTACTTCGCTTGGTTCGACCCCCCCTCCCGGTGTGTTGAGTGACAGCCCTACTGCACTGCAGTGCTCCCTCCCCGGCTTCCCTCGCGCCTCATCCATCCTCCTCCTTCGTCATCCTTCAGGAGGAATCTCGAGCTGCTCACGAGAACGCGGAGCAGAGCTACAGATATAGATCTCTCCTCCTCAACCCCTTTCAACGATAGATCTGTCCTCCTCAACCCTTCAACGATAGATCTGTCCTCCTCAACCCTTCAACGATAGATCTGTCCTCCTCAACCCTTCAACGATAGATCTGTCCTCCTCAACCCTTCAACGATAGATCTGTCCTCCTCAACCCTTCAACGAAGCCCTGCATCAAGTGATCTGCATCAAGCTGTCGTTGAGGTTTACATAGCCTATTCCTGCAATATGAGACAGACTGACGAAGACCAAACTATATCATTTAATACAATTGAGTGGCCTAGCCTTGGGCTGCATGTGTTTTGTGTCCAGAATTGTGGCCTAACTTGATTTCATATCAAATGCAACTTTTATCTAAGTTTGAGTTGACGTGGATGAATATCGTGCCTTCATTGAAAGACCGTAATGCGCCGTCTTCGCGTAGCCTATAGGCTACAGCCTATGGCTTCGAACAGGTTCAGAGCCAGTTTGAACTGGATCACCCCCTTCTCCTGCTCCTCCACACCCTCCCCCTCTCAGTGGACACACAATTCCCAGCCGGCCCATCGGGCTATCGCACCTTCAACCTTCCAGATGCGTGTGAGGTCTAGGTCCTGACTGGTCGGGTGGAAAAGCGAGCCGGTGAGAGAGGTTACAGCCAGGCGGCTTCCCTCCCCAGCATCAGCACTTGCGGCTGCTGTTCAACCGAGGCAGCAGCGCCCGACCGCCGGGGGATGCTCTCTGGGCATGCGCGGTCTTAGTGTGGCAGATCGCACGCGCAAGCCTCCGAGCACTGTGAGAGTGGCCGCGAGACCGAAATCCGCAGTTATATTTCCTCATGGAGAATTTTAGCCTAACTTGATTTTTTTTCGATGACTCGTGCACAACGGAACGCGAAGTGGTAGGCCCGGTTAGATCATACTAATCTGCGTTTGAAACAGTGGTGGGAGAGTTGCATCACAATCAACTATTAAATCACTTGTGTTGATTTAGTCTTGTACAGATCGTAGATCTCCTGCATGGATGAACAGAATGCGAGTGATGATGAGTCGCATCCAGGCAGTCTAGGCGTCGGGAGGGTGTCCTGTGTCTGTGTGCCGGGCTTACAAGCACATCCCCCGCCCACAACCTGGGAGGAGATGGAGGGAGGCTGGAGGTGGACGTGAGAGGGGGGTTGGGAGGAGTGGAGACGGGCTGGTGGTGGATGAGAGCTGGACGGGGGGAGGAGCGGCGAGCAGAGAGAGGCGGACTGCGAGGGGTGGGTGCAATGGTAGGTGGAGGAGGACGGAAGGGAGAAGACACACGTCCCTTGTCTCCCTCTTGTGGCCGAAGGGTTGTACTAAAAAAAAAAGCAGTTGTATGCTATATGCCGCTGCTGTTAAAGTTGATATAGATTGGCCTATAACATTTTTATGTAAGCGAATCCTTAAAAAAGGACCTACTGAGCTACAGCTGCCCCAAGGTCTTCTCTGTTGTGCTATTGCGAGTGTCTAATTACAAAGTAGCCAATTACTGTAATAAGATTACTTTTCCTGCTAACTAAGTACCTGGTAATGTAAGGGATTACAGTACGTTTGAATTGTCAGTAATCAGATTACAGTTACTGACTTAATAAATGTGAATAATGTGATTAGGCTACTTGAGATACTTACACATGCATAGTGACTGCTCCCTTTCATTTGGTTGATAGTCGTGCAGTCGTGCCTGAATTGACTGTTTATGTCTTCAGTGTGGGAGGATAATGAGCCTAGCATGCTAATAAGGGCTTTGGGGGGGGGGGGGGGGTGCATCTGTGTGTGTGTGTGTGTGTGTGTGTGTGTGTCAGCGTACGCATTTGTCTCTTTCTCCCCCCACCCCCCCACACACATCTTCAATGGCTATCTATCATTCCATCGTGGCCGGAGGAACAGCAGAGACTCAGAGTTTCCACAAGGGGGCAGAGCGCGTTCCCACAGTCAGCTGTGCACATGTGCCAAGAGTGCTGGTGTAGGATCAGACTTTATTGTGTCTATTAGGCCTATGATCTAAGATGCAAAACTGATCCTTGATAAGCCCTTCTATCGCGTGTTTGAGTGTGTGTGTGTCGGAATTGAGGAAAGTGTCCAAAGTCTCTAAAACCGTTTCCACATGGCAGACACTAAACCGCGGACAGAGCCACAGAATCTGGAAAAGGCTGTCGAGGACGCAGACATGAGCCCAATTCTCTTTGACCCAAAATCTCGCCAACACCCACTAACATCTGGCTTTTGTCGTCAGTGTGAAAGGGAACACTTCTGTCCCGTGTCTGATGACTGTCGGCCTCGGTAGGCACAGGACTCTCCCGGCTCCTGCTCCGATCGGCAGCGATGTAAACACACCCCTGGGTCGACCCGCGGAGGCACACTGCATGGTGGTCCGTCGTCATAGTCCCTTGTTGTCCAAACGATTCACTTTTGCCTCTTGCTACATGTATCAATCGTGCGGCTGTGTGTTTTCGAGGCAGTAAATAATGAATGAACCCTTAGACCGCGATTCAAACTTTGAACTGTCACAAAGTGCCTCTATCACTGCGGGGCAGTCTGTATTTGGGTGGAGGAGTGGGGGGGGGGTCAGGGGAGAGGAGGAGTGAGAGATAGAGGCTGGTGGTGGATGAGAGTCAGGGGAGAGGAGGAGTGAGAGATAGAGGCTGGTGGTGGATGAGAGTCAGGGGAGAGGAGGAGTGGGGAGGAGAGAGAGGCAGTGTGCAGGGGGGAAGGGGGGGTGGTAGGTGGAGAGAGGGAGAAGGAGGGAGGGATGGAGAAGACGCAGATCCTCCACCTCCCTCTTGTGGCCTGTGGGTGGTACTGACTGAAGAAGCAGTTTGATTAGACATGCTGCTTCTGTGACAGCGTTTATATTGTTGACACATATGCAACGCAACAGGCTCACTTATTCACAGCATAGTTGAGGCTCACAAAACAGTCGATGGTCGATTCTGTATCCGACCCATTATTATGTGTATAGGTGTGTAGGTAAGTAATAAAGGGTTGTTCATCTACATTTAAATGTATTTTGATCTCTTCTGACTAGATAGATGTCTGGTCTAGGTACTGTAGTTGCCTGATAACCTTCATCCTTCAACTCCCAAACTGACAGTTTCTCATCAATAAACTCATTGACCACTTTTCAGTGGCTTTGAGTCTTTATTTATGTTTTTTATTCACATACATGAGAACAGAATGGCCGAGGCATCAGGCAGCAAGATATGATCTATCTACTAAAACCATCTTGTAAATAGCTTTGGGCATCTTTGAATTTGGATATAGGGCATAGCAAATATTATTTACACACACACGCTCGCGCGCACACGTTTGCTGATGTTTGCAACCAATAGAATGAAGCCACATTTTCAGTTCTAGCTACATGTTCACACCCAGATAGCAAGCGGATCTGGGCCATATACAGGCCAGATCTGGCCCTTGTGGTTTTGTTCCGGCCCATATATGGCCCAGATCCGCTTGCTATCTGGGCATGTACAGCTCCAAAGGCAAAAGAGCTGTGCGCACATCCAACCTCAGTAGGCCAGGTGCTGGATCTCAGAGTACATACGTGAGAAGAGAGGACAGATCCACACACTGATATCTCCCGGTTCACTTTATTGAAAATAAGCAACGTTTTGACCCTTAGGTCTTCATCAGGCAACTTCCACAAGGGTCGAAACGTTGCTTATTTTCAACAAAGTGAATGGGGAGATGTCAGTATCTTTCCTCTCTTCTCACATGTACAGCTCCACCATCATCCCTGTCCCCAAGAAGGCAAAGATCCCCGGCCTGAATGACTACAGGCCCGTCGCCCTGACCTCTGTAGTAATGAAGGTCTTTGAGCGCCTTGTTCTGCTGCACCTCAGATCCATCACTGACCCTCCGCTGGACCCTCTGCAGTTCCCCTACAGAGCAAACACGCCCTTTCTGAAGCGTTTCAGAAGGAGAGATTTGTGTTCCGTGGCTAAAGGTCCCAACAAGAGGCCCCAAGAGTAAATAATAGAGGTGATGATGATGATGATGATGATTCAGTGACGAACTAGAGCACACCAGGACAGAGCACACATAGCACAGATCGCGTGGCTTAATTAAATAGCATGATGTAATTCTTCAAGTAAATGAACAAACACTAGATCATGTTCTCCCCCCTCAAGGCTAACTGTCTCGACCAACTAGTTTATAAAAACCTGGCGAATTCCACATAGAAACTATTCACAGCTGCGATTTGAAGACATCCCAGAGGACAAGTCAACTGGCGCAGACATCTTTGTGGTGAGTTCTTCTTTCTACTAGAGCGAACCAGACATGGTCACACGCTACAAGTACTCACTGATACTTTTGAGCTTTTTGTGAGCTTGGAATCTCTACCATACTGTCTGACTACCTATAATACTGCATCTAACATCTCTGGTTAGTTTAAAACCTAATTTGTGGGTTCTCAGGTGTCCTCTTGATGTCTTGAAAGCGTGCCTTCAGCCTCTGCTTGCCTGGATGCTGCTTACTGTAGATCCTAATGGCTTTTAGACTTGTCTAGATGTCTGTATTTTGTATTCATGTCCCATTGTTATATGTGTGTACTGCTCTGTGTATATCACGTGAGTGAAGAATGCCTTTGTCATGTATGACCACTCCTGTGTATGAAGATGTCTGATCCGTTCATGTGTTTCTACAGGAAATGAAGACCCATATTATGTTCTTGCTTTTCGCCCTCATGGGCGCGATCAACACCCTGGCAACGATGGAAGGTAATGAATGTGTGTGTGTGTGTGTGTGAAACCTTTAAACTACTTACCTCTCTCTCTCTCTCTCTCTCTCTCTCTCTCTCTCTTCTTCTTCGCTCTCTTTCTGTCTCCACATCTTTCTATAACCTGATCTAGCAAAATTATCTTTACAAATTGCTAAACAACTAAGATGTAACATTTCTTTCACAGAGACCACTGCTGAGGATGACACTGAGGATGACGCTCAGGATGATGCTGAGGATGATGCTCAGGATGACGCTCAGGATGACACTGAGGATGACGCTCAGGATGATGCTGAGGATGATGCTCAGGATGACACTCAGGATGACAGACCAATTATCAGACTTTCTCAAAAGTGCTAGTTTTGTCAACGTTTTGATCTGAACCATTGTCTATGATCATAAGTAACCTTAAAACAGGGCTAAACATGCATTTTAATTTTCCCTTTACTTTACTTTAGAAATGTGGGAATATAGAGCTGTGGGAATATAGAGCTGTGGGACCATAGAGCTGTGGGACCATTGGGCTGTGGGACTATTGGGCTGTGGGAACAAAGACCCATAGACACGCTCCCCTTCCGGCCTATAGGCCTACTCACAGTAGCAAGTAAGGAGGATGTATTTTAATGTTTTAACGTGACCCGCCTGTCTGCTCTGCATAGCCCTGCTTCCTGGACTGTCAGGAAGTACTGCATCAATGCGTCATAGTTGAAGCTCTGCCCTGCGTTGGGGCTCCGCCCAGAGGCCAGAGGAAGAACTGCACCAGATTGTGTACCTGTTCCCCATTATAAATAGGCCTACATAAGATATACAGTATGTGTGTGCGTGTGTGCTGACAACAGCACTTCTCTGAGATGCATGATGCACTTTCCATTGGCCATACAGAAACATTAATGTGCACTGTCCCTGTACAAATATATAAACTATGCCAATCTATAGTCTTGATGCTTTTAATGTCTCATGTAAAGATCTCTGAATTGCCTTGTTGCTGAAATGTGCTATACAAATAAACTTGCCTTGCCTATAGCTTTTTTAGGTAATAGCTAAGAATTCATTGAAAGGTGGGGTGTTGATATACTCATGTTTGTTGGGGTGTTGATATAGTCATATCACCCCCTCCCCTTCCATACTTATTCTCTCTCTCTCACACACACACACACACACACACACACACACACACACACACATTCAAAAAGAGCATGACCTCCAATGTTGTGCTCGTTTAGCCTGATGGTGGTTAATTGAGTGTGACAAGTAGATTAACAGTTTCATGTGGTATACTGTGAGTAAACTGCTTCATCACAAGATCACAAATTGCTTACACCATCAATGTACTTCTGACTGCCATTATAGGACTAAACAGTGTCTGGAATATCTATGCGCGCACACACACACATAAACAGAAAACATCAATAAACGCTGATGGTGATAGCGGGATATTTCATTCAACCTCAAGATACGGCGCAAATGTGTCCCATAATCATTCCTTCTGAGTGCTCCCATGTCAGCAATAAAGAGAGAATCCACATCCCAGAAGGAAGGTCAACTTTAATGACCAGATAAAACATATAGTACAATACACTTCTAATGGCACTTCTTTTGACATTTTAGAACAATTATGACACTAGTTTTCAAACAAGCAACAAGATAAATATCAAAGTAACTAGCCATTACATATTTGTGGGTACACTCTCTATCCCACCCTTATCAAATCCTTTTATATTGTGTTAAATATGAATCTATGTCTCTACAATTAATCAATCTGTGTTATTATAGTGTCACACAAAGACAAAATATACTGTATGTGCTAAAGACAAATAATGACAAATAAAAGATATGCCCCTATAATTCAGTCAATAAATGTTACAGTGCATCCTACATTCATGCAAATAAACGTTTTTATTCTAATCTGCTACCCCTTCAATTCTGTCGCCATCTCTATAAAACTTTCACCCCAAAAATCTCTTTTTGAAATGATGAGGACAAGCGTTGTCGAATTACAGGTGTCTCAAACGACAGTATCTTTGGGTAGGACAATTATCTTTACTGTGAATCTCTTTCAACATGTAAACGAAGAGTTCATTTGACCTACCTCATGGGACTTCTACTACACACTGTGCAAATGGTATGCCTCAAAAAATGTTTGATAGTTATTGAAAATGTCTCATCTTCTGTGAACTGAATGTTGTGTTTTCCCTGCATGGCAATCAATGACTGCAATATTTTTTATATTGTTATTCTCCCATTAAACCACTGCAATATTAATAGTGATATTTGAACAGAAAAAATAAAGTGCCTGCCTATCGTACAAATCCGAAATTTTATAAAAAGAAAATGCAACATCATATTTCATGGAGTTGGGGTCACGTAGAGACTGCGATACTGTGCATGATGAGTAAGACGCGTTCTTCACAGATATGAAGAAGCGAAGATGGAGATGCAAGGTGGAGGGAGCGAAGATGTAGACAAACACACACACACACACACACACCACTCAGCGCAGGGAGTTGGTGGGCATACAGTCACACAGGGCCCTCTGCTCTGCCCTCAATACCAACGACTCCGTCTGGAAGAGAGAGAGAGAGAGAGAGAGAGAGAGAGAGAGAGAGAGAGAGAGAGAGAGAGGGAAGAAGAAGAGACGGGGATCAATAATGGCTGTTTTTTTTGACCCACTCAGTCTCTGCTCTGTTGAACGTCAGCGTTCGCCTGAGAGCTCAGCTCAGAACGAGCGACACAGTAGCTACCAGCGCATTTCCAAGGGAACCTCCTTCCAAATCAAAGTGCTTCAGGGATCTCTTACCCTGGCATCCAGGTTGAACGCAGTCTTCTTCAGGTCTTGCAAGGCCCTCTGCATGAATTCAAATGCATGGCAGTCCACGCAGGGTCTGCCTGCAAAACACAGACCAGCTTTAAAGTGGACTTCACAGAAATTCAGTCATAATTAAAGATATAGCCTAGCCTACATTTCTGGGGGGGGGGGGGGGGGGGGGGTAATGTTATTATATAGCCTAACTGTTTTTTGATAATGAGCTTTTTTGTAGGTATCTTATTGGAGGCCTACATCTACTTACTCTCTGCAGGGATAACGGTCCCCGTCTCCTCGGCATCACATGCCCTAAAACAGAGAAGCTGGACCGCTAGAAGAATCATCGCCGCTTGCAAATAACCGATCGATGCCATACTGATGACTCCTGATAAAAAATATTCAGAGTTACTGTAAGCGACTTGTTGTATTCTAGCATAAATTAGAATTTCAGAAACAGAATGGAAGATCAAGATGCATGCGACAGTCCCCGATTAGGCTATGGCACAACCTAACAGAAGGTCTGTTTTCATTTCTCGAGACCCTGACACCATTTTGTGAAGCATTTAAGTATACAATCCAGTGCATATTTGTGACAGGTAAAGGTAGGCTACTTACAATCCGTTAATATTTTGAAGAGAACAAAAACAACGTCGGATGCCGAGCACAGGAGAATTCTGTCATGAATCTGCCGCAAGCACGCATGCGTACGAAAACTAGGCTACCGTAGCCTACATCACTGATTGTCTATATTTGAGATGAACTCCCTTCACAAATCCCGTAAATGTGGAAACACATTTAAATAGAAAAAAATCAGGAGTTCGTGAGTGCATCCCTAAACATTGATTGCATAAATATGGTTATGCTCCACCTATAAGAAGAAAAATACACATTTTCACCAACTAGCCGAGGCATATGGGAAAACTTCCTTCACGTCCATTCACAATCCTGGCAAATAGTGCACACAGGCACGACGCCTTTATTAAAGGCTAAATGTTAAAAATGAAATAATGAATTGAGGCTAGTATAATCTTTGGATGACAGGTAACCTGAAAATGAGAGCCCCCCTCCCAACAAGCCCTCGTGGGCGTGTCCTCACCCTTGTGGGCGTGTCCTCCACCCTGCCCCTGCTGTTCAAGCCCTTGTGGGCGTGTCCTCACCCTGCCCCTGCTGTTCTAGGTAACCTGTTAAAATGCCCGAACTCACAACACTTCTTTTTCCCAAGATGGCGTCGATGAAGGATAGCGACACCGGTCTGTGGCTTCATAATAAACTAGGATCTACTGACGAACTCTGGGCACCGTCTAGCATTGCTTCCCTCCTCACTGTCTCTGTTATTGATAATATCAGGTTGTGTTTTTCGACCTTATCTCCCCCGGTGAAGCTGAAGCTGCTGCTGGGCATGCTGCACCTCCCCCGGAGGACTGTGGATGAGGTGGGTTCCTACAAACGACCGACCCTGTGCTGATTGAGACCCAGTCAGTGATAAAGAGGCACGGCTTGTCCATAAACACATCCAGAACAAGAGCACCAACACACATGCATGCAGACTATTCACCATGTCACTAGAAAGCGGAACACACAGATGGTCACGTTGAGTCCCGAGTAAGCTGTTCGGCCAGATAACGTTAACTCGCTACCGGTAGCTAGCTAGCTAGTCAGCCAGGATAGCTCACGTCTGCTAGCTAGTATAGCTTAGCTTGCCTTGGACCTGCAAGTACTACTACCTAGCATAGCTACTAGCTAGCTGTTGACTAGCAGGACGTTATCTAGCTCACTACCGGTCCTTGATCTATATCCTTACGTGAATAACGTGAGCTAGTTCGCTGAGTTCGTTCGCTAGTTGGTTGGTTACGTTGGTTTCCCTTTCATAACATGCACCATTAGTCAAGACAGCTTGTACTATTTTATTTAGCTTGCTACCTTGTTGCTTGACGCTATAGTTAACGTTACATGATTTAACGTTACATATGTTGATGTTTCTTCTAACCCTAACCCTTCTTCAGTAGAGAAGTTACAGCCCGGTAGCTATCTTACCAAACCATGCTGTCATGGACGATGGAGGGCGTAACCATCAAGTTGTCACACTTAGTAAAGTTTAATTTATAGCCTCAACAGGATACTCTGACACATACTGAATTTGCACTTGGCGTATGCGGTTTTAGCTCGATTTACTGCTGTACACTTTGTCAAAGTTATGCAAGTCCTAACGGTTACTATAATATGTAATACTTAATATGTGCCACGTATTGGCATGTGAAGTCAGTGCTTCACAATCTTTTAAAACCTTACTAAACACTACCACTACCCCCCGCTAAGTTTGTGTGCCCCCTAATAGCAAGACTCAGTTTTTGCCCCCCCCCCCTAAGCTCATCTCCAGCACACCCTTCTGACGCTCCACCCTGCAGATGAAGGAGGCCCTGTCGGAGATCATCCAGTTGGCCACGGTGGACTCTGAACCCTGGGTGTTAATGGTGGCCGACATCCTCAAGTCCTTCCCGGAGACGGGCTCCCTCAACCTTGACCTGGAGGAGCAGAACCCCAACGTGCAGGACATCCTGGGGGAACTCCGGGAGAAAGGTCAGGGGTCATTTGGGGTCAGAGGATAATTATTGGCGGAGGGAGGGCGGCAGAGATCAGTTAAGCTCGTAGACTAGACGATGGTAGCACAAGTTTTCCCTGTAAAGCAAATTAAATTGGTGGTTATTTTCATTTGATGTGTTTTGGCTGTGCAGACACTGCACCCTATATAGCTTGATACTGGAGCATTTACTATATAGTTGCGTATGATTGAGTGAGACGTTTTGTGTGTTTTTGCATTGAGTACGACTTGAAACCTGTTGCTCACGCCCGTCTCATATATTATCCCCATATCTCTCTCTCCATTATATGACCTTTTATGTACTGCACTTTGTCTAGATGCTTTTAATGTCTCACGTAAAGCACTTTGAATGGCCTTGTTGCTGAAATGTGCTGTACAAATAAACTTGCCTTGCCTTCTCTCTCCGCTGCTGTAGTGAGTGAGTGCGAGGCGTCGGCCATGTTGCCCTTGGAGTGCCAGTACCTGAACAAGAGTGCCTTGACCACCCTGGTGGGGCCGCTCACACCCCCCGTCAAGCACTTCCAGCTCAAGAGGAAACCCAAGAGCGCCACCCTCAGAGCAGAGCTGCTACAGAAATGTAAGCCCCCCCCCCCCCCCCCTCACTTTTTCTGTTGCTCAAGCCCATGTTTGACCGGTCTGAATATAAACGTCCAATCCCTGTTGGGCTTTAGCTCACGTTTGACCGGTCTGAATATAAACGTCCAATCCCTGTTGGGCTTTAGAGATAATGGAAAAGGAATGGGGGGGGGGGGTGATAGGGTGGGCCCCCGGTCCCGTTTCATCGAGGTCTTCAAATGTCAGTGAGGCGGTTTTGTATGCGTTTGTCTTGTGCTCGTTTTTGAGGAGGACGGAGCAGGTGTTCTCTTAGGTTAGTGGCACCAGCTTGAAATGTGTGTGTGTGTGTGTGTGTGTGTGTGTGTGTGTGTGTGTGTGTGTGTGTGTGTGTGTGTGTGTGTGTGTGTGTGTGTGTGTGTGTGTGTGTGTGTGTGTGTGTGTGTGTGTGTGTGCGCGCGCGTGTGTTTCTTTTGGGCCGCAGCCACAGAAACCGCACAGCAGCTGAAGAAAACGGCGGGGGTGCCTTTCCACGCCAAAGGACGAGGGCTCGTCAAGAAGATGGACACAACCAGTGAGTTTTCTCACACACACACACACACACCGGAACCCACTCAAAACACCAGCATTAGGAAACGCTCGCTCGAGTACTCGCTTGTACGTACGCCTAGATCTACGATTCGTACCCCATCGTTTTGTTCTGTCGTTCCAGCGCCCCTGAAGGGGATCCCCAAAGCCCCCTTCCGCAGTCCCACCACGCCCAGCCTGTTCAGCCCCCCCAGCAACCGAGCCCCCATCGCCCCCGCGCGGACCCCCCTGCGCAAGGAGAGGGGGGTCAAGG
>NC_140250.1:1695806-1715806 GCF_949987555.1 Borostomias antarcticus | reverse complement strand
TCTCTCCCATTATTTATTTTGATCTTCTTACCTTTAAAATCACCTTTCATTCATAAAAACCATATACATTTAAAAAAAAAAAAAAAACGTGTTTTTCCTCTTTTTTTTTTCTAACCATCCGTCCGCGCCTCCCCTGAATTTCTTTGGGGCCCCCCAGGGGAAGCACGCCTGATTGGGAACGCCTGCCCCAACACACTGGTCTCCTATTCCTCTACCAATTGATTTGAACAGCACTTTTCTTAGATTTCTCTTTCAAGACTTAATTCAATGTTTGTTTTTGAAGGTGGTAGTTAGCCAAAGCTTTCCATGACGGCTATAATTAAATATCAATCACCACAGGTATTTATTTATTTTTATTAATTGAGGCAGAGTAATAAGCACAGGTGAGGCAAGCCATGCTCTATCATTTCAGAATATTCCATTTCAAAATGCGCTGACTGATAAAGCTTGAGCTTGTTACTGTTTGATTGAAGTCATTTGTGCAAAAAGGCATGTTAGGACAAGACGGCCGGCACTAAATCATTTGAGTCTTTCGGGTACAAAAGAAGCATATCAAATCAGCCAGTTACACATTCATTTTGTTGTACAAATGGTCCCAATGTCTGCTACTCCTCTACTGACCACGACAGCAAGACTAAACCTACAGGACAGCATGTCCAGCGTGCAGTGAGTTCTCAGGACGTGTCGACATGTCTAAAGATAGAAGTGACCCTAACTCCAGATATAGAATTAAGTTACCCTCCTTCACCCAATCGGATGCAGGACTATTTGAAAGACTGGCGACCTGTCCCCTTTAGGCCAATGTCATTCCCACTCCTGCTTGTACCCAAACCAACCACAGTCACCCCCACTGTCTGGGTCGGCCGTCCTAAATTACTCCATGTCACCGCTCGTTAAAGTTGCCGTTGCACTGATTGGACAGATTGGGGGGGGGGGGTAATGCCATGGGGGCAATGCCATGGGGAGGAGTCCCTCAGGTGGGGCCCCGGCATCAGGAGGCTCCGGGGTCCCTCCAGCCTCCGAAGGCCTTCTCCAGGTAGAGGGCCAGGGCCAGGGGCAGACGGTCCTGGAGCTTCCCGGCCACCACCTGCACCCCCAGGGGGAGCCCCTCCTCGCTCAGCCCCAGGGGACACTGGGTCACGGGCAGGCCCAGGATGTTCAGGATGGCTGGCGGAAGAAGGGAAGAGTGAGAGGAGGAAGAGAGGAGGGGGTAGAAGAGAAAGAGGGGTGGAAGGAGGCAGGCAGGAAGGTAAACGGACAGGCAGATACCCGTGTCACACACAAACACCAGAGTCCTCAACACAGGCGTACAACTAAACTAACTTCTTCATAGGCTATTGAGATATTACTATTACTTATCCAGACTATCGGCTACAGCGTTAGCCGTAGCTAGCACTAGCGTTAGCTAGCTAGCCAGTGTTAGCTAGCTTCCCCGGCGACCGCTTTCTCACCGGTATAGGCGAAGTCGAAGGGGGTGAAGAGCGGGTGGTTGTGTTTGGGGGCCAGGTGGGGGTGGGTGGGGTACAGCAGCACCCCGTCGGTTCCCAGTAGCTCCTCCATCTCCCTCTGCAGCGCCTCCTTCTGCTGGAGGATGAACTGGGAGGGCTGGGAGGGGTGGGTCATCTCCACCAGGGCCAGGCCTGGAGAAACACACACACCAAGGTTATAATAGTTTAGCTTTTTTCATTAGTTTTTATTTTTATATCGTTTTAATTTTTTGTTTCAGTTTAGTTTTAATTAGTTTTTAAAGCAGGTTTGCTAGTTTAGTTTAGGCTTATGTATGAAATGAAAAAGATTAAAACTATTTTCTCTATAATTTAAGTTTATTTTAGTTAGTTTTGTAAACACACAATACGGTTTTAGTTATCGTTTTTTCGTGTAATGCGCTACGCCGCTTGTGTCCAGGTCGGGCGCGGTTACCGATGGCGGGCATGGTGTGAGTCGACCTTCCCATCATCCACTTCACCAGCTCCCACACCGGCCACACTGGCTTCCCTGGCTCCCCCATCAGCTCGGCAAAGGGTTGGGGAGGCTGAGGACGGACGGACGGACGGACACACACACACACACACACACACACACACACACACACACACACACACACACACACACACACACACACACACACACACACACACACACACACACACACACACACACACACACACACACACACACACACAGTAACCAGCTGCATGTCTCACAGAGGTGCATGTGTGTGACATGCCTCTTCTATCTTCTAGGCCAGGGGTTCTCAACCTTTTGTAACTTAAGGCCCACTTTTGATTGTTAAAACATTTCCAGGGACCACCTTCCCAAATATATGAGGAAAAAAAACATAACATGACTGAAGTTTGCATCCGAGGGAACGTTCGCTAGCTACGTTAGCCGAACACATTTGTCTCAACACCAACGGATGTGATTGGTGTGGTGATATTCAAACGTGACTGCTCATTGAAATTATGCATTTTGACTTGTTTTTTATTTATATGTGAATTCTTGAGTACATTTAGATATAAAAATAACTAGCTTTGTAGATTACCAAACTTTATTTTATTATTTTTATTATTATTTTTCTAATAATTTGGCAGCAGGCTACCACTGCCTCCGCGGCCCACTGGATGGCGCTGTGGTTGAGAACGGCTGCTCTTTCGACCCACCTTGCCCTCCTTGTCAGGCAGGCCCATGAAGGTGTCCCAGATCTGGAAGGAGTACTTGAGCCCAGCGAAGCCCGCCTCCTGAACTTTGACCCCCAGGTCAGCCTCCAGGCGCTCCACCACCTGGGGAAACGTTTATTAGGAAGTGTTAAGAAGAAAAAGAAAAAAAGACAGAGTGTGTGTGTCAAGTCAAAGTCCTTTATTCTTATCGTACACTGACACACAAGAGACATGCAATGGGCGACACAGAACACACACACATGCGTGTGTGTGTGTGCCAGACTTAGGCCACCTTTGGGGACAAATGTTGGACATGAAACCAATTGATTGGGGACGGCGAGTCAAATTGGGGGACAAAATTGGCATCCCTAATAATGTTTTGGATTGGAGGGGTGGGGTTAGGGCAAGGTTAGGGTAATATGCAATGAATCTAAGTCAATGCAATGTCCCCAAAAGTTGGAGGGGTGCACGCATGCGTGTGTGTGTGTGTGTGTGTGTGTGTGTGTGTGTGTGTGTGTGTGTGTGTGTGTGTGTCACACTCACCCTCCGCTGTGCCAGGATGAGCTGTTTGTCGACAGGAGAGATCAGAGGAGAGTTTCCTCCATCATGAGGGACGGTGAAGAACCTCACCTTCCTCAGGTCCACCTTCTCAGATAGAGACAGCCTGGACACACACACACACAGACACACACACACACACACACGCACACACGCACACATCATGTTACACCACAGTCAGAAGGAAGTAGACCTTTAGCATTTGTCCTCTATATACGGAACAATGTATACTGTATGTTTTAATTGCGTATTTGTGTGTGTGTGTGTGTGTGTGTGTGTGTACATGTGAGCGTTGGGCCCATTTTTGTCTATAAACGGAAGAATGTATACTGTATGTTGTTTTATTTTGTGTATTTGTGTGTGTGTGTGTGTGTGTGTGTGTACATGTGAGCGTTGGGCCCAGCCATGATCCTGAGCATGGGCAGAAGGTCTGTGTGTGTGTGTGTGTGTGTGTGTGTGTGTGTGTGTGTACATGTGAGCGTTGGGCCCAGCCATGATCCTGAGCATGGGCAGAAGGTCTGTGTGTGTGTGTGTGTGTGTGTGTGTGTGTGTGTGTGTGTGTGTGTATGTGTACATGTGAGCGTTGGGCCCAGCCATGATCCTGAGCATGGGCAGAAGGTCTCCAGCGTAGCGACACATGGGTCCGGTGCTGAGGTAGTCGTCCTGACAACCAGAGGCGGGAGGATACTGGTTCTCATTACACACCACCCCTGGGGCCAGACAGACCATAATATAATGAGTGGCGCACGTGCACACACGCAGGCACGCACGCACACACACACACACACAGCAGGCAGGGATGCCTGGCAAGCAGATGGACTGACCGACAAAAAACACACATAGACAGGGAGTGTCTCTCTCTCTCTCTCTCTCACACACACACACACACACACACACACACACACACACACACACACACACACACACTCACCTGGAGTTGTTTTATGGCCAAATACTCCACTGAAGAAACAGGGCAATCGGATACTCCCTCCGATATCTGACCCCACCCCTATCACCGCCCCGGCTCCGCCCAGAATACTCCCCTCGCCACCTGGAGCGAGGGATGATGGAAGGAGAGAACGAGGGATGAGGGAGGGAAAGAGAGAGGAGGAAAAGGATGAGGGGAAGTAGTGTCACTGGAATATCGATAATCTAAAGTGGTTATGACGAGGCACGTCTGGTTTGTTTACTACTGTCATAAAATCCTCTTATCCTCTTCAAAGCTACAAAGTCTCGTAAAAAAGAACTGTTTCTCCATAACATAGTTACAACATCAAGACAAGACAAGATAACACTTCAATCCCTGAGGGATGAAATTCTTGTGTTACAGCAGCAGAGAGAGAAAAGTACTAAGAAAAAAAGTGTAATAATAATAATAATAATAATAGTAATAATAATAATAAAGAAGTGCAAATTGTAAAGGAGACATACTACTACATATAACTATGATATTAAAATGTTAATAATACTGTATATTTACAGATATATTATATATTTATATTGGTAGATTTAATAGACCATTTGAAGACCATGACGCAGACCTGGCATGTTACATAAAAAAATAAAAAAATAAAAACTCCCGGGGGCGAATTCACTAAAGGATTGCGCAGCTTTTCCTGACGCAAAGCCTGTGCAAATAAGTCAAAAATTATGTTTGCTATTCACAAAGCCCTCGCAAAGGGTGAAATACGGTGTTAACTGCGTTGCGTTCGTCATTGCGTTTCTCTGCGCCGGTGTTATTAGCTCATATTTAAATTAGGTAATATGGGCGGAGAATGTTCCCCTTTCTATGCAAATGAACATTATTGCAAAACCCGCCCAATTCACAAACATCGGCGCAAATTGCCTCACGCAGTTAAAGTGAAATTAATACCGTTTTCAGAAACGTGGTGGTATTTAAGCGCAAGGGGTGTGTCGCGGCCAGCCTGTCCGCTGATCATGGCAGCAGTGATTGTTGCGAGGCGAAGGCATCGCAATGCCAGGCATGTTGTTCGTGAGAGAATATTTAGGGAAGAAGGTCACTTTTTGATTTAACACTTGAACCACAGCGGTAACTGTTTGGACACCAGAGCGCGCAGCTCTTCAGCCAACTGGAGGATGAAGTCGCGTCTGGGGAGGCTCAGTTGACTCTGCGTCTCTCCACCCGTCCCCAGCGAGTCCAAGCTCCCCCAATGAATATAATAGCCTACTCTAACTTCCTGCTTTCAGACAGTGCAGACGCTTCTGCTGCTTGCTCTCGCCTTTGTTTGCATTTTCTGCATTTTTCAGCTGATATTGTTGCTTTTCTTCCATAAGAAACTGTGAGCAGTGGCTCCTGGATACTTTAAAGACTCTAATATATATTTATTTTACTTTTTTTTTTTTGAAGATTTAGCTGCCATATTTCAACGTCTTTATCATCTCCTCACGATAACGTGAGCACGGCAGCAAGATGCCCCCTCTCACTGCAGATGACTTCCACAAACTTCTGCAGAAGATTACAGTGCTGGAAACAAAAATGAACCGGTTAGAGATGAGTGTGGATGTCAATAGACTAACTGGGAACGACACCACCTTACCATGGACTCAAAACAGTACCAGACAAGAGCATGCTAACACACCGCTAATTGGCACCAAGGAGACTACCAAGAAACAGGAGAGCCGTGTACTGGGCACTAAACCTACAAACCCTCCCTGGAACTCTCTTGGTGCAAAGCCTAAGAGAAATTCACCTCCCAGGGAAAAAGGAGAACAAGGCAGAGACCTGTCCCTGGAGAACTATGAGACTGACTGGCCTGCATTATCATCCAGGCAGAGTGCCTCTTCAACCCCTGTCCCTAGAAGGACACCGCCGTGGACAACCGCAAAAGGGAGAACCAGAAACAGATCTCGCCGACAATCAACCATACAACTGGAGAACAAATTTGCCCCACTGTCTGATGACCTGGATCACATCTCTTCTTCACACAGCAGGGTAAGGACTGAGAGTAAACCAGAAAGTAAAAGGCTACCGACTGGGCCTCAAACTCTGATTGTGGGTGACTTTACTGTAAAAGATGTGAGAAGCATGTGCAGTGAAAGCACCAAAATACTCTGCTTTCCCAAGGATACGGTTGCTGACATGACAAAAAAAATCTTACATATCGGGGTTACACATCCAACTGTGGAAAACATCATTGTGCACGTAGGGACAAATGACGTTGCGCAACAGCAGTCGGAAGTTCTTAAACGAGACTTTATTGATCTGCTGAACACAGTCAGCTCTCTGAAAGCGGAGGTGTTTATCAGCGGCCCTCTACCACCAGTCAGAAGAGGGGTTGAGAGATTCAGCAGACTGTTGGCACTGAACACATGGCTCTCAACTGCCTGTACCACTCACTCAGTGCGCTACATTGACAATTTTCCATTTTTTTGGGAACGATACCATCTTTTTCAGAGAAATGGCATCTGCCTTAACAGGTCAGGAGTAAAACTGTTTATCTCCAATCTGTTCTATTCTCTGCGTCATCCATCTGCTCCCTCTGCCATGGTCAAGGACAAGAGACAAGAAATACCAAAACAGAAGGAAGACATATCACAACATGGCAGAAACCTTGAAGAGCTTCAACAAAGCTCTGATTATGGGAGACACCCGCGCCAGGAAGAAGAATCTTCACACCACACCACATCGACAACAACCCAACGATGCCCCTCCCCTCTTCCACCACGCTCACCAATCAAGGGCCTCATCAAAGCTGCCACACTGAAGCTCAGCCAAATTGATGAGCTACTGCAAGAGGGGAAGTCTCTCACTCCCCCCCTCCCACTAGCACTCACCAGCGAGGATCCACCCCCCCAAGAGCGGGAGTCTCTCACTCCCCCCCTCCCACTAGCACTCACCAGTGAGGATCCACCCCCCCCACCCCCCCAAGAGGGGGAGTCTCTCACTCCCCCCCTCCCACTAGCACTCACCAGCGAGGATCCACCCCCCCAAGAGGGGGAGTCTCTCACTTGCTTCCTCTCACCGGCACCCACCAGCAAGTACCTTCACGCGCTGTATTACGCGCTCCCGACCGCCCTTACCCCCTGCAACACTTCAATTTTCTCTTACAAAATACAGCAAGCTCTAACTGATATGTACTGGGTCCAGGCTACAAGGCTAATGGCACTCATGACCCCTTCCAGGACAAGCCAGGACCCAACGTGATGGTATCTTCCTCAATTCCTGTCTTGATAGGTAATAGAAAAACAATGGTGAATCTGCTAAGTAACAGGAAACACTCAACCGGCTCTACAAATGTATCAAATTTAGTATCCATTCCTCGTCAGCCACAAACTATCACAGAGAAATGTGCAGATAATACCCTCAGCACACTAAACTTAGCTTTATTAAATGTCAGATCTTTAACAGGAAAGACATTTTTAATCAATGATTTTATCACCAACCACAATCTTGATCTTATGTTTTTAACTGAAACTTGGCTAGACCAAGGTAACAGTGCAGCTGTTCTTATTGAGTCAACTCCTCCCAACTTCAGCTTTATGAGCGAGGCTAGAGTGCATAAGAAAGGAGGTGGAGTAGCCATCTTGTTTAATGACTCCCTCCAATGTAAGCAGATGTGTTATGGAAATTTTGGTTCCTTTGAATATGTGGCTCTTCAGTTGAATTCCTCTTCCCGAGCGTTATTTCTAAACATCTACAGGCCACCCAAATACTGTCCAAACTTCTTTGATGACTTTGCTGAACTGTTGTCTACTGTCTGCATTGACTTTGACTGTGTGGTTATTGTTGGTGATTTTAACATCCATGTTGACAACCCTCAGGGCAGAGGGACTAAAGAGCTAGGTTGTGTCCTTGATAACTATGGACTGACTCAGCATGTGACGGAGCCCACACACAACAAGGGGCACACTCTGGACTTAATCATCACCAAAGGTCTGAATATTTCTAAGGTTCAGGTATCTGATGTTGCGCTCTCTGATCATTCCTGTGTTTTCTTTGAGAGTACTATCTCCATGCACACAAATTCTCAATCAGAGGTTATCTCAAAACGGCACATCACTGAAAACACCAGTGAGATATTTACTCAGGCTTTCTCGTCCACACCTGCCCTCTCTATGGCCTCAGTCAACGAGCTTGTAGATAATTTCAATGTTAAAATTACAAACATTATTGACGCCGTTGCGCCCACTAAGGTGAAGGTGGTCTCTGGTAAGAGAAGATCTCCATGGAGAAACGCCATGCTGGTCAGAACAGAAAAGAGAGAGTGTCGAAAATCTGAACGCAGATGGCGAAAAACCAATCTCCATGTTCATTATGACATCTATAAAGAGAGACTTCGCATTTACAATATGGAGCTGAGAAATGCACGGCAGACCTTCTTTTCTGACATCATCACCAAAAACCATAACAATGCGCGTGCTTTGTTTGCCACTGTTGATAGGCTGACAAACCCTCCTGTGTCAGTAGCCTCTGAACTTCTATCCACCAGGGCCTGCAATGAATTTGCCTCATTCTTCACTGACAAAATTCAGAAAATTAGACAAGCAGTCAGTGCCTCCATTCCAGGTACAGGACATGTGTCACAGTGTCCGCTTAAAATCAATAATTGTACCATGACACAATTTAATCCGATCAACCATAAAACCCTGGGGGACACTATACAATGTCTGAAATCCTCCACCTGTTGCCTTGATGTTCTACCTACAGACTTCTTCAAAACTGTATCCAACTGCATGGCCTCTGATTTACTACAAATTGTAAACACATCTCTTCTTTCAGGTGTGTTCCCACATACCCTGAAAACTGCAGTCATCAAGCCACTCTTAAAAAAGAATAATCTAGACAGCTCACAAATGAACAATTATAGGCCCATATCAAACCTCCCATTTCTAAGCAAAATAATTGAAAAGGTTGTTTTCCAACAACTGAATAACTTCCTGGCACTAAGTAATGGCTTTGATGTCTTCCAGTCAGGATTTCGACCACATCACAGCACAGAGACTGCTCTAATTAAGGTATTTAATGACATCCATTTAAACACAGATAATGGCAAAATCTCAGTCTTAGTATTACTGGATCTCAGCGCTGCGTTCGACACGGTAGACCACAACATACTACTAGGCCGACTGGAAAATTGGTTGGGAATTTCTGGTACAGTGTTAGATTGGTTTGAATCCTACTTAAAGGACAGGGATTATTTTGTGTCTATAGGCAATTACAAATCTGAGCTGACAAAAATGACCTGTGGAGTTCCCCAAGGCTCCATCCTGGGGCCTCTTCTGTTCAACATTTACATGCTCCCACTAACTCAAATTATGGAAAACAACAAAATATGTTACCATAGCTATGCAGATGACACACAAATTTATATCACTATATCACCAGGAGACTATAATCCCATACAAGCGCTGAGTAAGTGCATTCAACAAATCAATGATTGGATGTGCCAGAACTTTCTCCAACTAAACAAAAATAAAACTGAAGTAATTGTCTTTGGAGCCAAAGAAGAACGATTAAAAGTCAGTGCTCAACTTCAATCAGTAATGCTAAAAACCACAAACGAAGCCAGAAATCTTGGTGTAGTCATGGACTCAGACCTGAATTTCAACAGCCACATTAAGTCAATTACAAAGTCAGCCTACTATCACCTGAAGAATATATCAAGGATCAAAGGATTTATGTCCCAGAAGGATTTGGAAAAACTTGTCCATGCGTTTATCTTCAGTAGACTCGACTACTGTAACGGCATGTATACAGGTCTCTCTAAAAAATCGATCAGACAGCTGCAGCTGATTCAGAACGCTGCTGCTCGAGTCCTCACTAAGACTAAGAAAGTGGAGCATATCACACCAGTACTAAGGTCTTTACACTGGCTTCCTGTCTGTCAAAGAATTGACTTTAAAATACTGCTGTTGGTTTATAAAGCACTGAATGGTCTAGGGCCAAAATATATTTCTGATCTGCTCATATGCTATGAACCATCCAGACCCCTCAGGTCGTCTGGCACAGGTCTGCTTTCTGTCCCCAGAGTTAAAACAAAACATGGAGAAGCAGCATTCAGTTTTTATGCTCCACATATCTGGAACAAACTTCCAGAAAACTGCAGGTCTGCTGCAACTCTTGGTTCTTTTAAAACAAGCCTGAAGACTTTTCTTTTTGCCACTGCTTTCTAAGAGGAGCTATGTTTATCAGTATACTGCACTGTAACTTTTATTCCTGTATTCTATTTGTCCTGCTTTTTGTTTAAATGTCTATAATGACTTGCTTTTTGTTTTAATGCTTTTAATGTGTCCTGCCTTTTGTTTTAAATGTCTATAATGTCTTGCTTTTTGTTTTAATGCTTTTAATGTCTCATGTAAAGCACCTTGAATTGCCCTGTGGCTGAAATGTGCTATATAAATAAACTTGCCTTGCCTTGCCTTGCCTTACATAGCACGAAACTGTGCGTATAATAGTCTATACGCGAAACTGCGCATTCCCTATAGCTGTTCATTGAACGGCTGGGGGCCGATATAGGAATAAATAAATAAATAAAAACATAGCCTACACAATATTTGTTTTATTAGAATGGTCTTGAAAATATTTTGCTTTTGTATCATAGGTGACGGCAGGTATCATCTTCAGCCATGGATGATGACTCCCGTGCGTAATCCTTCCAACGTTGGAGAGGCGGCGTACAACTGGGCTCACATCAGGACGCGCGGTGTGATTGAGTGCACATTTGGAATCCTGAAAAGCCGTTTAGATGCCTAGATCGTACCGGTGGGGCAATGTTATAGGCCTACACTCCCCCAAAAGTATGCCAGATCATCGTGCTGCAACTTGCATAACATAAAATGACAATTTTTCCTTTGTTCGTCTTTTTAAATCATTCCATCTCCGTTTGCAGTCTTCCGCGTTTACACACACAAATGGCACTGACTGATTGGGAAATTAAACCCCAAATATGATTTTTTGCTGCAGTCGTGATATTTTTTTGCCGAAAGCTGTGAGACATGTTTTTGAACCTCGTCCGTGAGGCCTTCAAGTTCGCTGTCTGAAAATCGTATCTTTCTTTTTCTGTCTGCCATCGTCCAATGATATGCATACGAGTTGTATGCGCTGTATGCGCAGTATTTATAGTCATTTCCTATATCAGCAGCAAATTGCACTCAGCCGCAAACACCGAATGGGCGTGTTTGCGCTGGGATATTATTAGCGCAATGTCTTTAGTGAATAGGTTTTTAAAACGGAGCACATAGCGGGCGCAACTGACGCGCAATATTATGGTGCAATTAGCGGGCGCAATTTGCTTTAGTGAATTCGCCCCCCAGTGTTGGTACAATGTTATTATCACAATGCAACCGGTTATAACAAGTGAACGCCCCTTAATGGCCGACCTGAGCTGCCCCCGGGGATCCTGTCCAGGTCGTAGGGGTTGTTGGTGATGCCGTAGACGTGGTTGTGGGACTCGGACCACATGCACAGCTCGCTGGAGTTGGTCACGCCCAGGGGGATGGCGCCCGCACTCTTCAGATAAGCCACGGGGGGCGCGTCCACCGCCGACAGCACGCCCCGCCTCGACACCAGACCGGTGGACTGGGGCATGCCTGGGGAGGGAGGGCGAGAGAGAGGGGGAGGGGGGGGGGGGGCAGTAGAGAAGTCACCATTTTGGAAGTAGGCTGTACGTTTGACCATAGTCTGGAAGAGTATTTCCTTACCATGGTGTTAAAACATCAACCGCTCAAGGATGCGATCACGCAGCTTGGGTATAATTGTAAACTGCTGGTGTTTATATTTGGTAGCCTGGGAAATGTCCACAGACTAGTCATGAGGGGCCTACAGATGGCAGGAATGACCAAGCCGAAAGCTGAGGCACTGGCAAAACTCTGTTCATTGTCTGTGATAATTGGAAGTGGTCAGATATGGAGGAGACGCTGCTTCCTGTATCCATAGGCTGTCTGCTCAGTGATGTCATGTATGTCAGTGAGTGTCCAATGCTTCCACATCTTTTAGTGTTTGTGTTCAAGATTTTGTATTGAATATATGTGAACACAAATAAAGTCATTCAAAGTGTGTGTGTGTGTGTGTGGGGAGGGGGGGTGACTGGAAACGGCTAACGGAGGGCTCGTCTGGGGGGGACGAGGAGAGAGGCTACGGGGCCTGGTACGCAGGGCCTGGTACGCGGGGCCTGGTACGCGGGGCCTGGTACGCGGGGCCTGGTACGCGGGGCCTGGTACGCGGGGCCTGGTACGCGGTGTGTACAGCGCACGGCTACCTTGTAGGCCGAAGGCCTCCTTGACACTGAGGGGGACCCCCAGCAGAGGTAGCCTGTCCTCCAGGACCCCCTTCTCCCCCGTCTCCTCCTCAATCAACCGGTCCACCTGGGCGGCCTCCTGCAGCGCTGCAGAGAACCTGCAGGGGGCGAGAGAGAGACCGAGGGTTAGCAGGAAAGACATTAGAGATTAGATGAAGAGAGATGATGAAGATGGTGGGAAGAGCTGAGGAGGAGGAGGAGGAGGAGGAGGAGGAGGAGGAGGGGGGGAAGGAGGAGGAGGGGGAGGGCTCGTATTTTTTTACCTGTCCTTCACCATGGCATTGAGCAGAGGGTTAATCTCTTGGATCCTGTCTATGTAGGCCTGCACTGCCTCCACGCTCTTGACCTGCACAAAGGCCAAACAGGGTTATCTGTGTGTGTGTGTGTGTGTGTGTGTGTGTGTGTGTGTGTGTGTGTGTGTGTGTGTGTGTGTGTGTGTGTGTGTGTGCGAGCAACTGAATAATTAACAGCGTTAATCTGGAGATCAGCAGTAGGACGGAATGCTCTTTTGAGAGGAGGCGACCCATCACCTGTCCCTGGGGACCCTTCTTATCTACAGTATTAATGCCCCCCAGTACACTCAGGGACAGGAACAGGCATAACCTGGTTTCTTTGCGTCCGGGTGGGACATGAGGTGGGCCATTAGACAAGCAGATTCACTCTAACGCTCGCAATGTGGGAGTAAGATTATTTTAGATCTTGTTTTTGTTCCAGGCGCATCATCTTGCAAAATAACTTGTATATTAGAAAGGAACGCTAGATTCCTTTACAAAATGTCTAAATATATAGGAATGCGAGCGTTAAGCCTACGTTTACCGGCTAAGATCGTTTAGCTGGTAATGTGCATTTTTTATATTGCTTTATGTTCCATTTACAATGTGCAAGAGCATTGCATTGCAAACGTAGAATGAGACGGCGCAGAAGAACGTGTTGGGAGGGCAGGCGAGGTGAGGCAGTGAGAACGGTTACATAAACCAGGCACAATCAGAGGATCATGTGAGACCGTCTTTTCTGAAAGGCTGACATGGAGCAAATTAAGAGAATCACAACTTTGAATGGTCTATATACTGTAGCACTCAAAAACCCTGCCGTCAATGAACTATCCATACAGAATTAAACATCAAGAAATGGTAGGAAATTGTATATTTTGGAATTCCCTGGGGCAGAGGGGCTAGCTTAAGGTTGCAAAGGGTAGTTTTTAAATAATTTATCAAAATATGCATCAACATATTGATAGTGCTCCAGTTATTTTATAAATCGAAAATTGTATGAAATTGAACATCTTCATACAAATATTGAAACAGTAGGCTATGACCTGGTGGAAGTGGCCTGAATCTTATGCATAGAACTGCCGCCCTCAACCTATGTTGTTACTGACCTCTCCCCGACGAATCTTCTGGGCGAGCTGCAGCGCAGACAAAGTCAGCAGGGGATTGTTGACCGGTGGGAGTTTCCTGGGAGCAGCTCTCCGGGGAGAGAGGAACCAGAAGAGCGCATAAAGCACCGCCATGCACGCTCGGAGCAGCCATGCCTGGAGCCGTTCGAGGCCGGTCAACGCCATGTCCAGTCCGGTGTCTAGATCAAGGAAATAATCCCGGTAAACGGTCCCCGTTCTGTTCGTTCCAGTCTACAGCGCAACAGTGTCGTCCCCCACGGTGATCTCGCTGCTAACCCCACCCTAGTTTAGTTCAACCGTTGGTTGATGTATAACGTTAAGTGTGTGTGGAAATCCTTTCTCAGCTGACCTTAACTCAGGTTCGTGTCCACTCTGGGCCAACGCCTTCTGCTCATCCGTATGCAAATGTACAAAACCTACGAGGCCGCGCTGGGAGTGCACATTTGTTTTTGCTTACGAGTTAAAGGTTGGTGTTTTACTGGCTGCAGCAGCCCACTGTCAAACAAATGCAACTCATCGACCAATTTCACTTGCGCACACGACACGCCCACTTGCCCACGCACATTTCAGATGAGGCAATTGCTTAAGTCCACCACTAGATGGCAGCTTTGCTGTGCACAAAACTCCGGTGCGCAATGGCAGAAACGGGGCACGTTCTACCTCTGCAATGCAGGTCAGTGGGTTAGGAATCCATACCGTGCATATTCCCTGTAATTAGCTGCTCTTACACCCTGTATTTCATGGCAGGATCGTCAGTATGTCCACGCCTATTTTTTTTTTAAAGGGCATTGGCACCGACATGTATTCATTGAATGTGTAGCCCACTTTTCCTAGTCTTAATTAGCTTAAAATGCGTTTATTTATTGCATTTGAGCAGCTCAGTGCTGTACCAAGCCATATAACGCCATATAAAAGTAATGCCTATGGTTGAGAAATAGCCTAGCACTAATACAGCCAACATGGGCATCAATAGCTATAATATATATTATATAATAACACAACAGAGAATCCAAAGCAGGCTGAATCGTCTCTAGCCAGTTTGAAATAACCTTGGAACATGAGAGGCAGTACTATCCAGAGTAGGCTAGGCTACTTCTTCTTTTCACTTGTAAGGGGAACCCCCCCCCTCCCCCAGTCGTGTGTGGCGTGTATGGACGTGGGACATGTATAGACAAGACTTGTGAGAGGTGGTTTACCTGTCTTAAAACCAGAGATATGGCTTGTGTTTATAGGGAGATCGTTCTGTGTGTACAGGGACCAGTTTCTTTCTACAAACTTGCCACATACAACAGGGTTTAAAGTTTATATTCTCTCACAATGGCCCAACATTTTTGGAGCCTACCATCTATATTCACATGTTTTATGAGTTGTATAGGCATATGTGTATGTCTTTGTTGACAAAGGTCCTCAGGGTAATATTATATGGGTCACACACACAATAGAGGAAGCATTGAAGGGCCCTCTCTCCTTATTGATCTCTCTTCTTGTCTCTCCCTATCAGGACGTCAGCCTATAGCTCATTATCTCGAATCTGCCTTCATATTAAACAGACATTAGGCGTAAACACACATTTGTAAATACACCCCCATTGAAGGTATTCCGCGTCCATTATGAGTCAGCAGTGTCCAACTCAGCTTTTACACACTCTCAGCTATGTCTAGAATTCAGTTAGATAGGACTCAAAGTCTCAAGTCATAACATTTCAATTCTCTAATCAGATCACACACAAAAGCGTTCCTGCGTTTCAGCCATTTCTAAATGGAGTCTAAATCGCTTTAGAGTCCCGGGGGTCCGAGCGCACATCTTTTTCATTTACTTTGGACCTTTCAGCGTGTCCCCCGGTGACCATCCAGAGTGCGCCTCCTCCCCCCCAGGGAGGATAGCGTCTAGGGGGGGGGGGGGTTCAGCAGCAGGCGTCCAGGGTGGAGAGATGGGGGGGGGGGGGTCATATTGGAGCATGTAGCGTCCCCACCCCTCTGGCGCGGGAACAGCTGGTGCACTCCAAAACCAATTTGAGGGCCTTTTACCATTCGCCCAGCAGTTAGACCTATAGTATCTTTATCTGAATACATTTCTCTGTGAATTACATTTGTGAGGGTATATTGTCCACAGGGACAAAAAAATGTATATTTTAGAGAAGAATCGATCTGAAAAGGATTATCGTGGCCAATAGCCAACAACAAATGCGTGTTTTTCTTGTTCATTGGTTGGGCCCTGCCAGACCTATTGGGTTCGGGAAAGGTCACTCCTCACATCACACTAGGCTATTCTGGGTCTGATGTCGTCAAAACAGACTCTCTCTCTCACTCACACACACACACACACACACACACACACACACGCACACACACACACTTTCAGCATGATAAATAATAACGTGAGCATCATATAAATAATAAATGCGATTTGTCATTATGCGTGGCAGTGGTGTGACTCCCGGTGTTGTGTTTCTGGTTTTCCTGTATGTTCGGATAAAGGAGCCGATAAACAGATTGATTAATAATGTATTGATCAGACGTGGGCTGCATGGGGACATGGGCAGTGTGTGTGCGCGTGTGTGTGTGTGTGTGTGCGCGTGCATGGATGGCCCAGAGCGTTAGTGGCAGAAATGTGGTCACAATGTGTCATAATCTTGAGTATTTCGATGTGTGGTGGCCACGCATAATATAGCCTGCCTGGCTGGAACGTCATCTCAAAATTGTAAAATTATTCTATAGCACTTTTTTCTCTCTCGTGAAGTTGAGCAGTATTTAAATCTATTTAAAACCATATAACTTCCATTCCTTTCACAACATAGTGACAGACTGAATGTTATTATAGCCTATGCTAAGTCACAAAATCAGCAATTTAACCTAGCGATATTTGAACCAAAAGTAAAATAAGTGCCCACGAATGAGAGAATACTATAGGCCTACATCATGTTTACGGTTGTGGGGACAAGCAAAGGTGAAGTTAAGGCAACGGTCACGTGTGTACCAGTCTCTTCCCCTCCAATAGCCAGCCTCTCTAAAAGAAAAGAAAAAAAAGTCGCACTGCTTTTTTCTCTTTTGTAGAGGAGGGCGAGACAAACGGGGAGGTAAAACGAAACCGCAACAACCGTGCAAAGACGGGAGGACGTAGACAAGCCTGATTAATTAGTCAATTAAATCCTCGGTAACCCGACACGAGACTCGGGCCAGGGCTCGAGACAGTAGCAGGCTGTGTGTGGAACATTACAGACGAATAAAAACGACAGGTAAGTCGCATTCATCCACTCTCATTGGCTGGAGCAACTCTTCTTTTTTTTTCTTCTTTTTTTAAATTATCAATAGGCTGCCCCTAAAAAAAACCAAGAGATAGTTGGAAGAGTTGAGTGACAGACAGGTCTAAGAACTGGGCTAGTTTGACATTTATAATTAATGACAATGACCCCGGCCGCAGTCAAGCTGCACATGTGTCGGACCGCCTGTCACTATCCACGGTTCCACCTCCACGGGGTGACCGGTCTCCGTGTCGCTTAGCCAGCCCACACCGGCTCGTCCCCAGCCGCCTACCTTCTCAACCTATCCTCGATCCTTTCAATTGAGTGAGCAGTCAAACGATGAATTTGAATAGTGTGCGTGTGTCGCTGGGTCCACGGCCCATATTATAGCAAGCTAGACACAGTTAAATATCTTAATTTTTTTTGTCCTCCCCCCCCGCCGCAGTTAGTCTATTCTTAGTCAGACCGGGCTGATCGTGTCAGAGTCACAGCGCGGAGTCACAGCGGATCCGCAGGGAAACCCAGGTCCGAAGCGGCGGAGAGAAGCATCTTTTGCTTCTGCCGTTTCCACCGCATGAGAAGAGCTACGGCGGCCCAGAGCGAGCAGCCTGCGCACTTACCCGCGGGGGACTGGATGAACACTAGCAAACCCCCGTTCATCTCTCTACAGCATGGCGGAATCATCACATGAGCCACGCACAGTCGCCGGGAGATGCGGCAAGTAGACGGCGAGGGGTTTTAAGTCATGAACTTGAAGCAACGCGCAGCAGTTATTACGAAAGCTACCGCGTTTGCGCTTCTGAGGAAGTAGCCCGGTCGGTCCTGCTCTGAAACCAGGCAGCGATCCAGCGGGGAGCCCGTTCGCTTCTCTACACTCCGCGCTCCGGACGTGCGTAATGTAAACAGTCGTGTTGGATTCTGAACTGCGCACACGTCCACCCTCCCGGGATCCCCGTGATGGAGCGGGTCCAGCCGGACCAGGAGGCGGGAGAGCGGGTCCAGCCGGACCAGGAGGCGGTGGAGCGGGTCCAGCCGGACCAGGAGGCGGTGGAGCCGCCTATTCACAGCGTGCACGGACCGAACCGGGCCAGGCCGTCGTCCTACCGGGCCCTGCGCAGCGCCGTGTCCAGCCTGGCCCGCATTGACGACTTCGTCTGTGAGAAGATTGGATCTGGGTTCTTCTCAGAAGTATTCAAGGTGAGCAAGGCGTGCGTTTGCCCAATGCAGCAAGTGTGTATGTGACTGAGTGAATTAATGCTGAATACGTGAATAGTGAGATGTTAACCGCATGCCTCATCCGAGCATGCATTGCGGAATGAGTTCATCTTGGACTTCTAAGAATGAAACATGACCTTTGTTACCTGAGCCCAGGTCCTGTAGACCATGTTTCCCAGGGGGGCGCCAGGCCTCAGACAGTTTGAGGTCTTAATATTAGCTAGAAAAATATTTTAATGAATCACGTTATTGACATGTCACACAGCAAATTCAACAAAATGCATGATTATATCTGATGAAGGGCCAAAAAGCCTTGTATTTACGTCACTACAATACCATATAAATTCAACAAATGAATGTGAGACTATGAATCGTGTCAACATTAATATTACTGCTACACTGGCGAAGCGCTTCATTGTACCCTAACCTACACCTGATGGAATTTGCTCTCATATGAACACAGACTGGAAGTTCACAGAGATTTTTTTTTTTGGGGGGGGGGGGGGGTCCCTCAGGTGTAAGTTAGGGGGGCTCCCCTCAGGTGTAAGTTAGGGGGGCTCTGGGGCAGAAAGGTTGGGAACCCCTTCTGTAGCCTATCTTTGGCATGCAGCAGCCTAGACCTATATAATGCGGCTGTGTTTTAGTTTGACTACAGCCCCTCAACACAGAACTTCTCAAAGCTCCACTGTGTGGGACTGAGTTACTACTGTTGCCTGTTATGTCCTCAGGCATACGTTGAAAACAGGCCTAGAGTCCAACCCACTGCAGACCACCATCTGTTCTGTTCTGAATTAGGGACTTAAACAGACATTTTTTGTGAAAGTCCCAGACCTAAGCGTCCATACCTGTCACGGTGCATCACACCCCTGCAGAAATGCATGGAATCCCGACAGCAAAGCCAAACCACTAATGAGAATGAAGCCAAGCTTTGAGAATGTACAACCATGGTGATGATGATGATGATTGTACAGCGATGGTGATGCAAGCCAAGACACCGGTCACCCTGACCCCCTCACCACCGCAGTGTGCTCGACTCTGACTCTGTTGTTCCGGAACAGAGTGAACATTCCGGAACTGAGTGAACGTTCCGGAACAGAATGAACGTTCCAGAACCGGTCGCTTGGTACGGAGGCAGGTGGGCGCCGTAGTCCGCGATCTGAACCAGTAGTACGTCAGTCTACTGGACCTTCAAATGCCATGAGCTGGGGTCATTGGGTCTGGTTAAAAGCTTGTTGCATGGGGATTACAGCCCACAACACAAGGGGAAAGATGACTCCTCGTCACACACACACACACACACACACACACACACACACACACACACACACACACGCACACACACACACACACACACACACCATTAATAACCACGATGGGGAATTAAGACCTTTTGGCCTGGGGCTAGGACATTCCTCAAGAAGGAACCCAAGGGCTCCTCAAATCTGATCTTGGAGCAGCCGATAAGTTTCAAGATGACCTGTTCCGTCTCTTATCACTCCCCTTGGCCATAGCAACGCCTCAGCTTGTGCCCTTTGAATAGGCAATGAACATGCAAATGACCTTCTGTTTTCCCGCCGGGCAGTAAAGATGCCAGGCTGTGATTGAGCAACTCGGCCTTTGATAGGGTGATATAAATGCTAATTTGTTACTTGGGCTCTGGCCGCTGTCGTTAGTAC
>NC_140250.1:1688094-1695606 GCF_949987555.1 Borostomias antarcticus | reverse complement strand
CTCTCTCCCTCTCTCTCTCTCTCTCTCTCTCTCTCTCCCTCTCTCTCTCTCTCTCTCTCCCCTCCTCTCTCCCTCCCTCTCTCTCTCCCTCTGTCTCTCTCTCTCTCCCTCCCTCTCCCCCAGCAGCTGCGTCTCCGGAGCCCGGCGCGCCCAGGAGGAGGTCCCTCTGCCTCCCCGCCTTCGACCCGCGCCTCTCGCGCAGCCAATCGGACGTGCTCTCCCCGGCCACGCCCCCTCCCCCTTCCTCCTCCTCCTCCTCCTCGTTGGCCCCGCCCACCCGCGTCAACCCCTTCTCTCGGCGCGACGACCTGAAGGGCGGCAAGATCAAGCTGTTCGACACGCCCAGCAAGTCGGTCATCTCGCTGACCTTCACGCTGCCCCAGCCGCCCTCCCCCGACCCCCGCTGGCCGCCGGGCGACGCCCACGCCGGCGAGGGGGCGGGGCCTCTGCACCGCGGTCGGCAGCACCGCCGCTGCCTGTCGCTGCCCTGCACCCCGCCGCCAGACCTCGCCGCCCCCACGGACCCCTTCGCCGCCGTGGTCGGCCTGCCGGGAGAGGAGGAGGAGGAGGGGGGGAGGAGGAAGAAGAGTGCGGACATCCCGGCCGACGACCCCAGTTTCCCGCCCGACCCCGAGCTGCTGCGCCTGGGACAGCTGGACCAAGAGACGGAGGACGAGGAGGAGGATGAGGAGGAGGAGGAGAGCGCGGGCGAGCCCATGGACTGCACCAGCTCCCCCGACACGCTGGACGACGCCCTCCCTCCGCACGCCAAGCCCTCCCCGCCCTCGCGCTCCTCCTCCCCCCTCCTCTTCCCCTACGACAACAACAACGGCTGGGGCGCCACCGCCGCCCCCCCCATCTCCAACGGCCCCCCCTGCCTGCCCCCCCTCCTCCCCGTCCTGGACAACGCCGCCGTGGTCGTCAGCCGGCCCCTGGCCTGGGGGGAGGCGGCCAACGGGTACCACTCCCCGCTTGGCTCCGCCCACTCACCGGACCAGCAGCAGGATGAGGTCATATCCTGTCCGGGCTGCTGCCTGGCAGGCCTGCGCTTCCCGACGGCGTGCTTGCGAGCGGCGCCGCCGCGACGGAACCCCTACAAGAACCTGAACGCCGACCCGGCGGCCGCCCGAGGCCTGCTCCGCAAGTCAGGCTCCGCCCCCTCCGCCACGGAGCCCCCGGGACTGGCCCTGCCGGGGGCGCGGACGTAAGACCCGCGTCCTCTCCTCCTCCTCCTCTCCTCCTCCGTGGAGACCGCCGGTCCGAGGGGCTGTGACGGGGTCGAGGCCGATCCGCCCGGAGGAGACGGAACGAGGAAAGGAGGCTCTTCTACACCGTTGAGACTCGGCCTGGGGTGGATTTCAAGAGGCTGCGTCCCTTAAATACGTCCCTCAACTACATATTAAGCATCAGCCTTTGGCCCCTTTAGCCCGACCTGGACCATTAATAGGATGAATCTGATTCCGGATCTGCGCTTAAATCTGATACACATTCCGTTATAACCCCCCTCTATAGGCTCTGTTGGTGTTGCTGGCGCCCTCTGCTGGACTGCGGCTGTAATCGTCAGCTTTGCTGTAGGGAGACTATGGAGCCATATAATTACAGTATTTACCTGAGCGCAGTGTATGTCTGTGGATAGAGCTCTGTCTCTCTCTCTCTGTGTCTCTCTCTCTCTCTGTGTCTCTCTCTCTCACTGCCCTTACTATGGATGGGAACTGGTGACCAATAATAACGCAATGATGACGCTCTTTCTTTGGCATGAAACACTCCTATTGGTCCAGCCTGCTGAGTGCAGTACAGGGCACAACTGTGTGGGCGTTCCTTCCTGCTGTGGGATTGGTCGATGGACCTTCCCGCCCCCTCGACCGTCACAGCTGTACATAGCCTACTTTTTCTGACTGATGATGATGAATGTTGTGACTAGTATTATGATGTTATGGTTCGGATGTTTGATGCTGTTTGCCTTGTGTTCAGCTGCAGAGCTGCACAGTGCGCCCTGAGACCACGTGTAGGGTGGAGAATGAGTGTGTGTGTGTGTGTTAGCGTGTGTGTGTTAGCGTGTGTGTGAGAGAGCATGTCTGTGTGTGTGTGTGTGTGTTTGAGGGTGAGAGAGAGCATGTCTGTGTGATGGCATGCAGGTGTGTTTGTGTGTGTGTGTGTGTGTGTGTGTGTGTGTGTGTGTGTGTGTGCGCGCGCATGTCATACACTGTTCCTAAGACTGATCATGTTTTTGTTCGTGTGATCTCTCCTGCTGCCCTGGTCCTTTGCTAAAGCACTTAAACTCTGTCATCATTACTGTTAGAAAATATATTGTTTATTATTTTTGAGAATGAATGGTCAAAGACCACGCTTAAACAAAGAGATGTACAGATTCCTATTATTTAAAAATGGCATTGAATAAAAATATAGAATGGAGTCTCTTGTTTGTGTGTGATTTTTCCCCCCCATTGCAGATCAATTGGGATCTGCTACTATCATTAAAAAAATGTACAACAAATTTTTGTTGTATAGTTGAATATGTTTAATAAAGTGTGTTTAGTGTATCTTGATTGTAGCAAAAAAGTCAAGTAAATAAAAATGTTTGTTTTGTCCTTGACACCCCCTTATAGTAGCATACCCCTATAATAGGGGCCGCGCCACTCTGAGACGCTCGTGAGCAGTGACCGTTTGAAATGCAGTGCTGCGATGATCGGTTAGACTTGATCTGTAGCTGTAGTAGCGTTAGTAGCAGCACTATTCTGTGAATAAAATGTTGAAAAGCAAAAAATACAAGTCAGGCGCACTGAAGCGTAGAGAGGAAAGACGGAGGAAAAATCTGGTGGCATCGTGTGTTCCCCTGACATTTATTTTCCACTACTCAACCGTCCAAGACTGCTGCTAGCATTAGCCAAGCAACCGAAGCAACGGATGTTAGCGAGGACGGATGTTAGCGAGGACGGATGTTAGCGAGGACGGATGTTAGCGAGGACGGATGTTAGCGAGGACGGATGTTAGCGAGGACGGATGTTAGCGAGGACGAGGAGAGGCAGCTAGCAACGCACAGGTAGCTGAGGAAAACAATGTCGATTTGGATGAGATAGATTAAGAAGACGCAGATGATGAAAATGTTGTGATATGATCCTGATGATAATTATGATACAGCTGATAGTATTAGCCAAGCAAGGGAAAATGTTAGTGGTGGTGATGAGGATGATGATGGTGACGTTGAAGAGGATGAGGGAACACCCGCCCCCTACAATTACTACAAAAACTAGTTTTTTTTCTCCAAAATGTTGCTGCTTGTGTTGTAGACCGCTGTGTCTTCTTGATTATTGTTATTATTTTGACACAATGCTTGAACACGAGTAGTTTGTTGCGTGTAGGTGTGGCTTGGTTGTGTAGACTATAGGCTACGGCTGTGTGGCTGGACACCCAACATCATCATTGGATATTAAACTGTGTATTTGCCTGCTATCCTTGGTTGCCCACTAGTTTAGTCTGCTGTATTTTTCATCTTTTATCTGACTGAGGTTTGAGCAAATTATGTGTAAAATCCATGGTGCCGAAATAGCCTATCAGCCGTTGTATTGCTTAAATATTAGCAGGCCGCCATTTATTGATGAATCCACAGCACTGTCCATGGTGCTGAATTAGAACACCTAATTGTAATCTGCATTTCTTTCCATTCCGTCTACGTAACTTTCACCTTGGATCTATCTTGCATCTCCATACAACCTAATAGGGGCCCATTATGAGGTCCCCGCCCCCTGCAATGAACCATTAGCTCCGCCCCTGCCTCATCTATTCATGGGTAGTCCTAGACCTGCCATGTTGGGGACCAACACAGGTGTTTCAATTTATCTGATTGGCTCTACTGCATAGAATCCTGTGCAGTAGAACTAATTAATTCATTTGAAACACCTGTGTTGGTCCCCAACATGGCAGGTCTAGGACTACATTTGAAACCCATGAATATCCTTCAACTATACGATTCTATACTATCTAGAATAATCTTCAACTACCTATGAGGCGGCTGTGGCTCAGGTGGTAGAGCGGGTCGTCCCATGATCGTAGGGTGGCTCAGGTCGCGGCTCCTGCTGACATGTCGAAGTGTCCTCGGGCGAGACGCCAAACCCCAAATTGCTCAAGGTCAAGAGCCATGGATAAACTCTGCGATTGAAGGAAGTACCTCAAGCTTTAGAGTTTGTTGTAGAGTATTCCAGGTATAAGGAGCATCATGGAAAAAAGCAGCTCTACCAAGTTCAGAAGTGTGTGTGTACAGTCAATCAATCAATCAAAGCTTTATTTGTAACGCGCATTTCATACCCAGAGACAACACAATGCGCAAACAGTGCGTGTGTGGACCTGTCCCAGTGAGCCATGGCAGGACGTGGTGGGGTGTGTGTGTGTGTGTGTCTTCCCCCAGCTGGGACCTGTCCCAGGCCTTCCAAGACCTGGAGCTCAACAACGTGTTCTGCCTGGGCCTCCGGCAGGGCCCGGACAGCCCACTCTGGACAGAACCACAGACTCTGGACCACAGTGACTTCAGTCAGTACCTAAAACAGACCACCTAAACAGTTTTTTATTGATCAAATTCAAATCAAACCCTTACAAATCTAAAGTACTCAATACACTTCAATAAAATTACCAATGTAATTATAGAAGATGCAGTATAATTTAAGTAACAGTCTAGCGTGAGATATGAGGTCTAATTGTTCCTAACTGTATGTTGCAAACTCCCACCCAGTGACCCATCTATCTCAGTCTCACTGTGTGGGGATAGGCTGATGATAGATTGCCCTTCTACCCCCCCGGACAGCTCTATCAGAATGATCTGTGAATACTTGGTAGGACAAAGTAAGGTGATGCTACTTACCACCATGGAACATTTGCATTAGACATTTCAAGAGTCAAGATTTTACCGTTGTGCGCAGAAGACTTGGGATCGATCCACAACGAGGAGTCTAATCAATAAACCAATGTGTTGATCACAGGGTTGCAGCAGCCTGTGCTGCTGGGGGTCGTGTGGGGAGTGTGTTCTGTGCTCCTCGCTGGCGAGAGAGAGAGGGAGACTTATGACGTCGACAAGGTTCATTCGGAACCATCTAAATCTACTCCAGGCCTCCTGCTGTGCTCGTTTACACTGTACACCACTCTTTTCCAGCGGGGGTACAGTACGGTCCAGCGCCTGCCGCACAACAGCCCATAAACAAGAACCCAGATAATAAACACCGGCCAGGAGAGCTTTAAAAAAAATATATATATATAAAAAATCTTTTTTTATTCGCCCTCCCCCGTTTCCCTCTGACATGTGTTCCGTCCGTATCGACCTGGGTGATAATCAGTGATCGCTTTCTTCCCCGCGCTCGGTTTGCGTCTGACTCACTGTTGCCACCGACCCCCCCCCCCCCCCCCCCACGCGCACACTTTTATCCGTGTCTGACACCTCACCACCCGGCCCCCCATCCCCAGGACCGGAGGAGAGGGAGAACCGGAGTACACCTCGCTCCCACCACAAGCCGTTTTGGCCGCTGGCGCACTTTTTCCGGAACATTTGGAAATCCGTGGGGGGTGAGAGAGAGAGGAACAGTTGCTGGCGACGAGGGCCGAATTCACACCAAGGAACCTTGAAAGTTCTAGAACACCGACCCCAACCCCAATACTGGAGACTGCTTATTAGTGCTCAGATTCACAATAATGACAGTGTGCAGAACAAAAAAAATAAAAGTGTGTTTCACAACGAGCGGTGTTGACGTGTGTTATGGCTTGAAGGGGGGGGTCCAGTGTTGAGAAGTCATTCCCCCTCCAATTTCCAACAATTTAGACAATTAGCCTACATAAAACCTTGTAAACAATCTTGATAGAATCCTCTCTTTTATTGGTTTCGACAGTATTTGCAGTAGGCTGAATTCTGTGGGAAACTCCCTGAGACGAGCCTGGCCACTGGCTGTTCGAACCCTCTCAAATGCAACCTTCCTTCCTCCCTGCCTTGGAGAAATCCCTGATCTCACAATGAGTAGACTGATAATGGAGCACATATGGCTTTCACCTATCCAGTGATGTTAGATCTGAGATTCACGCCAGAAACGAGAGGGATGGAGGTGGCATTTGCTGGAGAATTAGGGCTAACGCTAGCTGGGTATCAGGGGCTGCGAATCTTTTTGACAACTCTTTTTAGTGTCCGACGTTAATTTTTCAAAATGTCAAAAATTGCAAACCTTTTTTTGCATCGAGTCTGGTTTACGAGACTATCCCACCTCCCTCGACAATTGAGACATACAGGTTCTGCACACACCAGCTGACGAGGCTGAAGTTAGAACCCGTTTCTCAGAACCCGTTTGGAATTATCCGGTCCACCTTAAAAAAAAAAAAAAAAGTTCAAAACGGGATTGAATCAAGATTAAAAGCAAACTACCCAAGATGCCACGGGTTCTATGCTACACAGTGGTAGTAGAACCCCTCTAACCCTAAAAAAGTATCAAATCTCGAAAGGTTCGATACAATTAGATGTATCAACTCGAAGGAGCAGAATCTTTGAAAAGAGTCGTTCTGCCATCACATCAAGACGAAAGGGGAGACTCGGAGAGAGACGCCGTGGTTTAAAACAAGCTGCATGACGACAACAACAACAACAGATAGGCCTAAATCAAATATTCAAATCCACACGTGCCCATATGAGCGCCTCTCTCTCTCTCTCTCTCTCGTTCCTTCGCTCGCTCTCGGTCTGAAAGGAAATGCTGAGTCGCTCGGTGACTCACACACACACACACACACACACGGTTAACTTAGACCTTCACCCCCAGCATAGATATCAAAACTACCCACAGATGGCTGTAGGATAAACACGCAAGGCTCATTGACGTCTTGGAACAGCGCTGTTTAGAAAAACCCCCTAAGATCCGGTATAGTGCAGATCTACTGTACGCATAAAACAGCCATGTGTAAATAAGAAGCAGCGTCACTCTTCACGTGTATCAACATCATGTTCTTTATTTGGCCGTACTTTTCATAATTCATTTATATATAATATGTACAAATGCTAACAAAGGCTTCGCTAGTCCTGATTTTGTTTCTTTGCGGTCGAGGTTGGCTAGAACTCTTGGCCTCTGTCGTGGACGAGCCTCACTCCCTTACACACGCGCACGCGCACACACACACACACACACACCTGGCACCTGCAGGGACAGGGACGAGGGGGGGGGGTCTGTGTCTCTACGGTAACAGCTCTCTCTGTCCATGATCGTTCCGGTTCGGTCGAGTCTCGTCCATCGTCTCTGCTCATCTGCGCCAGTACTGTAGGGGGGGGGGGGGGGGGGGAAGAAGGCCTCGGGTTAATTAAACACGACCGCTGGGTTTTTGGGAGGTGTCGCCGGTGAACTCGGGGACACTGCTGTACCCTACAGTACGTGACCCCGCCCCCCCCCCCTGACTCACCTGGGCGAACTTGTGTATCTGCTCGACCACGGCGGCGAACAGCGCCCCCACGCTCTCATCTATCAGGCTCTGCATGTAGTGGACCGCCTCCTCGTCCGACAG
>NC_140250.1:1683094-1685594 GCF_949987555.1 Borostomias antarcticus | reverse complement strand
ATCGCATCTTCACAGCGAGAGGCGTTGCGTGCGGACGTGGTTTCTGTGCGTTGGCCGGCTACTGGCCGTCTGGGTCTCCCTCCGCCAGCTCACGTCCAAACCTTGTCCATCAGGGAGATGATCTGCAGGATGAGCTGGTCTTGTCTCAGGTCGTCCCCGTGCTTGAAGATGACCGGGTACATGCCTCCGTCCTCCGCCTTGAAGATCAGCTTGGCCGGCATCAGCGCGCTCTGAGTGAGAGAGAGAGAGAGAGAGAGGGAGAGAGAGAGAGAAGGAGAGAGAGAGGAGAGAGAGGGAGAGAAAGAAAGAGAGAGAGACAGAGAGAGACAGACAGAGAGAGAGACAGACAGAGAGAGAGAAAGAAAGAGAGACAGAGAGAGAGAGAGACAGACAGAGAGGGAGAGAGAGAAGGAGAGAGGGAGAGGTAGAAAGACAGAGGGAGAGAGAGAGAGACAGACAGACAGACAGAGACAGACAGACAGGCAGAGAGGGAGAGAGGAGAGAGAGGGAGAGAAAGAAAGACAGAGGGAGAGAGAGAGAAAGAGAGAGACAAAGAGGGGGAGAGAGAGATGAGGTAATACATCTCTATATCTGACACATAGCTACATCAATTGTAGGATAGACAGATAGATCGGACGGTAGAGAAGGATTGGAAGGAGAAAGTGGAGAGGGGGTTGAGGGTGTGTGTGTGTGTGTGTGTGTGGGGGGGGGTTGAGGGTGTGTGTGTGTGTGTGGGGGGAGGGGGTGGGGGTGGAGAGAGAGGGGGGGTGTTGGGGGCGTGTCCGTACCTTGAAGAGCGTGGCGGTTTCGGGGACGATGCCCCTGATCCGGACCTGTGGCTCCAGGGGGAGGGGGATGGGCTCGATCTCCGACAGGTTCACCTTCTCGTTGTCGGCCAGCAGCGCCTGCAGCCGCTCCGTCTGAAACACAAGGGGGAGGGGCGTCGACCGCCGCCGCCGTCATGATGCGGTTCGCCACGCCGAGACGCTCCGACTGTAATCGCCGGGCTCTCTTGATTCGGTTGTGTGTGTGTGTGTGTGTGTGTGTGTGTGTGTCCTACCTTCCTCTTGCGGTTGCCGCTCTCTCTCTGCACGGCTTTCATCAGCTGCACCAGTCGGTCTACGAAGGTCTGCTGGGAGGCCAGGAGAGACCTCATCACCCTCACACTCTTATCCCCCTGGGGGGGAGACAGGGAGGGGGAGAGAGACCTCATCACCCTCACACTCTTATCCCCCTGGGGGGGAGACAGGGAGGGGGAGAGACCTCATCACCCTCACACTCTTATCCCCCTGGGGGGGAGACAGGGAGGGGGAGAGACCTCATCACCCTCACACTCTTATCCCCCTGGGGGGGAGACAGGGAGGGGGAGAGAGACCTCATCACCCTCACACTCTTATCCCCCTGGGGGGAGACAGGGAGGGGGAGAGAGACCTCATCACCCTCACACTCTTATCCCCCTGGGGGGAGACAGGGAGGGGGAGAGAGACATCATCACCCTCACACTCTTATCCCCCTGGGGGGGAGACAGGGAGGGGGAGAGACCTCATCACCCTCACACTCTTATCCCCCTGGGGGGGAGACAGGGAGGGGGAGAGAGACATCATCCTCACACTCTTATCCCCCTGGGGGGGAGACAGGGAGGGGGAGAGAGACATCATCCTCACACTCTTATCCCCCTGGGGGGGGAGACAGGGAGGGGGAGAGAGACCTCATCACCCTCACACTCTTATCCCCCTGGGGGGAGACAGGGAGGGGGAGAGAGACATCACCCTCACACTCTTATCCCCCTGGGGGGGAGACAGGGAGGGGGAGAGACCTCATCACCCTCACACTCTTATCCCCCTGGGGGGGAGACAGGGAGGGGGAGAGACCTCATCACCCTCACACTCTTATCCCCCTGGGGGGGAGACAGGGAGGGGGAGAGAGACCTCATCACCCTCACACTCTTATCCCCCTGGGGGGGAGACAGGGAGGGGGAGAGAGACCTCATCACCCTCACACTCTTATCCCCCTGGGGGGGAGACAGGGAGGGGGAGAGAGACCTCATCACCCTCACACTCTTATCCCCCTGGGGGGGAGACAGGGAGGGGAGAGACCTCATCACCCTCACACTCTTATCCCCCTGGGGGGGAGACAGGGAGGGGGAGAGAGACATCACCCTCACACTCTTATCCCCCTGGGGGGGAGACAGGGAGGGGGAGAGACCTCATCACCCTCACACTCTTATCCCCCTGGGGGGGAGACAGGGAGGGGGAGAGAGACCTCATCACCCTCACACTCTTATCCCCCTGGGGGGGAGACAGGGAGGGGGAGAGAGACCTCATCACCCTCACACTCTTATCCCCCTGGGGGGGAGACAGGGAGGGGGAGAGAGACCTCATCACCCTCACACTCTTATCCCCCTGGGGGGGAGACAGGGAGGGGGAGAGAGAGGAATTGAGAAAGGATCTGTGACTCATACCCAGGCATCCGTGTGAGTGTGTGTGTGTGTGTGTGTGTG
>NC_140250.1:1675594-1678094 GCF_949987555.1 Borostomias antarcticus | reverse complement strand
TCTTTCATGGTCTCTCACTCACTCTCTCTCTCTCTTTCACTCACACACACACACACACACACACACACATACACAATCCTTTGTACTGAGCTTTGCATGCCCCTGCACACAGAATCACAAAAAGGCTCATTAGTTCACTTGAGCTCACACACACACACACACACACACACACACACACACACACACACACACACACACACACACACACACACACACACACACACACACAAACACAGCCCCCACCCTCCAGGACCTCCTGACCCCCTGACCCCACCTTGGCCAGTCTGCCCATCTGGTCCTCTGCCAGGCAGCTGCTGGTGCGCCCCGGCGTGCTTGTGGGCTCCCCACCGTCCCCCTCCACCCCCGGCCAAACCTTCAGGTCGTGCATCCCCTGCCGGAACATTCTGAGAGAGCGGGAGGGGCGACAAGGAAAGGGGACGAGGGTATCGAAAACGTCAGCGGCCAGTGACACGCGCTGTAATTTCGCTCGATTCAATATTTCGATTTTTCCCCCCGCGGCCTTCGCACACCATCGCATCACAAGTCGCTTTTCAGCGACCTTTCCGCCGGACGGACCCTTACCCGTGTTTGCCGAAGAGGGTGACAGTTGTCCCCCCCACGGGGCTGGCCCGGCCCGGCCCGTACACGTCCCACACCGTGAGGGCCACCTGGGCGCTCTGGGGCAGGTCCGGGTACTTGACTGGCAGCCTTAGCCACTCGTTCCAGCTGGAGAGAAAGACAGAGAGAGAAGACGAGAGAGAGAGAGAGAATACAGAGGTAGCTTACATGACACGCTAGCCGCGAAGCTAGCCAGCTACGTTACGCGCTAGCTGGCAATACCAGCGCCGTAAACGTCAGGACGCACTACCAGGGACCGTATCAGTGTGTGTGTGTGTGTGTGTGTGTGGGTGTGTGTTTTCTGCGCGTACTCACTTCCAGCGCGTGCTGAAGGCCTTGTAGGAGGTGCGCACGGGCAGCGCCAGGGGCTTGCCCTCGGCGAACACCTGGCAGGTGACGTACAGGTCGGAGCAGCTCTCCTGGTAGAGACCCGAGAAACGCAACATGGGGTCCTGGAGCAGGGCCTTGTAGCTCTTCTGCTCACGTTTTCCCTCCAGACTGCCGCTGAGGGAAGAGAGGGAGGAGGGAGGAGGGAGGGGAGGATAGGGAGAGAGGAGGATAGGGAGAGGAGAAAGGGGGGTTGGTGTCCGGAGAAAAGGTAGAGTTCGCCATCATTTCACTGTCCGGGCCAAGAGTACTCTCTTTTGCAGAGGTTATCGAGACGGGGTGCACTACTTTGTGACATCGTTCACGGGCAGATCATTGCTGTTGACCAAATAGTGAGTCTTGATTACAGTCAGCTAGCCATCTAGAGACAGAGCCGTTCTGGCTGGCGTGCATACCTGGAGCATGTCACATACCTGGAGCATGTCACATACCTGGAGCACGTCACATACCTGGAGCACGTCACATACCTGGAGCACGTCACATACCTGGAGCACGTCACATACCTGGAGCACGTCACATACCTGGAGCACGTCACATACCTGGAGCACGTCACATACCTGGAGCACGTCACATACCTGGAGCACGTCACATACCTGGAGCATGTCACATACCTGGAGCACGTCACATACCTGGAGCATGTCACATACCTGGAGCATGTCACGTCTGACCGCTGACACTTGTGATAACTCATAAATGAGAAAATACCCACTTTTATTCCAGAGTGTAACAGGCAGCGCTACATCGTACGGTTTGTTACAAATGATGAAGATCATTTTATTATACCCTGCAAACACACAACGTCAGGGAGACGTTCAGATTATGTCTTAATAACGTCCGTCAGTCCTGAACCCCATTTGTACGTCTGCTGGACCCCTCAATATTCACACGTCTGGCTTGGACCCCTCTAAGACGTCTGTGGACGTGCAGAACGGGTTCAATATCTGAACATCAAAAAAAAACATTCATTCTGGCTCCTAATTGGATGTCTTTGGACGTCCGAAAAAGACAAAAAAGACATCTAAAAGACGTCTTTTAGACGTGTCTTGGCTCAGTGGGTACCCAGAGGGCGGAGCCGGGCTTGTTAAGAGAGTCACGAGAGAAACGCGAGGCCGGTGATCAGGAATGCGCATGATGTCAAAACGAGCACTCCCAAATGAGAGCTGCTTTATGAAGCACGATACTGAGTCATGTTGCCATGCTCGCTTTAGGTCAATACTGAACAACAACTGTACCGAGATGCTTCAGGGACAAATATTCATATCTGACAGTTGCGTTAGCCATGTTTGTAGCTCTTGTTTAGTAGCTATCTGACACTTGAGTTATAGCTAGCCATGCTAACTTGTTTAGCAGCATCCTGCAGGGTTTGACAGCTAGCTCACGTTAGCTGTGAATAACTAGAATTATGTTGATCAAACCACAACACTTACATTTTGAGTTGAACATTGATGTCCAAATCACAGCTGTAGACATAGTTAAACTTGTCTGTGTCCATCGT
>NC_140250.1:1600594-1670594 GCF_949987555.1 Borostomias antarcticus | reverse complement strand
CATTTGTAGTGTTGAGCCAAGTCAACATACCAAAGCTGTCTCTCTTGGGTTGATGGACGAGAGTTAAGCTGCAGCTTGGAAGGTAGTTGGTTTTAAGAATGCTACTGAATATTCATCTCAAGATGCATGATATACAGTAAGCCTTCAGTTATAATTCAATGCACTACTGTAAATATCTGCAATTATAGTAATATATAACTAACTGTAATAGAACTAATATAACTGTTCCTATTGTATGTGCCCTGTCCTATATCCCTAATCAGATCCTCATGAATAAATAACACAATAAAAAAAAAGTATTTCTGCAAAAAAAAACAAGTATTTGTGGTTTTGTTGTGTTGAAAACAGTCCTCGCTTTGGTTTTCTCATTAAAATTCAAAACCACCACTTTTAATTGCATGATTCACACAGTCTGAGTTCACTCTGAAAAATTGTAGAAGAGCAACAAAACTGAAATATTTCATGTGACAAATGACAGGACTGTAGGTGGGGTTTTGAACACGGGGGGTCACACAAGAAATAAATACAGTAATGTAAATATGACTCCACCAATAATAGTTACACTTTGCATTGATCAGTTCTCTGTCATTGGTCAGTTCTCAAAGAGAGTTGGGAGCATACGAAGATATACACTGGAGGCACGGCAAAAGTCACTTGATAAAACAGATAAAATGACTAAAAAATAAGCATCTCTCTTTCCATCTGGAATAGATCACTGATTCTGCTGCATACAGTATACAATGATCTTCTTTGTCCCTTATAAACGCTATTCTTCCATCAAGAATCACTTAGGCTTTGCTTACACATACACACACGCACACGTATGCACTGCAAAACTTCCCATTCAGTCAGTGTCATCAACAGAAAATTCATAACACACGCACATACACGCAGGACGTCAAATGTTGATGCTATTGGTCCCGGAAAACTGGGACACGTAGGACGCTAGCGCGGGATTGGTGGGGAGCACTTTGATCGGCAGATCCCAGCTGAAGGTGTCAACGTCAACATGCTCCGCCCCCGTCCACACGGTGACCTCTGATTGGTTCTGCAGCACAGTGGGTGGCTCCATGGGCTCTCTGGCAGTGACGAACTCAAAGTGCAGCTTCCATCTCAGGGTCACTGTAAACAAAGACAGAGTCAGGATTCACAGAACTCTAGAACTCTCAGAACTCTAGAACTCTCATAGAGGTTCACATCTAAGCTAGCTCAAGGCGGGGACAGAGAATATAAGGCCGCTCAACACTGATGTCATATCCTGTTGTGCAGTTAAAGATAATGAGCTACTCCGTATTCACACAGAGATTATAGATAACATGGAGGCGAAAATCCATCCGTCAGCCACCTGAGACAAGAAAGAAAAGCCACTCAACAGCAATACCCGGTACACTGCAGCTAAAACACTCCATTCACGCACGCGTTCAACAGCCAATGGAGGCAGAGGTCTGGGTGGGGGGTACTAGGTCTAGGGCGACACGTCGACGTCATTGACCGCGTAAATACGTCGACTTGCAAAACGTGTGTCGACGCGTTGCAAAGAAGTAAGATGGCGGCGCCTGGTCAAAACTAATAGGACTGGAAACTGATTTTCTATTCATTTAGGCTTTACATGTATAAACGTTATCTTGACCCTTTTATCTTTCCAACCCCGTTTCTAACTAGCAATAAGATTCGTAAGATGCGTCTATAAAACATTTTCCCTGTAAATGATCAGCAGACACGTCTGTCATCTCTCCTCCTCTCCAATTCGGTATTACGCAACAGCGGGTCCGTATTGCGCAACACCCACTCACACGGAGAGACCAGCTGCTCTGAGTGGAGAGAATGGAAACGTTTGGTTGCTTGTTGCTAAGTGCAAACAGTCTTTCGCAAGTGAGGGAGGAAAAATATGGTTTGTTTCAATGTAATATCTGGTAACCCTACCCACACAGAGATAAAATGATAGAAACATGGGGTCGTGATTTAAAGCAATCATTCAATTGTTCAATTGAACGATTTTGCAACTTATATAATGCCCTCCAGTGCAGCTCCTTTGTTTCTTGTTACCATTTTGTTGTTTTAAAGAGAAGATGATTGTATAAAATATTAAAGAGACAATTTTTTATATTTATTTTTGGTATATTAAGTGTTCCAGTAATCAGGCAAGAAAAAAAAATCGTTAAAATAATCGTTTAATTAGTCGTTAGATTAATCGACTATTCTGAAAAATAATTGCTTGATTAATCGTTAGAAAAATAGTGGTTAGGTGCAGGCCTAGGGGGTACTGACCGATGTCGGTGCTGAAGCCCGGCGTGACGTTGAGGGGGATGGGCAGGGAGAAGTGGCTGGAGGCCGTATGGAGACAGGACTCCATGTGACGGCCGTGACCCGTCACGCTGACCGACTGGCCCGGCCGCCGCTGGTACGGCTGCTGGATCTCCTCCTCGCTCTGAAGGCTCACCGAGTACTGAGGGAGAGGTGCGCGCGCGCACACACACACACACACACACACACACGCACAGAAAACAAACACACAGAAAGCTTTTTAATTCCGTTATTAAACAGGTACATGTCTGAAGAACAGACAGACATACTAGCAGCAGCCATACAGTAACACACACACACACACACACACACACACACACACCTGTAAACAAGGAATATCCCCCTCGGAAAAGTTGAATGTGCCGATGATGTCTTCCCCTAGTCTGTAGACGATCTTGAAGATGCAGAACTTCGCCACCTTCCCTCTCATGTTGGTGATGTTGAACAGGTCTGTGGGACACAGGTCGAAGGTCATCTGAAGACAGGCAGACAGACGGCTGGACGGACAGACGGACAGACAGAACCACAGACTTACGGGGACAGCGTCGCGAGGTGGTGTTCATCAGCATGTCCAGGGCTCTCTCCAGGGGCCTGGCATCCCGGCGGCCGCCATCTTCCTCCTCCAGGAAGGGGTTGGAGGGGGCCACTTCCTCGTCCTGGGGGAAGGGGGGCTCAGGCATGCCTACGGAGGGCCAGGGGGGACAAGTTTGCCTTGTTGCTTAGATGACATTGTCACTTTTTCTGGACCAAGTTTACGATATTATCCAGGTTGAGACCGTGAGATGTAACAGTATGAACATTTCACATCACGATTATAGTGATAAAAATCATCACGGTTATCAGTATTATCGTGGTATTGTTAAAATGTGCTGAAAATGTTCAAAAACTACTGATACACATACTGAAATCATGTCACCAAGTTTTATATTGAAAACCAAAATTAGCATCACTATGCGCTTTTTGTTTAAATAAACATTAAAATAATGGGTATTGGAGAGTGTTGCTTACTTTGGTTGATGCTGGACAGTATCTACAGTGAGTTTTTCAAAGCGCGGAAATCAAGCGATAAATTTAATTGGATTTAATCATGGTTTATCATTACACCGGTTATCGTTACATCCCCAGTGGAAAAGCGTCTACGGTGAATTTGCGGACGGCGGTGGCACCGGCTCACCGTGCAGGACGAGGACCCTGAAGGGGACCCTCAGTAGTTTGATGGGGGAGTTGACCCGCTGGCAGCCGATGGTCAGCTTGTAGACGTACTTCACCGACTGGCCACGGAAACTGGGAGGGCCGTCGTTGGGGACCACCTCGCTGTACGAGTCTGAGGGAAGGGATGGAGGGGACAGAGAGAGAGAGAGAGAGAGAGAGAGAGAGAGAGAGAGAGAGAGAGAGAGAGAGAGGGAAGGAGAGAAACGAGAGACGTAGTTGGGCTCTGTGTGAGGATATAATGAGGAAAGTCGGTATGTCTGGTTTCTCAGCTCTGATATGCAGTCACAGAGGGGATGAGGTGAGCTCCCTTACAGGTCTTGCTCTCCCCAGGGTCCAAGCGGAGGTCACAGAACAGTATTTTGGGCGGGGTGTCCAGCATGCACTGCCCTCGCTCTCCTGGTGGACAGAGAAGAGAGAAGTCAATGGAACAGTAATAACCAAAGTAGTCCGGTTTTGAGAACAGAACCCCCTTCACAGTGTGTGTGTGTGTGTGTGTGTGTGTGTGGCTGCCTCTAATCTGCATCACAAGGATATTTGTTCTCTTGGCTCAGACAGGGTCAGCACCCATGTGATCGGTCAGAACCAGAGAGCCCAATAGCGTGCAAAGGTTAAGTGGCCAACCTGGCAAAATAAATAGGTATGAGAGAGAAGCAGACGATCCTACGTCCACGACTCCCTATGCCACGTTCAGAACCATTTCAACGTGAGCGAACCAAGTCATCCGACGGGTGACACAGCCCGACACGATGTCATTCCACAGTCCTTCTCATCCCCGACATTCACGCTCCCATCACCCCCCACCCGTTCGTCCGTCCGTGGCTCACCTCTGCTGGGGATGAGAACCGTGTCGCTCTCCGCCTGGACATCCTGCTTGGTGCCCTGGGCTGGCAGTGCCACCCTGCTCTCGCTGGCGTGGAACTGGCAGTGGATCTGGGCACTGGCCCACGCCAGCATCTCACTGGCGCGGAGAGAAGAAGAAGAAGGTCAGGGTCTTAGAATCAAGAAGCTGTTGAGGCCCTTTGAAGATTTCGGGATATGTATGCCAGTATCAAGTTTGTGATGGGGGTCCAGCGATGGGCAAAACACGTGTGGATCCAGGGAGAGGAGCAGTAGAGAGAGACCGATAGAAAGAAGAGGTATGGAAGGCGAGAAAGATGTATATTGGTAGCTCAGGCGTATACCTGCTGGCGGAAGTGGAGAGGTGGGACATGGGGTTGGTGAAGGTGATGAGGCACTCCATCACCTCCCCGGCCAGGAACACCGGGCCCCGCGCCATGGAGGCCACCACCTCGATCATCTGGACACGAGAGAGAGCAATAATTCGACTTGCAGAGATTTTAGCAGCTGGCTGTAACCCACTAACATTAGCTTATAAATAGACTCGTTTTGAGTATTAAAAATAGCAAGCTAGTGCGTATATATAGGGATCAATGAAGTACTATCTACCAGGGAAGACCAAATTCCAAGCAAAATTGTGGGGAACTGCTTCAGTGAATGATATAACGTTATAACTAGCAAGAAAGGTATATAGTAGCTGCTTACTGCTACTGACTGATTAGTGGACATCGACCCTGTTTGCTAGCACTTGTTAAGCTGCCCTTTTTAGTCCAAGCTCAGCTGCTAACTTTCGCAGAGAAGGCAAGCACGGACTTCACGACCTACCGTCGCCTCAGGCGTGGCTTTTGCTCGCCGGTTAGTAGACCCAACAACTACAATAGAAAAATCTAACTGTAAAATCGTTATGAAACATATAATTGACGCTTTTATCAAACCAAGGACTGCACTTGAACTCACGACGAAAGCAAAAACAAAACATTTACGCAGCTGGACAATTATACATCAACCCGGGGTTAAAATGATCTGGCATTCAAAGCGTTTCCCTGAGTTTTTATGATCAGCAACCCATTATCTTTTACTATGCTACTAGAAAATGTCGTTTGATGTGTATTTTATAAGATGAGAGGATACTCTTGATTAATCAGTGACACAAAAGTCACTGGGAATATTGTTCAGTGACACATTCTGTTGTCCATCCAAAGGAACTCCGTGGCACATTCGACGTACAACGGAACTGTTGCTATAAAAAGGGGTTTGGTTCTTCATAAAAATGTTTTGGGGGGGATATATTAACGTTTGCATGCATATAACATCGAACATGTGCATATTAAAACAATTATATGAGATTGAAGCAAAACAAGTGGAGTAGAGATAGTTTATTGCAAAAAAAGGTAGCGGCAGTGATGGACATGTCCCCTTCCTTCCCTTGTCAGTTGGTTCAGTCCTTCAGAGGCGGTGCAGAGTGACAACCCACTGTCATTTATTTGCGTATCCCCACATTTTCACGGACGTATCCCACAGGACGGGTCCTTTGCTTTGATCTTACATTACAACTGTGATTTGAGCATCCAGTGGATCTTTCCAATGCTACCGCCGAGCTAGCGAGCAGAGACCCGGTGGATTCTGATCTGAGATCAGCGACTACCTGCGAGGCGTGAGGCTAGCACTGCTAACATCTGTTCAACATCACACCGGCATCTTTACGCAGACGTCAGCTAGAGCTGTGGGTTGTTTACTTGGTTGTTTACTTGGGCAGATCAATCATCAATACATCACTGAAGCGACTGCAGCCAGAGGTAACAGACACGCCGAGGTAGGGGTGCCTGGCTCAGCTGTCGGGGATGCTGTCGAAGGAGGCCGACGGACACGTTTGTAGAAGTGAACACAAATCGGGCTGATGGAAGATGGACAGGGTGTTTCTCTGGCTCACTCGCATCCGTCTGATAGGGTCTAGTAAGTAGGAGATATTTCTAAAACGCACAGCCTGGGGCAGACCTCTATATGGCAGCCTATTGAATGTATTCACGCCCCATTATAGGGAATTAATACCTCTACTGTGGCACTTTGTCCGCCTACTTTATGAAATCAGATTTATTATACTGTTGACCGTTGACCAGTGCTCACTAGATTAACCTGTCTGAAAGTCCTCAATCAAGTAATCCAAGCCCAGACTACTACCCAAAAACTGGCAATGAGATAAAATAGTTCAGCTCCTACAGAAAACCCATTTTGCTTTGATTGCACACCCAGTGACTCAACACTTAATCGATTGACTAGTATAGGCGATAGGTTTAGTCTTCTCTTTTCACTGCGACTCTTCCACGGGCGGTATGAACATGGAGTCGACCGACAAGTCAGACCTCATGAGCCGGTATGTGTCCACGGAGCCGGGCTACGGAGTCCCGAAGGACGGCTGGAGGATCTGTCTGGCGCACGAGTTCAAGGAGAAGAGGAAACCCTTCCAAGCGAAGGACGTGTCGCTGTCCAACATCTTTGAACACATCGGACTGGGAATCAGGTGAGATCACCGGTGGCACCTGTAGCTTGTCAACGGCCTGTAGCTATCAATTTACATCCAATATTGGATTCCTTGGATGCCTGTCTACGCTACAGCAATAATAATCATTCAAATCTTTAGGTAAGAGGCTGAAAAGGATATTTTTATATGCATGGCAGTGGGGAGCCACAGCAGGTATGAATTAACCTCGGGTTACTCTCCCTGTCTCAAGGACAGGCGTGTGAGGCCATTGCATGTACAGTAAGAGCATACAGTACGTCTAATGGTATTAACTTCGAGACTCAAATTTCTCCCGCTGGGTCCAGCCTTAACCCATCTACACTAATGAGCCAGCAGCAAGGGCAGCCACTGGTGCTTTATTTCCTATGTATTATATTTCCATTGATAAGATATGACTTTATTGATCGCCCCAGGGGGGGAATTAGGCATTTCAGCATTAAAAAAAAAATACAGAAAGGTTTGGAAAGAGGATAAAACAGAGTAACAAAAAGAAGACTCTAGATGTGTGTGTGTGTGTGTGTGGGGGGGGGGGGGGGGGTAGCAGCATATTAGGGGCTAAGTGCAACCATATAGCTTGATATATATTGAGACACACAGTATGTTTATGGAGATTCATTTATCCAGGTAGTAGAAAAAATTCTACAAGAATTTATAAAAACAAAACTGATGAAGGTGTTTGGATGAACACCGAAACGTCTTGTGTTTTAAGTATGTTCGTAGTCCAGTGTTTTTGAGACACACAGAACACCTAGCTGGCCTAATCGAAAACAAATCAGTCATGTCGACCGACTGGACCTTAACTGTCCGGCTCCTCCTCAGGCCTGTGAGGTATGAGCCTGAGGGCCCGTTCAGATGACCCGTCCAGATGACCCGTCCAGATGACCCGTCCGTGCTGTGAGTTGGGTCTTCAGCCAGGCCCTGCTTCCCTGAGAGATCTAATCTCCACATCAGATGAGGGCTGCGTGATGCAGACATGTCCGCCGCAGTGTGGGACAATCTGCTACAGTCAGGATGACAACCAGCAGACATAGCAGCCGGTTGAGAGTGTGTGTGTGTGTGAGAGAGAGTGTGATTGTGTGTGTGTGTGTGTGTGTGTGTATGTGGGGGGGGGGTAATCCTCCTGCAAGCGTGTGATCAAGGATTCAAGGATGTTTATGTACAAAAGATACGGGTGCAGTGTACAATGAAATGCTCACAATGGCAGGTCTGTATGTGTGGAGGGCGGGTGAAGTCTACCGGGTTCCTCCGGGAGGGAAGCAGCAGAGGTGGGGACATCGCTTGTTCAGTCATACCCGACTTGTGGGTTGACATAAGCACCGTTTGAACATTCCTGGGCTTCTGGCTATTTGACACGTATGCTCAACTTCACCTAAACACAACACCTACTGTAGACAAGGAGGTATTATAGTCCACAGTAGATAGCCTATGTGTTTCACAACTCATGATCTTGTGTGTGTGTGTGTGTGAGTGAGAAAGAGAGGTGCAGTGTTGGGTTCGTAATAGTGACAGCTCCTCATGTAGCTCATAGAAAAGAAACATCAGCGAACAGTATAACACACCTGAACAAATAGTGGATCATTCACCAAATATTTGTTCAGTTAGGCTAGGCCTACAGCGAGGCTTTAGAAACGGTAGATCGTTGTCGGAGGTGTAATGCTCATTGTTGGATTCCATGGTCACCATGACACTGTATTTTAATCATTGACAGGTGTGACTGCATTTATGGACTGGGAGTAGGAAGGTACAGTAGACTACAGGTTAAGTATTGGGGACAGCGTCACACCTGGCAAGAGTGACCCAACCTGGCCTGCAGAGGTGTGGAAAGTCCAAAGAAAAAGAAACAATGCTTCGTTTTTACACTCAGTCACAGTACTCGGCCAACACAGGAACGTGTCATCTGATCTCCTCTTCAATAGGGTCACTGTTAGTCCGACACGGACCAAAAAAAAGCCTCATGTTTGTGTACATGGCTACCGTGTGTCCAGCAAGCCCCCCCCCCCACAACTATAGATCTCTCTCCTGTTCACGTCCCATTCTGCAGAGCTGTCTAGATAGCCGAGCCCGATGCATCTATTGCCTCAGGTTAATGGCCTATTAGTTTGCATATATAATTTGTTATATCAGTAGTATAAATTTGTTTCTGAGGCTGACATCTGTGGTTTATTTCTCTATAGGAGAATGGTAGGGGACCTCGATTCACTGACTGGCTTTGAAGTACTACCCGTTTTCTGCTTTTGCACTTTGACATTAGCACTATTAAATTACACTCCGGATTACTCACTTATTTAGGAAGGAGTTGTGAGTGAGTTCTGGCGAGTAGTGGTACTACTGTACCTACGTTTAATGCAATTACTGTAAGTCGCTTTGGATAAAAGCTTCTACTAAATGACAGTGATGTAAACAAAAATGTAATGAAGTACTGAAGCTAACTGTTGGTACTGAGAAAATAGGAAGCCTATAGGCCTGTAGGCTGTTACGGTGTGGGCTGGAGTTGGAGTCGGCCTTTGTGACGCAGTTTGAACTGCATGTTGAGCCCTGGGGGGCCTGGGAGTTGTTTGGGTCCTTTTTCAACACCGCCTGATCAATAATTCACCCTGGGCCCCTGTGATGCCCTGCCCCCTCTCTTTCTCTCCCTCTCTCACACACACACACACACACACACACACACACACACACACACACACCGCTCTCTCAGACCTGCTACTCCAAGCCCAGGACGGACAATTCCTGCCTTTATACGGCAATCCCACAATTCCCTCTGCTCTCTTCTGTGTGTGAATTGGCCACTGTTTGGTCCAGCTTAGATTCAGAAGGCAGAAGCATGGAAACAGCTGCGCCTGCATTTAAACTCTATGAACAGAGAGAAAGAGGGAGAGAAAGAGAGTGAGAACGAGAAAATGTGTGTGCGAGAAAACTAGCATCTCTCCCTCGCTCTCTTTGTCCGTACAATTGCATTTATATGAGATTTGTGCGGCAAAGTGACCTTCCTATTCACACAATGACACATTCACACAAAACCCCAGCGCAGTCCTGATGTTGGACCCCATCACATGACTGCATACGACTTCTGTGAGATGAAACTGTCACACACAGATAATATATTATCTCTTGTCTGCTTCTGCCACACCTTTGAACTTGCCCTCAACCCAGGACGGAATGTCATCTCGGCTCCTTCACTCACGTCAGCCCACAGAGTCAGACAGAATGTCATTGTACCGATTGTGACACGTTCCATTGGGTGTTCGTAGAACATTTCTTGGGTCTTGATTGAACGCGTTCTTGTCGGGAACTGTTCCTAGGTGAGCATTGCAAACTGCGTCCAACTTGTTGAGACCTTCTCAACCTTTGTGCGCATTTGTGTGTGTGTGTGTAGGTATCTGAAATGGTGGTACAAGAAGACCCAAGTGGAAAAGAAGGCTCCCTTCATCGACATGTTCCGTGCGCTTCCCCTACGACCGATCTACGGTAAAACACGCACGCCGTAATAATCCACCGCAAACAAACGTGTCTTTTCGTGGATGTTTGCTTGTGCGGATTCGAATGCGGCCGAGGTTTCGACTAACGCCCCCGCCCTGTCTCCGCAGGCGCCCCTCTCGGGGGGATAGGGGGAGGTACCATTACGCGAGGCTGGCGGGGGGACTTCTGCAGGTGGCAACTCAACCCCGGGATGTACCACTACAAAACCGTGGTGGCCAACCAGGTACGTCTGCCGCGGACGTGCGTTACAGCGAGACTGCGTTGCTAAACTGTTGATAACCGCTCGTGCTCCAACAATACAACACAAGAATCTCTCCTTCATGTCTTGCTTTTAAAAAAATATTTCAACTTTTTCTATCCTTCCCTCTCCACCCCGCCCCCCTCTAGTTCACGGTGTGCCTCCGGCGTGGCGGGCAGACCGTCTACCAGCAGGTGCTGTCGGTGGAGCGGCCCCCCACGCTGCAGGGCTGGAACTGGGGCTACTGCGGGGAGTACGCCTTCTACCACGCCCTCTACCCCCGCGCCTGGACCGTCTACCAGCTGCCCGGACAGAACGTCACCCTCACCTGCCGGCAGGTGTCGCCGGTCATCCCGCACGACTACCAGGTACGGTACGCCTGGACCTGATGGCCGCACACGTGGATAAGTATCAAATGAAATCAAACTTTATTTGTATAGCGTATTTCATACAGAGGCAACACAATGCGCTTTACGGAGAGCAATGGGAGGGTGGGCATAGGACATATTCCAGAGGGAAGCAAAAAAACAGTTTCACCCGTATTTATGGACCAATCCTAGTTTTCCTCCCTCAATGTGACTTTGGTTTACTTGGAATTGTTCCCCATGTGTGACTATGAACATGAACTTTTAATCTTAAGAGTTGTGATGGTGTCAATGTGACTCCTTTATCACAATTGTATTTAGTTCTCGGGTCAGACCCTCTCTTTTCTGACCTTTGACCCAGGACTCCAGCCTCCCAGTAGCGGTGTTCGTCTGGGACATCGAGAACAGGAACGACTACGCCCTGGACGTCTCCATCATGCTCACCATGGTCAACGGGTCGGGCCACAAGGACGACAAGAGCGGGGGTCACTGGAACGAACCATTCCACCTGGAGAAGGAGGGGGAGGCGGTGTCCGGGGTCCTGTTGCACCACTGCACGCCGGTGAACCCGTACACCCTGTGCATGGCGGCGCGGGAGCAGGTACCACATCGCCGTCACGGCGTTTAAAGGCTTCAAAAAAAGCACCCAGGCCTTCAATTCTAGTTGAGCATGACTCCCAGGCTAGTGTGTGTATTGTTGTGTTTGCGTGTATGGTTGTGTCTTTGTTGTAATTTATTTTTCACTTACCTGTACAGCACTTTGGTCGATTTTAGTCGTTTTAAACGTGCTTTATAAATAAAGTTTGAGTTGAGTTGAGCACTGAGCTCTGTGTGTATGAATACGTACGCGAACCAAAGACGACTTCCGACACCTCCTTATCTCACGCATAGTACCACTACACCCAGAGGAACAGGATATCTATATATATCAGTACTTAACATACTTACAACACAAATGTCACCCCTCCCCTCCCATTTATTATAGTTATAGCATGTACATAACTCACCCCCGAGTTATTTAGGGGTTGTTAAGGGATACCCCTTGAAAACGAGATGATTCATCTCGAGGTTATCCCAATAAACCTTAAAGATTCTTTATTAATATCCATATATAGCATATACATAATCCATCAAGACCTTTATCTGTCCCATCTGAGCTTAATCTTATACTGTATACTATATAAGAAACTATATAGAAAGAGTACTTATCGTGTAATTTGTTTATTTTGTAATTTTCGTAATCTGTAAATTAGTAACTTGTAAATTTGTCATTTGGAAGTGGAGTGTTAGTCTATCTGTATCGAGCATAATCTTGGAGCCGGCAGCAACATTTCACTGCCTGTACACCGTACTTTACATGTGACCGATAAAAAGGAGTCTTGGGACTTGGTGAGATGTTCTCAAAAGGGGTGTTATCATTGATACTGGGTTCGCCAAATGTGTGTGTGTGTGTGTGTGTATCAGCCTGATAGGGAGATCAGCCACCAGACGGCATTCAGCCCACAGGGAACCTGTGGAGAACTGTGGAGTGACCTCATCACTGATGGACGGCTGGACTCTCCTACTGGTCAGTGCTCTCTGCCAATCAGCACGGCCGATCAGTACTACTGGCCAATCAGAATACAATCAAGCATAGTTTATGTCTCAATTGGGGAATGAGAGGCTTGAAACAACCGTTGACAAACAAACATTGATTACTGCATTTGCTTGAGACTGCTTGAATGTCAGGTGGGTGGAGTTTCGAATTTTTGGGAACAGCCTATTGGCTCCGTTCTGCCGTACGAGGACAAGGATTTCAATCCAGGTCTGTTGAGTGCATTTTGATTTGACCCAGGTACATTTTTGATTCTCTTCCTCTACCCCTCCCCCCCCAGGCTCCAGCCCTCCCACTCCCAAAGGCGAGAAGGTGGCGGCCGGCCTGGCGGCGGGCTGCCCGGTGCCCCCCCGGGGTCACAACGCCCTGGAGTTCAGCCTGGCCTGGGACATGCCCACCATCACCTTCGGCTCCCGGGAGCGGCAACACGTCAGGTACGACGCGCGCTCTCCCTTTTCTCCTTCTTCCTTTTTTCCCCACCTTTATTTTGAGTTCCGAAGACGCACTCCGACTCTTTTGCGCACCGGACCAGAATACAAAAACGGTCGGCCTGAAGTGATGTGGGGGTGGGGTAGGAGGGTTAGACCCGCTCAAGTTGAAGTACCTGGAATGTGGACCGACAGCGAGTCATTTCATGTCTTCTTTGTTCTCTTTGGTTTTATTTTACCTCGTGTTTAACTGTTTTCATTTCGCGCCCCTGACCTTCAGACCTTACAGTGTGCTCCCCTTCCCTTCTTCTCCTCATGTTGCCGACTATGCTGTTAGGGAGTAGTCCTCTCTCACACACACACACACACACACGCATACGCACGCACACACACACACACACACACGCAGTGTTGGCTAGATAAGGGCCATGAGGTAAATGTTGTTTGCATACTTGTTTGCACATGTGATAACAGACGTGTATGCTTTAGTGTGGATCTCAGTGGAATGTGCCAAACACACACACATTTTACCAGGGCAGTTTTAATTAAGGGAAAAAGACTTTACTGAGGAAACCGTTAATGATGGCTAAAGTGTCCTCAGACAAAGAGTTAAAAATAATCTTGAAAAACCTGGTGTGAATAGGATCAAGAGGGCATGTAGACGACTTAAGTTGCGACACCACATTGCTCAGCGCCTCTGTCAACCAGTACAAACACGCTCCCACCACTGCTCTGGGAGTGTCAGCAAGCAGAACAATTTGTCTTACCTGGGTGATATTCATCCTAATGTCAGTTATCTCGACTCTGAGAGGTAGAGAACATGTTGACAGGAGTTTAGGGTGCAGCATGTATGAGGTTGTCAACTGTAGAAAAGAGCGCCCTGGAATTATGAGAAGTGATCTCTCCTAGCATTTCTTATAGCCTTATTAAAGGCACAGATTTTCCTTAGGAATATCATGGTGAACCTGCAGCTTTGTCGTCTTCCATTTCTGCATGTTCTCTTCAAGTTGATTGATCTCCTCATTCCTCCATGGAGCTTTTTTGTTTGGCTGCAACCTTTTTCAATGTCATAGGTGCAACAGAGTCAAGGGCAGCGCTCAATTTGGCATTAAAAGTGGTCACTAGGTTATCAATATGTAAAAGCCCCTCTTCCGGGGTTGAATTTGCGTTCATCATTATTTTGAAATGATCAGATGCTAGTTCAGATAGCGTTTCTTAAAGGATTTTGTGCTAATCTCTTTTTTGGGTATCAGTGGTGTAAAGGAAATAGAGAAGTGGTCAGAAACTACACGGTCAGTGATACAACAGTCGTAAGACCCTTTGTAACCACAAGGTCTCAAGTTCATGGAGTTCAAGAGGTTGATAAAGTCCCTGGCCTTCGAGTCACCCTCATTATCAACATGCAGATTCAAATCGCCTGTGATGATGATCTTATCATAGTCTGTGTGGATAATGGACAGGAGTTCAGAAAAATCTGCTAAGAAGGCTGGACATTGATTGGGTGGCCTTTACACGGTTACTGTCAGGACTGCAGGCCGGCACTTTAAAAGTACAGCGCGATTCACAAGTCAATTCATCAAAGCAAATAGTGAAATCCTGAAGGAACCACCGCCCCCGGAAACACACAACACAAAACCAACAACCACATCACCACAGTCCCGGGGGCTCGAAGAGCGTGGCACAAACATTCACATGCAACGGTCGGTTACAAGCACAAGCTTCCTTCATAACAATGATACGCTTGTTTGCTGTGTGTGTGTGTGTGTGTGTGTGTGTGTTTGTGTGTGTTCCAGGAGGTACACGCGGTTCTTTGGCGCCAAGGGAGACTCCGCCCCCTCCCTCACCCACTACGCACTGACACACTACAGAGGGTGGGAGAGGAGTATTGAGGAGTGGCAAAGGCCCATACTGCAGGACAGGTACACACACACACACACACACACGCACACACACACCTCTCCAGACATGATCAATAATCAATACACGGCTTGTATTCTATATTAGGTTTGAAAATATGCAGAGCTTGATAGGTCTGTGCTGCTTAAGTACACCATTAACTGTCGCAAAGCATTTATTTTTGCTAAAGACTGCAATTAAACATCCGTCTTCACCAATAATTGACGTATCGACGCGTGTGCGTGTGTCAGTTCCCTCCCTTCCTGGTACAAGTCGGCCCTGTTTAACGAGCTGTACTTCGTGGCGGACGGGGGCACCGTGTGGACGGAGCTGCCCGAGGACAGCGACGTCAGCGGGGGGGTGCGCGGCCAGGACGGGGGCCTCCCGGCGCAGCCCGCTGTGGTCAAGGAGTACGGACGCTTCGCCTACCTGGAGGGTGAGCCCGCTCGCGTAGTCCTATCTCCTCGGACTCCCTGGGGTCCTACCCCCACCCTACCCCCGACCCCTGCCTCTACCTGGACCCAGGCACACTCACACACACACAGACATACACAGTCCTGGGCTCAGATCCCCCTCCCCTCACCCTAACCCGGGTCCTACCCCCACCCTACCCCCGACCCCTGCCTCTACCTGGACCCAGGCACACTCACACACACACAGACATACACAGTCCTGGGCTCAGATCCCCCTCCCCTCACCCTAACCCGGGTCCTACCCCCACCCTACCCCCGACCCCTGCCTCTACCTGAACCCAGGAACACTCACACACACAGACAGTCCTGGGCTCAGATCCCCCTCCCCTCACCCTAACCCGGGTCCGTATCCCTTTCCTCTTACTTAATCTTACTTTATGGCAAATTATATGTCAGAACGCCAACTAACACCTTGGTGAGTTTCTTGTCTTTGAAATTGAGAGTTTAACATGTTTTTTGAAGGATTTTTCACAGTGCCCACCCACAACCATTGTATGACCAAAACGGTGGTAGAGCAATTATCAGACTTTCTCAAAAGTGCTAGTTTTGTCAACTTTTTGATCTGGACCATTGTATATGATCATAAGTAACCTTAAAACTGGGCTAAACATGATTTTTCCCTTTACTACTCCTTTAATGTATTTAGGCGCCGAGCACTTCTCACACTTCTCTCTGTGTGTTTGAATGAGTGTGTATTGATGCTTGGGGAGGAAAATTTGAAGAACACACATATAATTTGTGTTGAAGGGTTTGACCGGCCATGCTGTCTGTTCCAGGTCAGGAGTACAGGATGTACAACACGTACGACGTGCACTTCTACGCTTCCTTTGCACTGATCATGCTGTGGCCAAAACTAGCCCTGAGCCTGCAGTACGAAATTGGTGAGTCATTTGGCTATCAGTATTTAGACTGTTTCTATGTGTGTGTGTGTGTGTGTGTGTGTGTGTGTGTGTGTGTGTGTGTCTTGGTGAGTGAACCAGCTATCAGTGTTTAGACTGTTTCTGTGTGTGTGTGTGTGTGTGTGTGTGTGTGTATATGTGTCTTGGTGAGTGAACCAGCTATCAGTGTTAAGACTGTTTCTGTGTGTGTGTGTGTATGCGCCGACATGTGCGTGTGTGTGTGTGTGTGACTTTCTCATCTCTCCCAGCTGGCAGTGTGGTGCAGCATGACCCTACAGAGAGGCTGCATCTGATGAGTGGACGTTATTCTCCTGTCAAGGCCAAGAACGTGGTCCCCCACGACATCGGAGACCCAGGTTAGATGACCACTCTCTCACACGCATACAATCTATAATATTAATAATAATAAGTATTGTTATTCTAAACTTTATTTTGTATAGCATCTTTCATACAAATAAATGCATCTTAAAGTGCTTTGTGCTTTGAGAATGTACATGCACGGAGTGCTTCACATAATAATATATGGATAAGATGGAGGATAAAACACAATAAGAGATAAAGATAAGAACTCAAATAAAATAGTGTGCAAAAACGACAGTTTAATCAAATCTAGGCCTGCGGGTGTGGAATTGAGAAACCAGTCGTGAATATCTCGAACCGCGTGCCTGGTTAGCTGTATCTGACCGCGTCTGCCCCGCCCCCTGCCCCGCCCCTAGACGACGAGCCCTGGCTGCGCGTCAACGCCTACCTGATCCACGACACGGCAGACTGGAAGGACCTGAACCTGAAGTTCGTCCTGCAGGTCTACAGGGACTTCCACCTGACGCAGGACCGCCAGTACCTGCTGGACATGTGGCCCATCTGCCAGGTAGGGACCCGGCTCCCCTGAGGGCCCATCTGCCAGGTAGGGACCCGGCTCCCCTGAGGCCCCGTTGCCAGGTAGGGACCCGGCTCCCCTGAGGCCCATCTGCCAGGTAGGGACCCGGCTCCCCTGAGGCCCATCTGCCAGGTAGGGACCCGGCTCCCCTGAGGCCCCGTTGCCAGGTAGGGACCCGGCTCCCCTGAGGCCCCGTTGCCAGGTAGGGACCCGGCTCCCCTGAGGCCCATCTGCCAGGTAGGGACCCGGCTCCCCTGAGGCCCCGCTGGTTTCACTCAGACTTCGCTCGTACCGGTTACGTCTCGCCGAGATGAAAACGTCACTGGCGAGATGGATCGGCGCAAGATGGCCGCCTCGTGCACCGGTTGAGAACTGGTTTTGACACGTTATGTTGTGAATTTATAGTATTTATTTTGTACCGGTTAACTATTTCCTCCTGGTTGCCGTTTTCTTAATTGTTCCCTTGTTCTCATTGGTTGATCTGGTTAATTACCTTTTTTCTGATTGGTTCCCCCAGGCGGTGATGGAGTCGGAGATGAAGTTCGACCAGGATGGTGATGGGCTGATCGAGAACTCGGGCTACGCCGACCAAACGTACGATGGCTGGACCGTGACAGGACCCAGGTGAGGCCTATGAGAGGGAAGGAGGAAGAGAAAAGTACAATATACACAGGAAGAATAATATTAGCCTTTCCCCTCCTGTGAAAAAATGAGGAAGTTGCCTCCAGACTGTAGGTTATTTTTAGCCGTTTCCCTAGCTCAGTCCATGAAGCAAGGGCTGTTCAAAACTATTCATTTGAATAGAGAAATACTTAATCTTCCTGTTTATAAATGACAATCTTGTTTTGTTTCCTCACGTACTTCCTTTAATACAAATGTCTGTTGCAAGGACTGATCAAAGTTTTATTGTGTTGTACTTTGTCAAACAGATATTCTTCAAACACTTGGTAGTTATCCTAAAGCCATGGGGCTAGTTTTGGGAAATGTGAACACACAAGTAGGCATGTAACACTTGGTTCTACTATTTCAGCTTCAAAGGGGACTTTTATGTGGTTGGCATCGTTGGTGACATTGTGGTTTCCTCTCTGGTCATGGGGCGACTGTGGCTCAGTGGTAGAGCGGGTTGTCCAATGATCGTAGAATGATTCGAATCCCGCCTCCTCCTGTCCACATATCGAAGTGTCCTTGGGCAAGACGCTGAACCCCCAGTGAACAGGCTAGCACCTTGCATGGCAGCTGCCGCCATTGGTGTGTGAAAGTGTGTGTGAATGGGTGAATGAGAGGCCGTTGTAAAGTGGTTTGGATGAAAGCGCTGTATAAGTGCATCATCTACCATGTGGTCTGATGTGGGATTGACAGAGATCAAACAAGATGGAGACACTGAACCCAGGTACCTACTGTATCACGTGGTTCTAGCTGTTAATCTCACCTCTGTACTGTGTGTGCGTGCGTGTGTGCGTGTGTGTGTGTGTGCGCGTGCGCGTGTTCCAGTGCATATTGCGGGGGCCTGTGGCTGGCCTCGGTGTGTGTGATGTGTAAGATGGCCAGGCTGGTGGACAACGAGGAGGCCTTCCAGCGCTACCGGGGCATCCTGGACCGGGGCAGCGCCGCCTACGACAAGCTGCTCTGGAACGGTGAGCTGCGTTCCGTACCGCCGCACGCCGCCGCCTTGCGTAAATCACAAAAAAAACTCACAAAACAAACAAACTCCAAAACCAAAAAAAACTCACAAACCTATTATTAGAATTAGCTTTGGTCTGTTGGCCCATAGCAGTAAACAGTGTGATGACAAGACAGGACAGTGCAAATTACAATAACGAAGTGGCCAATGCAATACTATACAATTACTCTGGAGTCTAGCGGCACGGAACATGGGCGGAGGGGCGGAGCCAGCACGTTACCGTTCAAATCCAGCTGCGTTTGAATGTTTCATTCGGAGCGTACGGTAGAGTCGAGTCTAAATCAGGCATGCCAACTTCGGTGAAATTTGCGGTTTTGAATCCAACATGTCACACGTATGTGATTCATGCAGATCCAATGAAAAATGTTTTGGGGGAGGGGAGGGGAGGGGGGGGGGTCGAGAGCCTGCCTATCAGATCGACTTACATAGAAAGACAATAAATCTGTGAGTCTGTTAGTGTGGACATTGGGATTGGGCCAATGGAGCGCGAGAATCTGATTCTGTGGATGCGAGTTTGGATCTGTGTGCGCGTGCATTGACAGTCAGTTAAAAGACGAAATTGAGCCAATCACAGAACAGCGCGAACCCAGTCTGTGACTTGCTGTTTGGAAAAAGCCACATTGCAGCGCGTAAGAGCGTGCCAGACACAAACCTACACAGAGATGATCAGCTGCAACACCCAAAAGTAGCTTTCTGCCGTTATATTTACATTTCTGACCTCTACAGGTCATATACTGTAGAGGAGGACAGCAAAAAAAAAGGTCAGGTCATTTTTCCAGACATGTAAGGTAATAGTTGTACAGTATGCGTTCTAATAAGATTGATCAAATGTAGCACTAGAGCAGATGTAAGTCAAATATGACCTGACCTGCAGTACCAGTGCCCTCTTCTGCAGTCTCACTCGGTTGGATTAACGTGAAAAGCGATAATATCTCCCTTTATCTAGCTTGTGACGCTGTTCTTGCACATTGCAAACTAAACAAACTCAACAATTTGAAAAATGCATGGAAGAGCGAGTTTAGCTGGTAATAGTGATGTCATATGCGATAGCGCAGCTCCTAGGCGCGTGTTGAGCACGTAGGCCTCTCTCTCCCTCGGAACACATGATCGGTTGGTTTAGAGATCCCAGTTGTCGATAGGGACGCGAAACTCCCCTTAACACCCCTGGAGTAAATCACAAATCCTCATCAAATCACACATCCTTTAACAGCGTCTCTATACAACACAAATGTAGTTTATTAAGAAATAGTCCTCAGCCAAATTTTTATAAAGTACTTTGAGTAATGAATTTAAAACTTAATAAGGCCTTTTATTTAGTTACATTAACTTAAGACTTTTTAACCTGCGGATACCCCGACTGAAGTGTTCTTAGTAATTTTGCGAGTTCATGGCTGAGATCCAGGGATGACAACAAAAGAGCCTGAGATCGTTCGCTGCTCACACCGTATCTGGCCGGGCGAGCGAGTGAGCGAGCTGTCGTGTGAAGTTCCGCGTCACCCTGAGCGGTGTCAAACAGACACGCGCATGCTTAACTTTGCACGGGTGTATTCATTTACAATTAAACATTATTGTTCATGCCCTTCTCTTTCACACTCTCTCCCCCTGCCCTGCCTCTCCGTTTCTCTTCAGGCGAGTACTATAACTACGACAGCAGCGGGCGCGACCTGTCCAACAGCGTGATGTCTGACCAGTGTGCGGGCCAGTGGTTCCTGGGGGCCTCGGGGCTGGGAGAAGGAGAATACCAGGTCAGAGAGACGACTCAGTCGGTGACTCTCGTGGACAGCTGAGGGCGTAGTTTAGTAGCCTGGCTTCACCAGACCCAGTTCGATAAAATGCGAAGGGTCTGGAAACTTAGTTACTTTCCGATTCCCAAGGGGCGTTGCCGACGGGCGCAGATCAAAATGCCTCTGGGCGCAATTGGATAGACCTACAACCAATCAGCGAAAATGCCTCTAAGGCACTCCTCTGTTCCGTCATCTAATTAAACCCGCCCCATATTAGATAAACGGTTGTGATTGGCACGAACCAATCTGGGTTGGAGTGGATTCAGTCAGAACGGTTGGATGTCTAGACTGATCAGCCGAGGGAACCAGTACGTGCGCTCAGAGATCAGGCTGGCGACGCCAGGGTAGGAGATTAGATTCTCTTCTTGTTTCTGTGCGGATACGTTTTTTTGTTTCTGTTCCAAGTCACCTCTGATCCAATGTGACTGTGGTTGCGCAATGCTTCGCGGGGTCTCATTTAGACCAGGCAGATCGTTAAGAACGATTCAACACCCCCCCCCCTCCACCCCGCTCCACTCTCTCTCTATCCAGGCCTTTCCGAAGGAGAAGATCCGCAAGGCGCTGAGGTCCGTATTCAACCTCAATGTGATGAGTTTCGCTGGGGGCCAGATGGGCGCGGTCAACGGCATGCGCCCGGAGGGTGTGCCCGACCGATCCAGCGTCCAATCAGACGAGGTGTGGGTGGGAGTGGTGTATGGCCTGGCAGCCACCATGATCCAGGAGGTGAGTGCGTTTCCTTCTCTTATCTAATGTAATGTTAGGTTGCACTATTGACCTTCCAGTGCAAAGTGCAAAGCACACCTCCCTCTGTTCTCCAGGTGTATTGCGATTAGGGCTGCACGATTGACCAAAGATAATAATTGCGATTATTTGCTTCAAAATGGTAATTGCGATTAATAATTGTGATTCATATTTAATATATAATATTAATATATAATAACCAAAATGCTCCGACGTTGATCCCTTTCTTGCTACTAGCTCACTGACCTCGTTTTCGCTCATTTTTTCACTACTCACGGTTGCAGGTACTCTTGTGACACTGGTCTTGAACTACTGCTATCTGTCTACTCCTACCTGCTACCTGTCTGCTCAGTGAAATTGCTGTGCACAGCGCACTCAGCGGGAACGCATGTGATTGGTCAGACAGCATAAGCGCCTGTGATTCGTCCGTGTCCTAGCACACTCAATTCAAAGCAAAATTATTAATCACAATAATTGCGGCCTTTTGCGATTAGTTAATCGCGGAGGTCATGATCGCGATTTCGATTAATTCACAATTAATTGTGCAGCCCTAATTGCGATATTTTAAAATTATGCAGCAAAAACACTGTACAGCCACTGATAACTACATTTGTGTTCTCTACTTAAGATAAAGGATGCAAACCAAACAAGCAACTGCTACTAGGGCTGTCAACTGAGCTCAGAAATGATATTCAACTTTATCTCTTAAATACTTTATGAAAATCAAATATATTTGATTATTGGTTTTATATAATTTAGCATAGAAAATGATGCATACAATGAAACTGCCAGTACCAGTTCTAGCCACAACAAGGCGCTCTCCGCCTATTTTTAAGAACAAGCACCAACAGAACTTTCGTGTCAGTCTCTGTATTCATGGGATTCAAGATTCAAGTAGGGATTCAAGTATTCAAGTAACGTTAATACCCAGTCAACATGGGTGACATTTAGTGCAAACCGGGTACTTTTATCCGGCCTGTATCCGAGCCAAATGAAAACAAAACAAGAGGAACAGCCTGTAGTGCAGAACCACCTGATCATATTCAGTGCTTGTTTACAATGTTGAAACGCGCTCAGATCTTACAGAAGTAACACTTAAGGTATTTCCTTGCCACCTAGATAGATATAGTTGTTTGGCTGTTTTTTGGCTATGTTAAAAATAAGTTTTGGCATGATTATAAGATGGGCGGGACTCTGGAGGCCTTGTGACGTGCGCTGTAGCGGTAGCCTACTAATCAAATCCATTTTTTAAAGATCAATTATGCATTTTTCCCCCAAAGTCGACGACTAGTCGAAGTTCGAATACTTATTTGACAGCTCCGTTGTCTACCATCTCTTGATCTCACCTCCGTGTTGACCTCTGCCCTCTGTCTGTTCTGCAGGGTATGCTAGAGGAGGGTCTTTGCACGGCGGAAGGCTGCTACAGGACAGTCTGGGAGAGGCTGGGCATGGCCTTCCAGACCCCTGAGGCCTACTGTGAGAAGGGCATATACCGCTCCCTGGCCTACATGAGGCCTCTCAGCATCTGGGCCATGCAGCTGGCGCTGGACTCCTCGCGACAGAACCAGACCCACCGGACAACACCCGGGACCGGAGAGACGGGCCAGGACCAGCAGGAGCAGACCGAACCTGGGGTGGAGTAAACGGGACAGAATCAGGACTGACTGACTGAAATGGTGAAAAACACGAGTAGTGGTGTCAAATGAGGGAATTGATGAAACTCTTACCTAATCTTTCACCTTCCGGATTGGCCTGGAATCATCTGACCCTTGTCAGCGACCTCATTCTCTCTGGTGTATTAAACAACATCCTGTTTCAGATACATGCCAGTACACACACACACACATACATACACACACACTATTTACATTCTTTATGCACACTTTGCACACACACAAACAGTCATGCTTGTGTAATCAAGTCGTCAAAACAAGCTCATATGCAAAATGTGTGAGAATGACTATCATCTTGTCACTGTAGCAGCTATAATATAATATCATATATTACATTTAATCCCAGTTTGAATGAGAATGTGTTTATTTTGAACATTTACAATTTGGCCCAGGCACGGCCGCTCTCAAACAGATCAGTAGTGTGTGACTGGGATAATAAAACTTGAAAGAAAATGTTTGAATTGAAAGGTTTCTTGACTTTTTCATATGCTTGAATGCTGTATAAAGTGGTGTAATTGTAATATTAAGTGTTTGAAATGAAGGACATTAAAAATTAAATCTTTCTTTTTACTGAGAATGTTGAAGAGCCCCTGAGCACCTGTGTTGATAGGACAGAAGCAGTATTGAGTCCTAATGTGTTTTATACAGTCCAATACTGTTCATTGCAATGGAGACTAAATAAATCACTATGATAATCCTTAATATTTGTATTAATTTTACATATTCAGCAGAGTGGCACCTGTTGATGCTGTCAATTAGCCTGGTATGACCATCCCGATCTAGCGAGCTCACTGCTTCGCTCCGCTATATCGGTCTGGCCTTCGCCCCATAGAGAGCGGTTATGTGGGAGGGGATACTTGCCTTGACAGACAAACACCTTCAGCCAATGAGCGTTCAGCAAACTTTTGCCAAATCCAGTCGGAATAACGGGAAAAACGTATTTTCCACCGAGAAACTCCGCTAGTGCATACTCTTGTTCATGTTTAAGTCTATTTCTGCAATAACTGCACTTATAGCTGTGTTTATTCTTCTAACGTTAACGTTACCACTCGTTGCTTCGGGAGCCGCCATGTTTGTTTAGCGAGCGGCAGGGACACGAACCAATCAGGGGCTGCTTTCCATTGTGAGGCGGGACAGCAGTTAAAACGAAGTCCCTGATTGGCCCGGTATGGTCTGGATTTTGGCATAATCGCTCTGGAGGAGGCGAAGGCCAGAACGTTCTGCGTTAGTGAAACAGTATGTGAGCTCGCAAGAACGGGATGGTCGTACCAGGCTAGCTGTCAATTATACTTTGATGGATTTACATGACAGCAACCAGACACACACAGGAAGCTGGCTCCTGCTTACTACAGTACAGCTGGAGAAACAACGTTTTCTACGGTACAGCTGGAGATCAGAGCTCTGTCACAAACACGGATAAGCCAAATATTACAACCAAGGTAATCTTATTTTGGGGAATATGCTAGGACAGTGGCGGTCTACTATTGAAAAATCTTCGTCCCTGGGTGGACTCGAACCACCAACCTTTCGGTTAACAGCCGAACGCGCTAACCGATTGCGCCACAGAGACAAGGATGCACACCTTTTCAGTGCCAAGGCGTTGGTGAAGGTATAACTCCAGTGTAGGAGCACTAACTCGATTCTGATGGAGAACCAAAGGGTGTTGTAATTTTGTAGCTCTGAAAAGTAGTCGGGGGACACTATTAGCACTCTGTGATAAGCAAACACTGGCTCCTGGGCGCGACATTGCAAAAGTGGCTGGCTCCATTGCTTTGCGACATATCATTTGACCAGTTCTCAAAACAAATTGCCAATAATGGTTAACAAACCTGAACTTAATCACAAACACAAACCCCAGCCAGAGTAACCGTAACCTAAACTGATGAGGATTTATTACTGTAAAACCTCCGTCCCTGGGTGGGCTTGAACCACCAACCTTTCGGTTAACAGCCGAACGCGCTAACCAATTGCGCCACAGAGACAAAGCTGCACAAAGCTCAATTGCAAATGTCTCTCGACTCTATAACTCTAGATTAGGTAAACTAACTAGATTGAAATATTGAAAAACCTTCGTCCCTGGGTGGGCTCGAACCACCAACCTTTCGGTTAACAGCCGAACGCGCTAACCAATTGCGCCACAGAGACAAGGATGCACAGCTTTTCAGTGCCAAGGTCTTTCGTCTCCATTACTCCAGATGCAATATTCTAGTAAGGGACGTAAATGTGTCGTAATTTTGTAGTCCTAAAACGCAGTCGGATGCAACATGCAGTTCCTTACAAAAAAGCCCATTCCCACAGACTAGACTGGCCTGAATATAATTGGGGAGTGGCTTAGATAATATGAACCCAGCATCCCTTCCATGCGGTCGTGCAGTCTCTGTGGCGCAATTGGTTAGCGCGTTCGGCTGTTAACCGAAAGGTTGGTGGTTCAAGCCCACCCAGGGACGAAGATTTTCCCATTTAGAACACACAACATTACCTGGCATCCATTTATTATCTTGTGCTAATATCACTACAATGTACAACCACTCATGGGTGCCTAGTTATAGTTTAAAGTGGGGGTGCAGGTGTGGGTGGTCTGGGGTCCGCTGACTGATATTTCCCTTACCTGTAACTCTTGGGTCTGTCTGCCTCTCTCAGGCTGTGCTGTCACCAGTAACTCTTCAGTCTCTCTGCCTCTTTTACGTACGGTCACTTCATCAGTCTACATTAAGGAGACGAATACACTTATGAATACACTAAACTGGTTTGAATACACAATACTTATGCTACTCTGTAAAGAAAAGGGGCACATGTTATTGTTCACTTTTGCACCCCCACCTTGAAAAGTGGAGATGCACCTGTCTAACAGTAGTACTAGTGAGTGTTGCGTTGTGTCTTGTTGAAGAAGAAGCTGGCCAGGTCGTCTCAGTTGGCATACCTCTGGCCATTTATTCACACCTTGTAGAAGAACAGCAGCGTCTGGAGAACAGCAGTGTCTAGCCGTTAGCGACCCTCGTGGCTACGGTCCAGCACACACACAGCAACGTGGCAGGCCTGGCCCGATTATATGAGAACAGGGGCACGCTCCCGTATGTAAGTGAGAAGAAGGGGCGGTCCTACTACTAAAACAGATTTCACTACATAAACCCACAGCAAAATGAAATGTGATTATTTATTGAAAACAAAACATCATTCTTCTGCCAAGCAATATAGTTCCTCAAGTTGCAAATGGCTGCCAAGCAACACAGGCAGGAATACAAGCTAATCAGCTACAACCAAATCATGCCAGACCTGGCAAGCAGCTAGCTAGCCAGCCGTGAATGATATTGTCAAATCTACAAGAATGATGTACAATGGAAAAATTAAAGCAATGTTTCCGCCCGGGGACCTTTCGCGTGTGAGGCGAACGTGATAACCACTACACTACGGAAACTGTTAAAAGGAAATTCATCCCTTATAAAAACGAATTGTACTGCCACTCCCATTCATTTAGGCATCAAACATCACACAGTACAAACCGGAATCCCCCCAGTCCCCTGATGACTAGCCAATGGCTAGTGGGGGCCATGACCTCTCCACAGCAGCCCCCCATAACAACAGGGGTGTTGTTATGCCCGGCAAGAAACAGAGTGCCTAAAACCACCCTAGCTGTTCTAAAATCACTGTTACATCCATCGCTAGAAGAACGAACAAATTAGTTTCTTTGTGAACTTGTCCTTTTCACCAACTATTAACACAACAATATCAATAGTGGCTTCATGTAGCTAGTTAGAGATATGCCCCCCAAATCACTTCAGATGTGCAGAAAGTGTGGAAACATTGTAGCAAGGGGCATCCTAGAATGCTAACACAAAACCATTGCAATGTAGCACTGTCAGATGAGCTTGTGCTGCTACAGCTACACACGGATGGAAAGCTAGGTAGTAGGCTAATGCATTGGATTGAATGTTCAGATGTTTTGAAACGTTAAGGGACTTGCGGAGCATTACTACGAAAAAAAAAAAGTTAGGCAGTCACAGGTGTGTGGTTAGAGTATTTTACAACGGGTGTGTGGTTATAGAGTATTTTTCAACCGCTTACAGACAATCAGAATCAAGGACCGGAACTACCTGTTGTATAATGACCCTTTTATCAGGTTATCTATCAACACACAGATCTCCGTGGAAGGTTATAAATTAGAGCATTGAGACACAAACAACCAGAACTTAGACAGATTAGGGTAGGAGAGCATGTGACTCCAGGAGGGGAACATTAGGTTACGTTTCTCCATAGCCGTTTGAGTTTGTTTATTAGTCAAATATACAGGACACGGGAATGATGTACAATGGAAAAATTAAACCAATGTTTCCGCCCGGTCTCGAACCGGGGACCTTTCGCGTGTTAGGCGAACGTGATAACCACTACACTACGGAAACTGTTGGTATTAACACTTAAAAACGAATCATACTACGACAACCAAACAACAACAAGCCAAAATCAACCCAGTCCACTGATGATTAGCCAATGGCCTGAACTATGGAATACCAAATGTGCCAATATTAAATAAATAAATATCCCTTCATTATATAAATAATCATATGTATAAATACATGAATATAAATAAATAAATAGGTAAATTGTGAAATCGCTAAATAATTAAATAAAATTATTTAATGTTGACTCTTTTCATAATGACTGCTTATTTATTTCATGTTGACTCTTTTCATAATGACTGCTTATTTATTTCATGTTGATTCTTTTCATAATGACTGCTTATTTATTTCATGTTGACTCTTTTCATAATGACAGGACATTTCATAATGTCGTCATGGTTACAGATCTCCGTGGAAGGTTATAAATTAGAGCATTGAGACACAAACAACCAGAACTTAGACAGATTAGGGTAGGAGAGCATATGACTCCAGGAGTATGGAATACCAAATGTGCCAATATTAAATAAATAAATATCCCTTCATTATATAAATAATCATATGTATAAATACAGGAATATAAATAAATAAATAAATAGGTAAATTGTGAAATCGCTAAATAATTAAATAAAATACAAACAATTAATATGAAATATTATTTCATAATGTATGTTTTATTTCATATTTCACATTTTATTTTCAAATTGCACTTTTTATTTATTTCATAATGGTACTTTTCCAAAGGACACTTTATTTCATAATGTCACATTTATTTATTTCATGTTGACTCTTTTCATAATGACTGCTTATTTATTTCATGTTGACTCTTTTCATAATGACTGCTTATTTATTTCATGTTGACTCTTTTCATAATGACACTCTTTTCATAATGACGTGCTTATCTGTCAATCAACGCGAATAGGGCTGGACCTATTTGCTGATTGGCTAATCCTCTGCAATTGATTACTCAGCCTGGGGCCTCATATATCACTGAGGTACGCCTTCTTTTACACGGTCTTTTCCGCGATTTCAGGCGTACGCCATTTCCCCCCCCCCACATTGCGATCTATCAAGCCAAAAGGGCGGATATTTAGTCGCCTTTCTACGCGCTTTTGTAGGACACCTCTCAACTTGTCGTACCGATTTACACGGGTTTCTACACCCTTTTTGAACACAGGGGGAACTGGCGACGCAGGGGGTGCGTCGGTGAATTAGCCTACACTGTTTGATGGAGAGAAGAAGAGCGAGAGTTTATGAACGCACAATCATGTAAGCTAATAGCCCAATTCAGCACAAACATATATCGCAATGCAAGATCGTATCCTCTAACCGGCTCATTAATGGTCCGATATGGATTTGTTCCCCAAACTTAACCTATGCGCACACCTAATGCAGGCACTCCATCAAACGGCAATAATTGACCAATTAGATTGTCATTAATATGTGATCATGTGGACCTGTTTGCTGTTTGGTAAGCATATAAATGACAGTCCTCCTGTGCGCAATGCGAGCCTAAATGAATCCGGCGCTACTCGGCCTACTGGCCGAGATAGAACTCCAAAGAGGTGACGGCGATGGCGACTGCACCCACATAAGGGCACCATCATTGAATGAATACGTCTATGTGAATCGCAAAAATGTGCACACTATAAATACCCAAATCATATGTGACGCCGACATGCTCATCACAAGTGTAGTGGCACGGTGGCCTGGCTCCACGCATGACTCATTCATCCTGGCGCACAGCAGGGTAGGGGCTAGACTGGAGGCAGGCGCTGCGCGTGACGGCTGGCTTGTTGGTGTGTGCATAGCCAAGATATATTCTTTTTCTTCTTTACTTTAATCTTTATTAGCATTTTCCATCTATACAACGACAATACAATAAAACATAAAAACTTACAATAACAGCTTATGGGTACTTCCATCCATGCAGCTTTTTTCTCTTAATCAAATATTACAATTTCAATATTAGTGGTATCATCACACTTCCTTCTATAATCCATCCATTTTTCCCATCTCCCTTCAAACTGTCCTTCCTGCATCCTCAATGCATGCGTGAACTTCTCCCTAACATAAATCTCTTCCACAACACCCAGCCACTGCTCCTTGGTTGGGGGGTTCCACCTTATACCAAGCGCTCATTATTGTCTTTTTACTAGCAACCAATAGTACTTTCACTAGGTATCTGTCCCCTCCTTGTACATCATCCTGTGTTATGTTTGCCAAGATATATATTCGAAATGGAGAGTCAAGGGGTAGTGTTACTGTTAATTTGACACCCTCAGGAATCAGGATGACACTAGCCCTAAATGGCATCGTCAAAATCAAGAGGTAGGGCTAGTGTTAGGTCTAAGGGAAGAATTGGGATTCAGCCATTCTTACATTCAGTTCAATAACCATTCGGGATTATAAACGTTTTTGAAACTAAACTAATCAAAACATGCAACTATACAACAAACAAAGTTTTACCTTGAAATGAGATTCTTTTCTCCCCCAGACCAGCTGCTCCAAGTTGGATTTTAACAGCTTTGCTGGGTATTTTGTCTGTTAAATGATCACTTAAACAAAAGAATACATGGGTGTAGCTGATTCGTGGAGCCTTTGGAGCTGGTGGCCTGATAGACGACAGTGGCGTAGAGGGCCTTCTATTGTACGGAGCAAACAGCCTCGCCACTTCAGGTTCAAAATGTGGGGGAAAATACATTACAAGTTGTTATGATGATGTATTGAAAAGGTGCAACATCTGTACAGTACTACTGTATTTATGCATGGATACATTAGCCTAAATAGTGGCATGTAAAGATCCCATTTGAAAAGTGTTAGCTAGCAAGCCCAAGGTCCACACATCACAGCCTCACGTCAAACTCGTCTCCAAAAGCCAGACCTATCTAATGCTGGCACAGTGTAGAAAGGGCTATGCAAGACTAACTTTCTAAAAAGTACATGATACGAATGTTCAATGAACAGGTCTAGACCAACCATTATATTGCTATGGTGTAGTAGTATTTGTTGCTAGACTGTACCTTGAACAGGGGTTCTCAGGCTAGGAGCTGCAGCGGCCGTCGTACTAGGGACAGCAGCGGAGGTCGTCTGTTCCAAGCGGTTGGCTAATTCCCGCAGTAAGTCTGGGGTTGATTTCTCAGCAGCCATACCCCCTCTTTCTTCTTCTGGTAATGGTGGATCGCAAAGTACACATTTATTAACATTTGTACATTCTAGAAATCAGATCATAATTAGCTAACGTTAGAGGCTGTAACCCCCTTAACCCCATGCTAGTCTCGCCTCCCAAACGTCAGTGACGTTAGCCTAGCTAGCTAACGTTAGCTCTCTAACCCCATGCACCATCCAGTCAAAATACAACATTTGATGCAACATATTGAACACGATGTTATATTATTTACCATGGGATTTCACAGGATGCTGCTTGTTAACTGAGTAATGTTAGACCGACACAGTTCACTTGCTTATTCGACAAGCGGGCCACGCAGGGTGGGGGGGGGCGGCTTACCAGAAGTCGACTCGTCTCGGTGAGCTGTTGCTTTGGTCTGTACCATAGGTAACCATGACGACATTATGAAATGTCCTGTCATTATGAAAAGAGTCAACATGAAATAAATAAGCAGTCATTATGAAAAGAGTCAACATGAAATAAATAAGCAGTCATTATGAAAAGAGTCAACATGAAATAAATAAGCAGTCATTATGAAAAGAGTCAACATGAAATAAATAAGCAGTCATTATGAAAAGAGTCAACATGAAATAAATAAGCAGTCATTATGAAAAGAGTCAACATGAAATAAATAAATGTGACATTATGAAATAAAGTGTCCTTTGGAAAAGTACAATTATGAAATAAATAAAAAGTGCAATTTGAAAATAAAATGTGAAATATGAAATAAAACATACATTATGAAATAATATTTCATATTAATTGTTTGTATTTTATTTAATTATTTAGCCATTTCACAATTTACCTATTTATTTATTTATATTCCTGTATTTATACATATGATTATTTATATAATGAAGGGATATTTATTTATTTAATATTGGCACATTTGGTATTCCATACAGGAGGGGAACATTAGGTTACGTTTCTCCATAGCCGTTTGAGTTTGTTTATTAGTCAAATATACAGGACACGGGAATGATGTACAATGGAAAAATTAAACCAATGTTTCCGCCCGGTCTCGAACCGGGGACCTTTCGCGTGTTAGGCGAACGTGATAACCACTACACTACGGAAACTGTTGGTATTAACACTTAAAGACGAATCGTACTACGACAACCAAACAACAACAAGCCAAAATCACCCCAGTCCACTGATGATTAGCCAATGGCCTGAACGAGTACTACTGTCAAAAATGGGTCCCCCCTGCTACCCAAACCCAACACCCCCCAACAGGCGCCATGACCTAGTCTCCACAGCAGCCTCCCCCCCTTAACTCTAACACAGCCTATCTCCATCCAGGAGGAGGATGTGAAGTCCCCGCCACCCCACACTGCAAAACAGCCTCTCCATCCTGGAGAAGTTTAGTACTTATAAAACGTTATACACTTACACCCTGCACACACACTGCACACACACTGTTGGTAAACGTTATGTGTCCTGCCCCTGCTTGTCAAGTGAACAGAGCTACGCGTGCACTGCTTGAGACAGTATAGAGAGAGAGAAAGGTCTGCAGCAGAGCATGTGCTTGAGAAACAGTTTAGGGTTTAGTTTATTTTTTCCTTGCAGCAGTACTATTCGCATTTGCGTCCATTTCAAATGAGTTATCAGATGTTGCCAGAAACATGTCTCATCATTACAATGAGTTGAATAGACAGCTTGTTCCCAACATAAGAGTAATATGGAAACTGAATCTAGAATGCAACAGTGCAAAGCACTATACCACACAGAAAAAAAGAAACCTGCGTTGGCCGGGAATCGAACCCGGGTCAACTGCTTGGAAGGCAGCTATGCTCACCACTATACCACCAACGCACCGGTGCATGAAAGTCTAACCCGTAAAGCACTGGGTTAATGCATTCAAAATTGAACTGGTTTTCTTTTTTTCCATATGATTTAACTAGAAGGTTTTTAAGTCATTCAATATAATACATAACACTATGAGGATCACTAAATACTGTTAATATGTCAGAAAAGTAGGCTTGTTTCATACATTTTCAAACATTCTGTGGGCCTGATGGGGTTGGAGTTTGATTAGCAACCACCCCTTTATATAGCCGCAGTGAGCTTGTGTATTTTACGTTTAACTGTTATTATGGCTAATGCTGAATCTGTCCATATAATGTGTTCCAGCACCTATTCGACCTCTCTCTGAGGCTCAAGAAGGTGCCAAATCTGTGGCTCCTGCATTGTTCCGGTGCCCAAAAAAAGCACGTCCCAGTGTCCTCAATGACTACGGGCCAGTAGTGGGCGACTGACGTGTCATGAAGGTATTCGAGACTGGTTCTGCAGTGCCTCCGTGTGGTGGAGATGAGGACTATGTTATAGTTGGTGAGGAGACTTTTAAAGGCTATATGTAATGGCAAAAATCACTCTATATTGTTTTTCCATTTCCATGGAGGCAGGTGTACTTGTCTGACTCGCAGCCATCCTAATCCCAAAAAGAAATCCAAGTCCAAACTGTTGCTTACAGTTAAATTGGGATTTATTTACAAAATAAATTAAACAAACAAATTAGATTCTCTGAATGGGCTCAGGGCTGTGGCTGAGGTCAATGACGGTATCGCCACACCCGCCTTTTCCCATCATGCGCAGTGCACCCCAATTTATCAGTGGCAGGCATCTTAACCTGTAGGGGGCGACACTGGACAAAACATTAAACACAAACAAACAAATTCAGCTCCTACACACCGGCCCCTAAATTGTTCTTTAAGAATCAATTTCATAATTTAACTACAATAGGAGCCATGAAACATAAATCAATTACTCAATCAATTACTGTCTAGAAATGATAATAAAGTTGATACAGTACTTCCCTTGGGCCTTTGCTTCATTCATCTGCCTCTAGGATGCAGCACAACTTGGTCACTGGCCTTTCAATGACATTTGTTTTTGTCTGGATTTGAACAGATCTGACCACATCTGATCTGTCAGGGAAAGTCTTGATCACTTTTCCGATCAGCCAGGAGTTTCGTGGGGCAGTCGCATCCGCGATTAAAACAATGTCTCCTATTGCAAGATTACGCTTTGTGTCATTCCACTTCTGTCGTTCTTGTAATCCTGCCAGATATTCTTTTGACCATCTTTTCCAGAATAAATCTGCTATATACTGTGCCTGTTTCCATCTTCTTTTTGCATACTGGTCCTTTTGATCAAACAGACCTGGGGGCAAAATCGGCTTCCTTTTCAGTGTGGGAAGATGATTTGGAGTCAAGGGTTCTAGGTCGTTCGGATCCTCTGAGAGCTTTGTGATGGGTCGATCGTTCAATATTGCTTCAGCTTCACATAAGACAGTGACCAATGCTTCATCTGTCAAGACTTGCTGCTGTAGAACGGATACTAGCACCTTTCTGACCAGCCTGATCATGCTTTCCCAAGCACCGCCGTGGTGTGAGGCTGCTGGTGGGTTGAAACTCCACTTAATGTCTTCATGTATAAATGATTTCTCAATCTTCCCATTGTTCAGTTCTGCAATAGCGGTTTTCAGCTCCTTTTCTGCTCCTTTGAAGTTTGTGCCATTGTCAGAGCGGAAGGTAGACACTGGTCCTCTACGGCACATGAACCGACGGATGGCACTGATACAAGAGCTTGTGTCCAAGGAGTGAGCCACTTCTAAATGAACTGCTCTACTTGTCATACATGAAAAGATGACTCCGTAACGCTTCACATAGGACCGTCCCTGCTTTATCTCAATAGGCCCAAAGTAATCTACCCCGACATGGGTAAATGGAGGTAAGTCAGGAGTTGTTCTTTCTTTTGGTAGGTCAGCCATCTTTTGATCACACAGCTTTCCTTTGTGACGCCTGCAAAACACGCACTTTGATAGGATCTTTCTTGCAGCTGAATTGGCGTGGGTGATCCAATACTTTTCTCTCAGCTTGGAAAGGATGGAGTTCCTCCCGCCATGCCTCAGCTGTTCATGAATGTGTCTCAGAATTAACATGGAGATGTGTTGATCCTTTGCTAGGATGATTGGGCGTTTGCTCTCTTCTGGCATAGCAGTCCTGGATAGCCTTCCACCCACTCTCAGAAATCCTTTCTCCAGAATAGGGTCCAGCTTGTAGATCGCACTACTTCTCTTCACAGGTTTTCCAGACAGCAGTGCACACATTTCACTGTTAAATCTTTCCTTTTGGCAGAACTGTATAATAGCACTTTCTGCCCTTGACAGGTCATCACTTGACAGCACTTGTCTGGCTTTCACCATCTCTTGGTTGATCTGATTGAGATCTGCAGGGGCAGCCAACATCAGTTGTTTCCTTTTTTGACTCAATTCCAACAGAGTCTTTCTTAATCTCAACATCCATGCTACTGCAGTTTTCAGTCTTTTCCAATCAGAGTAGTACATGATGAGCTGACTTGTTGCGTTGCTGTTCTGTACGCTGATTGCATGCGCAGAGATCTCCTTTTTGACCTCTGGATCGTCTTCGTCCAGCGTGGATTCAATCTCGCAGTGCATCCATGTCCTCTTTGTTTCCCACAAGAATTCTGGACCTCTTAACCATGTCTTGTTGTTCAGAAGCTTGTGAACGGTCAATCCTCTGGACGCGTCATCTGCAGGATTTTGTGAGGTGTGGATGTACCTCCATTGGGCTGGGTCTGTCATTTTCCTTATTGCAGCTATTCTGTTGGCCACAAATGTTTTGAACCTCCTGTTCTCGTTGTTGATGTACTTCAGGACTGTGCTGCTGTCCGTCCAAAAACAGGACTCTTCAAGCTGAAGCTGTAGTTCCGCCTTTACCATTTTGTCCACCCAAACAGCCAAGACGGCAGCGGTAAGCTCTAAACGAGGAATGGTTACAGGTTTTAGTGGTATGACTCTGGATTTTCCAAGAAGGAAAGAAACGTGCACATCCTCCACTTCATTCTGTATCCTTAGGTATGTCACTGTGCCGTAGCCTACCTCCGAGGCATCGGCAAAGTGGTGCAACTGGGCGTGGACAGGTGGTCCAAAGTTATGCGGCTTCAAGCACCTGCTCACGTAAAATTTTGAAAGCCCTTTCAGGTCAGTCAACCAATTGATCCATTTTTGCTGTAAATTTTGCGGAATTTCTTCATCCCATCTACAATTTTGTCTGCACAGCTCTTGTAAGATGTTCTTGGCTGGAAGCGTTACTGCTGCAATGTATCCCAAGGGATCATACACTGAGCTGACGACTGATAGAATCCCTCGTCTTGTTGGCCTCCTTTCCTTACAGTCCATACGGAAGTTGAAGGTGTCACTTTCCATACACCATTGGAGGCCCAAGGCTCTCTCCATTGGGAGATGGTCTCTGTCCAGATTGAGTGCACTCACATTTTTGGAGTGTTCTTGCTCAGGAATGGTTTGGAGGACCTCACGGCGGTTGCTGACCCACTGGGTGAGATGAAATCCTCCTTTCTGGCAAAGGTCAGTAAGGTCTTTCACAGTCTGTACTGCTTTTTCCACAGAAGGTGAACTTTTCAAGCAGTCATCCACGTAGAAATTCCTGTGCACAGTGTCAACCACTTCCTCCACGAAGATGTCCTGGTGGTCATCCGCAGTCCTTCTTAAAGCATAGGATGCACAGCTGGGAGACGACACTGCTCCAAATAGGTGCACAGTCATCCTGTATTCAACAGCTTCTTTAGTCAAATCTCCATCGGTCCACCATAAGAAACGGAGAAAGTCTCTGTGTTCTTTGGCTACTTGGACTTGATAAAACATGGACTTAATATCAGACATAAATGCAACGGGTTCTTGTCTGAATCTCAGGAGCACTCCTATTAAGGAACTTGTGAGGTTTGGACCCTGAATAAGCTCATCATTCAGGGACGTTCCTTTGAATTTAGCTCCACAGTCAAAAACGACCCTCAACTTGCCTTTGCGTGGGTGGTAAACCCCATGATGTAGAATGTAGAACACATTGCCTTCACCATCACGCCTTTCATCCTCAGGGACAATCTCAGCAAAGCCCCTTTTAATGACATCCTCCAGAAATGCTGTGTACTCTTGATGAAACTTTTCATCTCTTTCCATTTTTTTTCTTATTCCTGTGAGGCGCTGTTGAGCAACACAACGGTTGTTAGGCATTTTTACCTTTTGGTTCCTAAATGGCAGCTTTAGACTGTAATGTCCTTCTTGTAACTTCACAGACTGCTCCATAATGTCAATGAATTTCATCTCTTCTCTTGACATTTCTTCCTTGTCCTCAGCAGCCTTTTCGCTGAAATCATGTTCATACTGCTTCTCCAATAGCAGCTCCAGTGACTCAACAGATATTCTGTTCATATTGGCAATATGATAGCCATCATTATTAACATCACCTTTTCCATCCTCACTTATGCCACTCACGACCCACCCCAATAGGGTTTTAATGGCAAAGGGTCCCTCACCTTGACTGTTAACCACTTCCCATGGCTCCAGCAATTTTGAAGCATTTGTACCTATTAACAACTCTACTTCAGCCTGGATTTCAGGGACGTCAACGTGATCAAGGTAGGACCACTTCTTGAGGGTTTCAGACTTGATGATGCTCGCTGTAGTCACTGGTATGGTTTTTTGGGTGTAAACATTGGGAAGTGCGTAGTACCTTTCTCCCTTAAGGCTAGATATCTCAAGTTCACTCACAATGTGTGTTGACACTGATGTCTTTGGGCTCATTGTTAACAAGCAAATCTTTGATCTTTTCCCAGTCAGGTTCAGCCGTCGCATCAGTGCTTCAGAGCAGAAGGTAGAAGTCGACCCACTGTCCAAAAATGCATAGGTCTGAATCACTTTGTTGCCCTTTCTTGCTTTGACCTGAACTGGAAGAATCGGGAGCATTCCATGGCTACCGGCCCCTGTTTGGCTTCCAAAGGCTTGAGCTGACACGAGCACGCTGTTTACAGTTAATCCAGGTTCACTGGTATTCACTGCCTTGTCCACCTTGGTCTTGAAGTGAATGTGTAAAGCCGTTGGATGATTCATGTTGCATTTGTCACAGATCATGCGCTTTTCGCAATTCTTGCTTAAATGCCCAGTTCTGAGACATCCAAAACACACTCCCTTTTCCTTTAAGAAGTTGACCTTTTCACGGTGTTGGGTTTTGGTGAACTGTTCACATTCCTTAAGATGGTGACCTTGTGAACAAAATAAACAATTACTGTTGCTCATTGTCTCACTCAGTCCGGTTTGCTTTGTCTCCTTGTAGTGTGGTTTGTTAACAGCACAGACATTAGTGGCAAAGTTCTCTTTTCTTGGCTTTGGGTTTGTTACATGTGCATCCTTTCTGGGCACATCTCTCCAAATGGGCACATCTCTTTTGATAGGTGCTCCTCTTTCAGTGGCAAGGATATCCCCAAAAATGGGATCAGACAAGAGCTTGTATTGACGTTCCACAAATTGAACAACATCACTGAAGTTTGGTTTGCGTTTTTGGTTTTCACGAATGCCACACGCCACAGTTCTGAATCGTTCCCTCAATTTGAAAGGAAGTTTTGAAATCACAACTTTAAGATTAGCAGACATATCAAGTTCTTTCATGTCTGGCAAATCAGCCATTGCATTGTTGCATCCACGCAGGAATAAAGCATAATCCTGGAGCAAGGTAACATTCTCCGCCTTAACAGCAGGCCATTGGCTGAACTTTTCCATATATGCTGCAGTGATCATGGTTTCATTGCCAAAATGCTCTTGTAGGAGGGATTTGGCCGCTTCAAAGCCTCTTTCTGCATCCATATGTAAGCAACTTTGCACCAGGTCTCTTGGACGCCCCCTGGTGTACCTTTCCAGAAAGTACATGCAATCCCCTTTGGTTGTGCATTTCTCTTCAACACAGTGTTTGAAAGCTTGCATGAAAATCTTGAATTTCAAAGGATCGCCTTCAAAGACAGGTATTTCTCTTGGTGGAAGTTGGCTTGCCTTTTGTTGTTCTATGAGCAATCCAGATATTTCATTTTGCTTTTGTAGAATCTGTAGTGGGGAGTTGTCATTTATGCTTGCAACATTGTTAGTCCTTGCGATTCTTGCAACATTTGTGTCGGGCTTGGCTCTGGTGTCCACTGGTGGTGTGCATTTTTTGGGCTTTGCACCAGGGCCCACAACCTTTGATGACATTGACTCCTGTGGCTCAGATATTACACTTGTTTCTCTTGATCTGTGCCTTTTCAAATATGAGCTCATTCCATCTCCATCAGAGAACGCTCGTAAAACCTCTATTTCGGCATCTGCAGCTTTAATTTCACCCTCAAGGTTAATTTGCTCCATTTGTCTGCGCAACCTTTCCGCCTGTTCCTCCAATACCTGCTTTCTTTTTAGAGCTTCTGCGTGCGCCAGGAGCGCGGCCCTCTTGGCTTCAGCTTGTACACACGTAGCCTCAATTGAGGCCTTTGATCTTATTGACCTTAAACTGGAGCGACTTTTAATTGTGACATTTGATGCACTGTCAGATGGTTTTATTTCATCGTCATCTTCACCCTTTCCAGTAGTGCCATCCCGTGCACACTTAAATCTTAATATTTCTTTGACGTTGTGGGAAAATTCATTGACACCCAGTAGTTTTGCTTTGAACCAGATCTCATGTTTTTCCCCTTCTTCAGTAGGTAACAACTCAAGCAGAGCATTATGCGCCTTCTTTGCATCGAAAATTAATAATTCATATTTGTTGAAGTTACCCTCTATTTCAGAATCATCACTGGATTCAATCAACCCTTGAATTGTGCTTTTTAAGCTGGCAGCTTTGTTTAGTTTAGATTTTCGTGCTTGCTCCAAATCCCTTATTTTCGAAAGCAATGCCTTTTCTGTTAGTTTCACTTGTCGTTTTTCAACAACTTTTATATTATTTTGAGCGTTAAGCTCTTTGACCTCCTCAGTTTGATCATCAGGTATTTTTTCCTCATGCAAATCAACCTCTTTCGTTTGATTGTCCTTATTTCCTTCCATGTTTTCCACCAAGCAAATGTTGCATAAACACCCAAGAATGGAATTCGTCCCTGTTCAATCAGTATAGAATCACCAAACACCGTTCCTTTAAGCTGCCTCAGGCCGCTCACAGACCACTCTCAATTGTTTGGCAGCATTTGGTCGTGTCAAAGCAAAATGGAATAATAATGAACAGCAAAGGTGAGCTCAAACTTAACTTGGAATTCGTTTCAGTAGTACTCAAAGAACATATCCAATAATTTCAAAAAGGTTTGTCTTTTGAAGAACAACATACCACTTAAGAAGTTTCCTTGTTCTTTGCGTTGCGCGTTTCCTTGTCTCAATAAGCGCGCTTGTTCATTCCAAGACAATTCTCTATTCCAAAGTTAATCCATTGTAGTTCAAAGCGTCGTCATTGACTATTGCAATGGCAAAAATCACTCTATATTGTTTTTCCATTTCCATGGAGGCAGGTGTACTTGTCTGACTCGCAGCCATCCTAATCCCAAAAAGAAATCCAAGTCCAAACTGTTGCTTACAGTTAAATTGGGATTTATTTACAAAATAAATTAAACAAACAAATTAGATTCTCTGAATGGGCTCAGGGCTGTGGCTGAGGTCAATGACGGTATCGCCACACCCGCCTTTTCCCATCATGCGCAGTGCACCCCAATTTATCAGTGGCAGGCATCTTAACCTGTAGGGGGCGACACTGGACAAAACATTAAACACAAACAAACAAATTCAGCTCCTACACTATATATATATATAAAAAAGGCTATATATATATATAGCCTTTTTTATTTTATTTGAAGGACAATCACAGCTACCTTTATAGGCCAGCAATAGTTTGATCAGTACCATATTTAGCTTGTAAATAGATCTACAAGCACATAAGTTATGAAGACTATTTTTTAGGCCCTCACAAATGTTGTAAAATCACACCCACCCTAAACAATAGTGATTCATTGTTTTGTCAATATGAAAGTTGTTCATCGAAGTCTTGGTTATGTAATGATGTCAACATTATTTAGAACATCTTAGATCTAAATAGCCCCAAAAAAGGGTCACAACAGTTCCCAAATTTAACAGGCTAATTAGCAGGCAATCAGAATATTCATTACCCAGACCACACCCCTACCACACCCCATGATCTGTCACAATGGGCCATCATCTTGGACAAAAGACAGTAACAGCCTGTCGCCTGTCTGCCTGTGACCCAGACACACTCAGAGCCATGCAATCTCAAAATTAAAAAAAAATATATAACCACTGTTGTCAACCTAGTGAATGTATTTGTTAATGCATTTGGTACACAAACAGTTAAGAGGTCTTGTAGGCTATTTGCACAGGCACCGTGCACAGGAGAGGAATGGACAGGAGTGGAATACATAGGAGTGCACATGAAAGCACAAATACGCAGCGCTTTGTCAGAGCAGAGGGCTGAAAAGACGTGCAGACACTTCTCCTGATATATCCTACTTTTAAAAATCCCATATTATTGGACTGTATATTACATTCCGGTCTGTCAAATAGTTGACTTTAAAATACTGCTGTTGGTTTATAAAGCACTGAATGGTCTAGGGACAAAATATATTTCTGAACTGCTGCTACGTTATGAACCATCCAGACCTGTCAGGTCGTCTGGCACAGGCCTGCTTTCTGTCCCCAGAGTTAAAACAAAACATGGAGAAGCAGCGTTCAGTTTTTATGCTCCACATATCTGGAACAAAAGAAAACTGCAGGTCTGCTGACAGACAGAATACTTTTATTTTTGCTGCTGCTTTTTATTAAATCAAATAATTATTTATTCATACACTGCACTGTAGGCTAACTTTTATTCCTGTATTTTATTTTGCCTGTACCTTGTTTTAAATGTTATTTTTTGCATTTCGTTTTATATACCTTTTATGTGTTGCACTTTGTCTTGAAGCTTTTAATGTCTCATGTAAAGCACTTTGAATTGCCTTGTTGCTGAAATGTGCTATACAAATATACTTGCCTTGCACTCCACCCGGAACGTCGCGATTATAAGGACTCCATCAATGTTTTTGCTGCGTGTTTATGATAAAATGTAGCCTACATACATGCAGTGGGGGCGCAACTATGTCATGGCAAGTCGCAAGTGCATTTTGCAAAAATGACCCATGACCTTCTAACTGTATGGCTACAGTGCCACACACAAAACTAACATCTGCGTTGGCCGGGAATCGAACCCGGGTCAACTGCTTGGAAGGCAGCTATGCTCACCACTATACCACCAACGCATACATTCTGCAGTTGATACTACTTACTATTTTCAACACCGGTGTGAACACATACCAAAGGTTGAGTGATGACTAACAAAGTTGAGTCATTGCAGGGTTAAAAAGTGTCTTGGGAAACTTTTCTGAGTTAATTTGATCAAGACTGTTAAGGTAGACAAGTTGTTTCATCCTATGTAGTCTATAGTCTGAGTAGGCTACATTCCTTTTATTTTGGACATTTCATAAAGAATACATAGCAGTAGCCTTCATAACGAATTTATTCGTTATGGCAATTTCTGCCATATAGTAGCCTAGGCATATAGCGGAGGAGAGAGGGGTTCCTGCCTTCTCCTCCCTCCACTACGTCAATCTTCTTTTCTTAAAGGACAATGCTCGTTTTTGACAACCTGGGGCCTCATTTATAAACATTGCGTAGAATCCACGTAACTAAGTTAGCTTAGCTAAGTGATTACTAAAATATACGCACAAAAAATCTCCGATTTATAAAACGCTGCGTATCACAACCCATGTTCACTCAGGCACGCCTACGCCAGCTGCCCTTTATAAATCACAATCAACACTTAACTTGGCGCACGTGAACGCGCGTTCTGATCACACCCCAATTAACGCCCACAATTGCCTATAAATGGTCAGTGATACGCCTATACATATACAACGACAAAGGAGCCGAGTGCAAAAGGCAGAAAGAGAAAGATAAATTTGACCGATGTGAGGTGGAGGTATTGGTCAATGAGGTAGAGACGCCGCAAAAGGATCTTTTCGGAACGATGATTTCACATGTGCACGACTGATAAGAGAACCTGTTAGGCCTGAGTGGTCCCATTTAGATTATAATGAATTATCTATCATGCAGGCTATATTGGCATTCGTTTAGTGCGGTAGGCCTTATTAGGTGGCTGCTTATATCCAAACTGCTAATCATTATAAGCCTATAGTGTTGTTGCATGGGTAATGGGGTTTGGATCTATATTGCACGTAATCTAATGCTTCACAGGGTGGCCCATGAATAAAATGCCTAACTTATCAACGTATAAACGGGTCAATTTACAATGACATCCATAACAATGCAAACATGTAGGCCTATAGTGACTACTTAAGGCAAGTATCCCCAATTTAACTGTACGACAGATCTGAGGGTTCTTTGCAGCAGCCAATTTGTGTATTTTCCGGGATATCGTGCATTTCACATACTTTCTCAAAACATTCTGTAGGCATATAGAAGCTGCGTGTTCTAATGGATGTTGCGGGATAGCCAAGCACATATTAGAACATCTGTGCCAAGTCCCGGCATATCCAAGGCCCCGTGCGTCATGGCCTACTATAATCCAGCTATATCAGTGTCTGTATCGAGGTCTTGTAAATATATGGGGTCCATGGATGAGTTTCACGTGATTCTATAAAGCGTAATTATAGCTACACACATGACGATTCAGCAAATTAATAATCAAACTTGCTCCCTTGTGTTCTTACAACTTGGAGATGCATCACCTCCATGCGCTGTTATGCGCACAGCTAATTCTACCAAAGCGGCATGTGAGCATTGGGATGACATGCGTTTTTAGGCCCACATTCCTCGTATGCCTGCTACATAACAATCATAAGACAATATGAGGATATATGATGATGTACAATATAGCCTAATGTAGCATACAGTTGCCTCAAGTAGGACATTTCCATTCACCGCTCAACATCATTGTAATTGCGGCTTGCCTCAGTGGTCATTCGGGTTTACATAAAAGCCTAATCAAATATAGGCTACAAATACATAAATACATTAACGAATGAATAGGTGGATAATTAAACATACGAATAATTAACTAAATGAATGATTAACTGAATAAATATAGGCTACTTCAACTCCGAATGCAACATTTGTTTGGTGCGGCATAGGCCTTATAGTTGTAGGCTATCGACATACGGAATCATTACTATGATAAGATTATAGGCTCGTGTCGTGTTGTGTTATCAACGTAATGTGGCTTTTATTCATAGGCTACTGCCCGTGATGCTTCTCGGGATAGCCTATAAATCAATAGGCCTACAACATAACATTATATTATGACACAAATGGGTCAATTCACAGACACGTCCCAAGCAATGCCGACATTATTTCGTGATTAGGCTACGGTGGCGATTGATTCCGTTTAAACTGTGTGACACATTGGAGGGTTTCTTGCAGCGACCGATGTATTTATTATTCAATATGTCATGTGTTTCGCAGACTTTCCCAAGTTTCATCCCTCTGCCATCGGAGTCGCGTTTTCCCCTTTCTCCAGAAACGTGCTTATCGTAGTTAAAGGAGGGTCGAAGTGTGCGTAGAGTTACGCACATCTTCCGCCAACTTATCGCTCAGCTCGTTTTTTATAAATACCGAAAGTTGCGTAGAAAGTTGCTAAGCATGGGTTACGCACGCTTTTGTACTTACGCAACGTTTATAAATGAGGCCCCTGGACCTTATTGACGGCATATTATAAGACGTTTCACTCACCGAGATAACTTTGGTGTAATTCGGAGGCCTGTAGAAGAAATTTAAAATCCAGCACGAGCCAAGGATGTGCGCATGCGTGCTGGAGCAAGTGGGGAAGCTATTTCGTTTCTAAAGAGTTTTCTAAAGATCATATTACAGAGGCATGTGGAAAAACCACAACAGGCCTACGCTCTATGTAAGCACAACTGGCGATTCATAAAGACAGATTGATGAAAACAACCGTTTCGCGGCAGAAAATAGATTTATTAGAAGCTGCATTCTCAGTGCCCCGTCCGCCGCCATTACATGGATATACTTGACTCGTGCTGGATTTTAAATTTCTTCTACAGGCCTCCGAATTACACCAAAGTTATCTCGGTGAGTGAAACGTCTTATAATATGCCGTCAATAAGGTCCAGGTTGTCAAAAACGAGCATTGTCCTTTAAAAAGTTAAAGAATGTTTCCGCCCGGTTTCGAACCGGGGACCTTTCGCGTGTGAGGCGAACGTGATAACCACTACACTACGGAAACCGTTAGAACCAGAGCTCCCCTCACGTAACCCATAGATTGGTGGTCCGTGCCCTACCAGGGACATGACTTTTGCTCTTGAAAACACATGGCACTACCTCGGTCATCGTTGGAAACTGTTTGGGAAAAGGCAGGGGCTTTCAAAAGTACTTGGCAAGTGATTGGATGAACCATCTGTCTATCACCTTCTATCACGGCTAACTTCAATCAATCAACCAATCACAATCGCTTCTCACTGTCTCCAAGAAATAGAATGTGAGCTTGCAAAATCAGGATGGTCTCCGGATGAGGCTAGTTTAAGGTGGATTATTTGTCATATAAAGGATATGGGTGCCATATACAATGAAAAAAGTTAAAAGAATGTTTCCGCCCGGTTTCGAACCGGGGACCTTTCGCGTGTGAGGCGAACGTGATAACCACTACACTACGGAAACGGCTGAAAACTATGCTCCCCTCACTTCACCCATAGATTGGTGGTACGTTCCCTCCCAGGGACATGACTTTTGCTCTTAACAACGTTCCGAATCGCATACTTCTACTACTTACTACCAGTACCTACTACAGCTGCCCTTAGAAAGTACGTACTTTGCAAGCAGTAGTCATCCAATTGGGACATACTACCTTGTCATAACATTGCGCCTTGAAATTTGCCCACATCCGTCGCTGTCCATAACGCGACATTCGTCTTCAGCTGTCACGAATGTCACGACTGGCACATGTGACGCTGCGCACAGGATTGTGGGTCAGAAAAGCCAGAAAAGCCTGCTGGCTTGCATACTGCAAAATACGACCGGATGTAGTAGGACATCCTGGTATTTTTGCCATACTGCATGTGGCATACTATGTATTGGGACATACTACATCCTGTTTTGGCATACTATATAGTAGGGTAGTATGTGATTCGGAACGCAGCCACGCGGGCTTTCAAAAACACTTGGCAGGTGATTGGATAAACCATCTGTCTATACTGGCTTCGGTAGAGATTTTGATAGCTTCTTCATACTATTATTATGTAATATCTGGTTATAGGCTATTGGTAGCTAAGAGTAACTGTACTTTGTTAGATTTTTATGTTCATTACGTTCTGTTGTCCAAGTATTATTTAGTCCACGTTCTGGTTAGTCGGCTACAAACGTGTATTATCGGTGATAGACTGCATTTACTGTTTCGGCCACAGGAGGGCAGCAACAGGCTTAAATAGACTGTGTTCCTTGTTAAGTTTCAGCAATTCAATGAGTATTTGAGATAGGCTATTTAGTTATTTGTGTAAGTATTTCTGTTAGTTATATATTATATTTCTTTATTATTTCAGAGACCACACACTCACTGTCTGTTTATGTAAGTGAAGATAATTGAAAGGTCAAATAATGCTTAAGGGTTTAAATAGTAGTAATATTGTCACAATACTGAGGAAAGCTTGCGTGAAACAAGCGCAAATATGCTCTCCTCTCACTTAAGAAACTGGGCGCAGCATCATAATCATAAGTTTATACAGTTTACATATTTTTAAGCAATGGTAGTGTCTACTTTTCATGTCAGTGAATCTAACAAAATTGATAATGCATGGGTTGTGTCTTTTGTGTTTCCCCACATGTGACCTTCATTCCTGCCTGGGCTGATCATCGACCACTATGTTCCTGTGATCTGGAATAAAACAAGTGCAGAGGTAGTGTTGTTTTCTCTCTCAATGTCTAGTTAATGGAGTAAACAGTGAAAGATTCACCAAGGGGTGGATCAGGATCTGCTTCAATTAGGTCCTCAGAATTTTAACAATCAGAAGTGGGCCTTACAAAAGGTTGAGAATTCCTGGTGTAATGTAATTTCAGATTAATTAATTGTGTCAAACTGATTGCAGAAACTGGGTGAACAATTAAGTGACCAATTACTAGTTCCATTGATATACTAGACTTGTGCTTACTGTTATGTTTCTCTGTGAATGCAACTCCGTGTTTTGTTTTCTGCTCCTCCTGTTCTCGGTCCCACTCCCAGATTCCTTAGTGGATCCAGTCATAATTAATATAATTCAAAGCATTTTAATAAATATGAGCATTGTGATTTGTCATTTGTGTTTGTCAGTGGATGTTATAGAAGTTATGTAAAAATGTGGTTACTTGGTGGTGCTATGTCAGTTATTGAATGAATGTGCAGTAATTGGGCCTAGGATATAGACAATAAACTACCGGTGGAATGGTGGTGGAGCAATAGCGGGAACATTTCAGATTACGAGCAGGCCGCTGTCCCTGATGCTAATAGTCCGCCGGAGGGCCGCCAGCTCGTCCATCAGGGACCCGCTGTAGGTCCGCTAGCCTTGTGTTATATTCCGCCGGAGGTCCACCAACTCGCTGGAGGTCCACCAACTCGTCCATCGCTGTAGGTCCGCTAGCCTTGTGTTATCTGGGTTTATCCCTTACCTTTGTCCAGAAACAGAAGTTGAACCAATTGCAGCAAAATAGCTAACATTACAGGGATCATCAGTGTTACTGCTTTAGCCACTGACCGCTACCATTAATGTTATGGAAGCTGCTGCTAGTTGTTGTGAGCTCATGAGCTAACTGGCTATCCTGCTCTTATTGTGCTGGATTGCATTGGAAGCTCAGTGGCATGACTAGCTTCCGTCCTACCAGTACAGAAACAAGCCAGCCACGCACATAAGCCAGGCTGGACCTGGATTGGTTTCAGAAAGACATTAAAACAGGAGAGTAAGTCCTTATTCCTCCGCCACACATGAGCTGTTGCGGCGTTCAATGTGGGTAGCGCATAAACAAGAGAAAACTAAATCTAAACACTACACTAAAAGATGACATTTCCTACATTTTGTCCCACTGAAAAGGCACCCCCGCTATCAGAGACAAAGTAGCAGTGTAGTTCATCCCTCTGCATCTTTCCTTGTGTTGTAGCATCGGTTCTGCATGGCAGGGAGGCCTGCTGCAGGTCAGGGTCTTGTCTCCATCTTCTTGGGACACTTCCTGGTGGGGACGGATGCTGATGTGTTTCTTATCCAGAGCACATAGGCACCTAGTTTGGGAAGTTCCACTGAGCCTGGAATCCACCTGCTACTTGCTGCCACTCTTCCACTGTGTTCAGGCACTGGAAAATGACAATACAATGTGTCATGTTATTTATTTTGACCCTGAGTCAAGGTGAAATGAATACATTGTATAACCCATTAAATGTGCAGGCCACTGATTGTCCAGGTGGGGGGCTACACCCCCATTTACATGTATCCTATGCAACCTGGTGTGATTGCACCCAATTGTCAACCACAATATGCCAAGGAGTTCCATTTTAGCATAAAGATGGCCCATCAGCATGTAAATGATATGGTCGCCATATACAATGAAATATGAATGAATGAAAAGGTGGATTATTTGTCATATGTAAATTATATGGTCTCCATATACATATGAATGAATGAAAAAGTTAAAGGATGTTTCCGCCCGGTTTCGAACCGGGGACCTTTCGCGTGTGAGGCGAACGTGATAACCACTACACTACGGAAACTGTTGAGGAACTGTGGGTGGCCCGTGCCCTCCCACCAACAGCACTTTTGCGCGTACAAACATGGCACTACCTAGGGCCGAAAAAACAGAGGTCAGGTAGTAGGCTGCAGTAGGTTAGTAATCTCTTTGACTATGTTATGATGGCTTTCTATCAAAATGATCTCCCACACACTTAATAGTTTATAAAGATTATAACACAGCTAAACACACTTGCATCTTCCGATCTGAGTGTGTGGCATTAGAAGCAAGATGGGTAACATTAAGATGGAAGTGCTCATGGTTGTATTTGCTGTGAAAAACAATTTGTATAAGGTGTCGAAATATCACTGACACCGGTGCGTTGCCATTACTGATTTATACAAATTAGTTAGTTGCCGTCCTACAGCTGAAAAGTATGGCTTAACTACTATCACCAATTTCCAAGGATAATTCAAGAAATGTGTTTAATGAGTCTCTTTGGGTGAAAAATGCAAACACCCTCTCCAGGATGGTGAGTCGTCATCGTGGGGGGAGGAGGGGACCTCTGAGGTGTTGGAAGAGCTGGGGGTCTTGGGCTGGTGAATGGTGTCACGGGGGAGGATGTCAGGACGAGACTAACCCTAACCCCACGGCCATCAACCTTATAAACATGGCTCCCCTCTGACTCTTTCCCCTGCCCCCTGCAACTTTTGCACTAAACTGACTTTGCACTGACCCTTTGTAGTCCAATTGCACTACTACTTTTAGCACTATATTTGTATCACTTCACCTTACAAGCCTTGTCCTGTCCTTGCACTTGTCCATTGTTGTTTTGTTGTAAGCACCACAGTGTCGGAAAAAAATCCTATGTATGTAAAAGTACAATGGCAATAAATAAGTATTCTGATTCTCCGTAGGCTTTTAAAATGGTTCATTTGTCAAATGAAAAGGACACGGTGCCATATACAAAAGAAAAAAAGTTAAAAGCAATGTTTCCGCCCGGTTTCGAACCGGGGACCTTTCGCGTGTGAGGCGAACGTGATAACCACTACACTACGGAAACTGCTGATACACAGCTCTCCCCGCACTTAATTTCAATTTCATTGATCAGAAACGGATAATAATAATAATTGTTGTTGTGGCACATTCTTTTACTGTGTGTAACATTCATTTGGATTTAGGTGAGCTGTTGGTGTCTGAAATGAGAGAGGGTGCTTTTCTAAGTTAAAAGCCTGTATGTCAGTTAAGCCATATACTTTTAGCACTCAGCAGTAAACACGTAGGTTGGGCCTAGTTATTTTAGCATTGCTGAACTACTGCAAGTGATGAGGTGTCTACCCCTCATCAAGGAACATAATAATTACACAAATAGTCTGTTCTTTGTGCTTGTTTGGTGCTTTTTGTTTTGGTATTGAATCAGTGTGTGGGGGTAGAACTCAAGGATACAGAATTGTAGACTTAGTCTCTATTAAGTCATTACAATAATGCTGTTTATCAATAAAACAGCTTTCTATGATATGAATTCGACCCCCCAACCCAATATTAAAATCAAAAAGCAATCGTCCCTGGGTGGGCTCGAACCACCAACCTTTCGGTTAACAGCCGAACGCGCTAACCAATTGCGCCACAGAGACAACGTTGTGACACCTTGCACCACCAGAATTTTTTGTGCTTGTCAAGGATGGAGAAGCAGCCATCAGGTGTCGAAAGTGGCTTGTAAGATTGGCAAGAACATAGCAGGCGAATTTCAGACCTCGGCAGATAGCCCGGCTAGCTCAGTCGGTAGAGCATGAGACTCTTAATCTCAGGGTCGTGGGTTCGAGCCCCACGTTGGGCGCATACCTTTTGTTTTCACAATTCAAAACTAGAGAAACATGGAAAACTAGAAAAAGTGCTTAGAGAGCAAAGACTTCCACCTATGAATGCTGTGTGTGTAAGCAGGACATGTTTGGTTGATAGTTTTATGCCAATCCAATCCCTTTGTCTCTGTGACCTTCCTATGTCGAGATATGGCCGTTTTAATTCATGCTACAACTCTCCACCGAGTTTTATGAAAATCGGTCGGGTAGTTTTTGCATAATCCTGCTAACAAAAAAACGGACGGACAAACAAACACACCACCGAAAACATTACCTCTCACCCAGGTAACTACAAGGTGGCTACTGTAGGAGTTCACAGAAGTTCTACAGTTTCAATCCTTCCAGGATTATGTAGGCCTAATAACTATCACAAACCACAGTAACCCCAGCAAAATACAACTCACCTGAATGCCACAGAAATGCAAAAACACTGCGCCCAACGTGGGGCTCGAACCCACGACCCTGAGATTAAGAGTCTCATGCTCTACCGACTGAGCTAGCCGGGCAACTGATTGCGTGATGGTTGGTTCCATTGAAGAACATTAGAGCATAGATGTCCTAAAAACGAGGAGCGAATTCTTTTGACCACTCATAGAGACTCTTATTGGAGGCATTTTCGGCCAGGATTGCTATTGACGAATAGGAACTGATTTTAAACCTGAACTGCCTGGATGCTAGCCAGTCGGTTGCTGGAGTTGAAGAATGGGCTGTCAGCATTGAGATATGAGATATGTGTGAATTTTCTATAAAAAAAAAAAGAATTTCAAAAAAAGAAAATCAGTGTGGTAGATTATGATAGTTAGGCTAGCGCTGCTCCGATGGTCTGCAAATTCTTTCTTGCAGATATTGCACAAGACCACGCTCTTATTAACTGTCCCATCTAGGAGTTTTCTGAAAGTTAACTTGAGAAAACTGAAGTTTATTCTTAAAGTAAACTCATATCTATGTTCTGAAGGCTTTTACAGAGGGGTTTGTTTAAATATAATTCATAGCCTGATTTATATAACATTTTATTTCTAAAAACATGGCTAACATTTTTTTTTCATGGCTGTTGACCTATTTTCTGATTTATGAAGTGATTAAAGTAATGTCAAAAATCCCCTCTGTAAAATCCCATTTTAATGTCAAAAACCCCCCCCCCAGATCCATCGATCGTCATCCGAAGCCGTTTCAGCAGGCGGCCCCATATATCACTTTCCCTATGTAGTGCCTCTCTAGCGTATTATTCGCACAGAAATGTACGTTTGAGATCATCTAACTTCCGTAGTTTGACGTATTTCCGACGCAAACAAGCTATAAGGGTGGGACATATGTTTAGAGGAATTTGATTGGAACATTGACAAGTGGACGGGTTTTAAGAACTTTAGACAGATTCGATAGAAGGATAGCGTTGATTGACGGGATTGACTTAACTGTTAATGGTGTTGTGTCATACCTTTTGTATCATAATTATGCTTGCTGCATTGACTATATGGCATTAATAGGCTCTTTGCACAAGCTCCAGTACTTCCTGAAACTCTACAGGCATTTTTCTTTCCTGTCCTATACTATAGGATGGAAGTGATTGATCAGGTGTGCTGCACACCGGATTCATCACAATTGCCATCCAATAGTATAGGACGGTACCAGCTTATTTGTTATAAACATATATAAATATATTAACGTGTATACCACGTTGCAGTCAGGTACGACTACAACGTTACTTCCTGTCCTGTTGGCAATACAACGTGCGAAATATACATCGAAATCATCACAGAAATCACAACGTTGTGTGCACATTACAGGTACGTTTGACCTGCACGTTGCAGCAACTTGTGTGCAGATACCGCGTTTGCGTTGCATGCACGTTTAACTTGACGTTGAGTGGACCATACAAACGTCTAAATTGCACGTTGCTGCAACCGGATTGTGTTTTTCCCATAGAAAAGTATCGATAGTGGTATCAATAAGGTCCCGGTCATAAGCAGACTCGGGTAACGGTATCAATATCAATCAATGATCCCCATCTCTATATTCATTCCAGTTCAACAGTTGCAGGCCTGAAGCTCGGGTAGGTTGCGGCCTCAAACCAAATGGCTGCTTCACCCACGAGGGCTCAATAAAGAGAGGTACCTCACCCAACTGATGTAGAAAAGGGAGGAGATGACGATCCGATCCACATTGAAGATTAACAGACAGCTGAAGAGACGACTCGCAGACTGACGATCTCAACAAAGTTCACCACTCGGCCACCTAGCCAGCTCCGTCAGTGTCTCTGCGTCCTTCGACTCCACAGTTACGCAGACCTACGCAGTTTGCTGGTCGCTTGCTTGTTAGCAAAGTCCAGGCAACAGTACGTGCTACTTGGTTAGCAGCTAGCTAACTTTGTTCTTCTTGGGTTGAGTTATCCACTCAAAACCTAGTCACAGTAACACCAATATATTTACTGAAAAGTCCTGGTCGAACACTTTCTATAAATGGTGTTTAAAACATTAACAAAACCGTTTGGTTCACTATAGAGCCGTACTAATGCGACTTCTTCACCCGTTTCCCACTTCGCCCACGTTTTACCCACGCTCACCCACACCCCCCATTCCGTCCTTTGACCTTGCATGTCATTGGCTGGTTAGCAACAGTTACAAAAATATTATTAATTCAGAAAACATTTATCTACTTCTTTCTTCTTATTTGTACATACATTTTAAAGCATTTTACCAGATACCATTACACAACAAATAATTAACATTATAAATGTAATTTCCAGTAAAACCTGAACATAACGAAATATTCACTTCTGTCAATGGGCTGTATCGTAACTTCATTGCTGGTCGATGAATTGTAACTTTTTAACCACAAAGGCTTTTTATTAGACTATGAACTTACTTATTCAACCTTATATTTATAGAGACATCAATAAATTCAACAGAGTTACACCTAGCAACATCAACAACCTCTGCCTGTGAGATCTGTAGCCACTCACAGGCCAGTGCGGAGATGTAATCCCGCCACCTGGTCCTTGATCTACCCTGCGGCCTCCTCCCAGCTGGACATGCCTGGAACACCTCCCTAGGGAGGCGTCCTCACTAGATGTCCAAACCACCTCAGCTAGCTCCACTCCGAGTCTCTCATGGATGACTGAACTTCTCACCTGGTCTCTAAGGGAGACACCAGCCACCCACCTGAGAAAAATCATCTCAGCCGCTTGTATCCATAATCTCTTTCTTTTGGTCATGACCCATCCTTCATGACCATAGGTGAAAGCAGGAAAGAAGATAGACTGGTAGATCAAGAGCTTTGCCTTTTGGCTCAGCTCTCTTTTCGTCACAACAGGGCGGTAAAGAGATTGCAGAACCGCTACTGCTGCTCCGATTCTCCGGCCAAACTCCCGCTCCATAGTCCGCTCACTTGTGAATAAGGCCCCCCGATACTTGAACTCCTTCACTTGGAGTAAGGACTCATTCCCTACTTGGAGTGGACAATCCACCAGTTTCCTGCTGAGAACCATAGCCTCAGATTTGGAGGTGCTGATTTTCATCCCAGCCGCGAACCGATCCAGAGATTGCTGGAGGTCACAGGCCGATGAGGCCATCAGGACCACATCATCTGCAAACAGCAGCAACGCGATCCCCAGCTTACTGAACTGCAAGCCCGCCCCTCCACGGCTACGCCTCGATATCCTGTCCATGAAAATCACAAACGAGATTGGTGACAAAGCGCAGCCCTGACGGAGGCCAATTCCTAGCGGAAAAGAATCTGACTTACTGCCGAGGACGGGACACGGCTCTCGCTCTGGGTGTACAGAGATTGGAGGGCCCTGAACAGGGACCCCCTCACCCCATACTCCCGCAGAATCCTCCACAATATCTCTTGACGGACCCGGTCATAAGCCTTCTCCAAATCCAGAAAACACATGTAGACAGGTTGGGCAAACTCCCAAGCCCCCTTTAAGATCCTCGCAAGAGTGAAGAGCTGGTCAGTGGTTCTGACCGAAAGTCCTTCTTCATGGTTTCTCCAAACTCCTCCCACACCCGCTGCTTTGCCTTACTAATACTCCCGAATACATAGTAATGATTGTGTAATAAGTGGGTAACTAAGTGGTAATAACATAAACCAAAACCTGGCCTGAGTAGGACAGAAGCAGAACACAGAAAGCCACACCCATCTCACACATACACACACAATACATGTACATTTATACCTACATACACCCATACGTACGTATTACGTAACACTGCTTCATTGTCAGTCTTGTGTGTGTTTGGTTGTACTTTGTACCGGATGCCAGACGGTAGCAAACACCACTCTCTGCCTTGGTATGCTTGGACCTGTCACAACATGTCTTCTGTGATAAATATTTGTAAGCCGGTATCTCCCCACTGTTTATCCAATCAGGTAGTGATGAAAACATTATTAGCCAAAAGTTATAAATGTTTGAGGTTTTGCCCTGAAACCTCAGATGTCACTGTAGGCTACTTTGGGCTTGGTTTGTTGACAATAAAACATTAAGTCTCTAACATCAAGTTATTGACTGTGTACAAAAGGTTACAGGTACAAAGTCCCTGGATGTTTCACCTTGAAAGTGATAGTAAAAGCACTTTGGAAAGAATACAAAGGAGGAGGAGTTAGAGTGACAGCCTATTTAAGTGAGAGGAGTGTCAGGAAAACACAAGTGTAGTAGTTATTTCAACGGGAAACATGGGAATAATCTACTCATACTTCTACCCAGAGGTAAGTAGGCTAAACTTGTACAATTTTAAGTTAAGGTTAACATACAGCCTTGAGGTCAGTGTAAGGGTTACTCCCAACATTTCTGTAGAAATTACTGCTAGTTTTCATGATCCAATTCTCATGATCCATGTTTTGTTTGTCCTAATTCATAATACATGAGGCTGATATCAAATTTCAAATGGGAAAGGCTAAACAGGTGGTACTCATCTCTAAAGGGTTCTTCTTCTTCGTTAGGGTCAGTTGTTTCTCCTCTCCCCCCCAGGATGGGGGCCGAAGGGCTATCCTTTTTCACCCCGAGCCTGAGTGAGGGGTCACCCGGGCTATATATCCGGGCACACCTCCAGGAGCCATGTCACTGTTTCGTCTTCCACAACCGTCAGGCCACGCATTCGTTATTGAAAGAAATAAAGTGTAAAAGCATTGTTAATATATTAGCAGTCACACTTACAGCTTAACTTTAGCCATATCCAATCCCAGAACCAAAACGTGTGTCAAGAAAAACTTGTATGTCTTGTATGTCGGATATATCTGCAATTTTTTATCTGCAAACTTGTTAGAACATTATAGGCTAGCCTTTGGGTTTGCACTCATCGTAGAGGTCAAAGCCTCATCTGCAACATAAGCTACTCTGTTAAAGTCATTATAAGAGAAAAGTAAATATGACATACTCGTAGCAGATAGCCTAACTGTTTGTCTGCTTCCAGCCTGAAGAAGAGGCAGGTGAGGAGGGACAGCCTTGCCAGGAGGACCTATCATCACCTGATGGGTGAGTTACCTGTATTTACACACACACACACACACACACACACACACACACACACACACACACGCTCTCTCTCTCTGAAGGTTGCTCTCTCAGGTGCACTCTATCGCTCTCTAAACTCTATCTCTCTCTATCTCTATCTCTATCTCTTTCTATCTCTCTATCTCATTCTCTCTTTCTCTTTCTCTCTCTCTCTATCTCTCTCTCTATCGCTTTCTCTCTCTCTTTCTCTCTCTCTCTCTCTCTTTCTCTTTCTATCTCTGTCTCTTTCTCTCTCTGTCTCTCTCTCTCTCTCTCTCTCTCTCTCTCTCTCTCTCTCTCTCTTTGTGTTGGTTTGCCAGTGTGGTCAAAGTTCAATATAATCTCTTCCTGGCGAGGCCTTTATCTACCTTTATGGAGATTAAAAGCTGTGTAGCTTTGTGTAGTGTAGTTTTGCAACACAAACTTTTGTCATCAGTGTTGCTCAGAGTCCCCCCCCCCTCCCTCCACAGGACAACTGAGCCAGAAGAAGAGGACACACATTCGGGGGGACCAGGCCAGGGGTCTCTAGAGGCACTGGATGTAAGCGTTTTACATTATATTACAGTCAGACACTTTTATCCAAAGCGACTTATAACAAGTACATTTGTCTAGAGTAAGTGAACTGTACAATGTAAAATGGAGGTTTCCCCCAGAAATTGTGTACGCATCAACCCCCAAAATACCCATTATACAGCTAAAATTATATACAGGAAACCCCTATATAGTGAGGCTTTTTTCATACACACCAAAAGTCGGAGTATCATAATGGGTAATGGTAAGAAATCATTATGGAGAGTTACATGGTGAGCTAAGTGGAGGACATACTTTCTCCTTGTTTCAATGACATAAATATCAAGTAGCCTAAACAAGATGAACAACTACACCGAACAGGGGTGATAGAGAGTATAGGGAGATCGAATGACCATTCAGACAACATTTAGAAGCATTCTCCTGAACAGATGTGTCAACATTCAGAAGCCACATCTTAACCCCATTCTATGCAAACAGGACAACCATACAGCATACTTTCATATGTATACAGTACACATACAGTAGACTATAGCTCAGCTATTTATAACTTAAATCTTCCTTCTAGGGTATAGAAAGGTATACATGTTTTTCCCCCTAAACAGAAAATCCAACTGTTTGTTTCTGAATCCCTCATTTTAGGATGTTGACAACCCGCATGATGTTGACAGAATTAACATCATCGTGAGGTTGGGAGGAGGGAAGACGATGGAGGTGGACGTGTTTCCTCTGGAGAGAATCAGGACTGTGCTGGAGATGATGTGTTCAAAGGCAGGAAAAAACCCCAACAAAATGCAGCTAGTTTTTGGAGGTAAAGAAAGAATGAGAACCATTCCTTTCTCTGTTTTTAAATACCGTTTAGCATTCTGAAACGGTGTCCTTCCCCTGTCTTAAAAGGCCTTCCATGTAGGCAGACACTTTTACAGAAGCTGACCCATGCGTGATAATGTCTATTCTCTGCTCACACAGAGGTTCTGGACAAGGACAAGACCATCAGAGACTACAAACTACGCCGTGGAAGCACAGTCAATCTCATTCATACTTAGCCAATATTTAACAAAAATCTGTTTCAAAACATTTTAACTGAGCTATCTGGGGAGAGGATGGTGCTAATCGCTGGGGAAAGATGGGTTTATAGCTCAATGGTGTATATCTATAGAACATGGGTAAGCTGGGTGTATAGCTCAATGATATATATCTATAGAACATGGGTAAGCTGTATAGCTCAATGGTATATATCTACAGAACATGGGTAAGCTGGGTGTATAGCTCAATGGTGTATATCTATAGAACATGGGTAAGCTGGGTGTATAGCTCAATGGTATATATCTATAGAACATGGGTAAGCTGTATAGCTCAATGGTATATATCTACAGAACATGGGTAAACTGGGTGTATAGCTCAATGGTATATATCTATAGAACATGGGTAAGCTGTATAGCTCAATGGTGTATATCTATAGAACATGGGTAAGCTGGGTGTATAGCTCAATGGTATATATCTATAGAACATGGGTAAGCTGGGTGTATAGCTCAATGGTATATATCTACAGAACATGGGTAAGCTGTATAGCTCAATGGTATATAGCTATAGAACGTGGGTAAGCTGGGTGTATAGCTCAATGGTATATAGTTTAGAACGTGGGTAAGCTGTATAGCTCAATGGTATATAGCTATAGAACGTGGGTAAGCTGTATAGCTCAATGGTGTATATCTATAAAACATGGGTAAGTGTACGGTTAAGTATAATGGAGCTGTTAACTGGAACAAGTTACGTTTGCATGCTAAAAGCATTACAAATAAAAATAAAACCTATAATATAGACTATAATATAGACTCATAGGAATGTCAGTCTGCAATTACCCAGTCCTAGTAGTCATGTTGTTGTGGTTGCTGTTGCTTGCTTTGTTTTGTTAACTCTAATTGTGTTGGGTTATTGTTGAAGAATGTTTATCTGATTTGTGGTTATTGTGGTTTGTTTATTGCTGGGTGCTGCCAAGCCATGCAGTCTTCCACTCACATCAAGGTCCACAATGAGAATACGTCTGAGACCTTATTGTGTTGTCCTTGACAGTGTTTTAAAGCTATGATGTGATCAGTTGTGGTCCTAATATTGTGTCAAATAAATGTAACTAAAATAGTCTAGGCTATCAATCAATCAATCAAAGCTTTATTTATATAGCGCATTTCATACCCAGAGGCAACACAATGCGCTTTACAGAGAACAAGGGAGGTGGGCATACATCCCACCCCTACATATTCCAGAGGGAAGCAAAAAACAGTAATCACCCGGGGGCCAGGTCCATAAAGCACCACATGTAGCATAACAGTTGAAAATAGTCTAATATCCATTCATACAGTTAACTGTGTCATCAGGGTCTGGAGGTTCATTTTATTTGTAATATTTTATACCACTAAAATGTGCAATAAAACATGTTATGTGTTTATTGTTTGTCAAGTCATCGATATGTTGCTAGAAAAACACGTTCTTAATGTAATAGTGTTAAAAGTCTTCTAAATGTCTACACAGCCATGATAAGAATTCACCACTGGGTTGTATTTGAAATGTAAGAACTCACAATGTCCACCAGGTGGCGACCTCATACCATGAATGGTAAGCGCAAGCAGCCTCTTTAAACCTCTGCCTGGTATGCATTTCTGACAGATAAGATATCCTACGTGTAAAAGAGCCAGCGTATTTTTAGTGGATTAAATGTCTGCCGTGACATTCAGACATCTCCAAACGCTGTATGAAATAGACGGTGTTTGACACAAGTCAAGTGTTTCATTAGCCTACTGGATAATGTACATAAATGATTTAGCTAACCACGTGACCAATGCGGAAATTGGCACAAAAGCAGCGAAAGCGGAGTGGATGCGCGCGGCTCTCCGTTCTTCAGTTGCGTTCCGTATTTTAGGGGCCGATGCTATTCGTTGGTGACTTGGGAGTAACATGATCTAGCGAAAGACTCCTTTCAAAAGCAACCGAATTTGCACCGAGAAGGTACACACTTGCTGAACTTATAGGTACGTTGCAGACCGAATTCTGACTGCTTGTTACATTGTATCAACTCTGTCGTAACTTCTTCCAGTCGTGGTGCGCGCGTGCGGGCATGACAGGTGGCACGAGCTGATATTTGTAGATTCGGTATGTCCGCTTTACTGCTGTAAATAAACGTGTCCCTCTGACATTAAAGATTCTAGCTCTATAAATAAAACGGTGCATTTAGGGCTATGCAATAAAACGTACCTATTTCAAGCAGTCTTGTCCTAAATACATATTGGAATATGCTCTCACTGACTGCCACATATGGTGCTACCGTGTTTTCAGACTGCAGAATTCGTTTTGAGTCCTTCATTGTTTTGGTGTTGTAGGCTATTCCCTGAAAGCTCACCATAACATCGATTAACATCCCAACCTTCAGTTCCTCACCTACGGGTCGCACTGATGGAAACTAGGCTACACCAAGAATGCTGTCCACTGATGTTAAGAGCCTATTTTAATGAATAACCACATTGTTTATTTGCTAGCCCCTCAGGCAAATCTCTCACTGCACTTATGGTCAGTTAGCCTACAGTGTGGTGCTGGATTCGTGAATGCGTAAAATACAGCCACGGACTTCAATCATGCTAAAGCCTTTCTCTCATTATTGTAGCACATTATTGTAGCACTACGTATTGGTGTTATATGATCTCTGTCCCTATTTCTAGAAGCATACCCTGCAGGCTGATTCTCCAGGTAGCCAGGCTTTTCAGCACCAGAGGGTTAGCCTATATGTCTGAGTCCCTTGACAGACTTTCTAATGATAGTTTAATTAGAAACAAATTCATCCATAATTTCAACAATTTCTCCTCGGTTATAAATAAAGTAGACTATCTATCTTTATAGTAACACGTTTAGTTGCTCAGATGACAGGAGCATCACACTGACGGGGGGATAGAGGGGTAGTGACTGTGTGCTACTGTGCTATTTTCAATGGACTTGATATTAGGTTCATTGATCTTGTTTTTGGCAGGGTGAGAAGAAGCAGGATCGTCACATACGGTCGTTGTTGTCTTTCCCAGGCTCTGTTGAACTCAGACGAGGAGGTTCAAGCCTCTGGTGCTTCTAGGTCCAGGACTTCTTCTGACAGTGAGTCGCTCTGGACGTAGCAAACCGACCTCCTATAGCCCCACGACCTTAGCCTCAACTTGAGTTTCATAGATCTCAAGATGACTGGAAAGGTTTGAGCATTGTAGTATTGAGTGCGGTGTTAAAAAGTTCATGTCTTTCTATCTACCATAAGCCAAGTTTACTCATGTTCATATCCCATCACATTTTCTTGGGTTCACAGTTTTGGCAAGTCAGTGGTCAATGTTAATTTTCCAGTGCCAGAAGAGCATGTCTTTTAGCTAAGAACCACTCACCATTCTGTTGAGTCAAGGTTTTCTTGGTTTGGTTCAATCTTCAAAGTCTCAAAAACAAGTACTAGAAACTGTCTGATGCAAAAGTTTTACTGCTGGGCTCAGAGTTGATACAGCAATAAAGTATAGATTAGAGTATAGAGAGAGTATAGATTCCGGAATCTAACTGCACTGTTACATCACTAGGTTTCTGAAACACCCTGTGGACATTTTTTAGAAACAGTTGACCTCCGGTGGACATCTTTTAGACCCAGTTTTACAATCATAGCTCTCAATTCATGTGCTTCAACTTTCCTCTCCTAACGACTGTGTGTTCATATCAAACTCCTCAACTTTCCTCTCTTCACGATAGACTGTTCTCCACTCTCCTTACTTTCATGATAGTGTGTTTAGCCATCTCTCTCATCTTTCCCTTTTAAAAGCCTGCTCTTCTAACCTTGGTCGGTTTTTCTGATCTTTTCCTACTCCTTATCTCCCCTCCACTGCCCTTTTTTTGGGGCGGCTGTAGCTCACTTGGTAGAGCGGGTCGTTCAGCGATCCAAGGGTCAGTGGTTCGAATCCCAGCTCCGACTGTCCATATGTCGAAGTGTCCTTGAGCAAGACACCTCACCCCAAATAGCTCCCAATGAGCAGGTTAGCGCCTTGCATGGCAGCTGCCGCCATTGGTGTGTGAATGGGTGAATGAGAGGCCATTGTAAAGCGCTTTGAGTGCCGCTAAGGTGGAAAAGCGCTATATAAGTCCATTTACCATTTTCTTAGATGATCTCATCTGACCTCTGCAGGTGTTCAGCCCTACAACTCAGGTCAACCAGAGTTCAGCTTCTGTTTCTCATCCAGCACTATTCAAACTGGATCTGAGATGATCACTTTAATCAACATCAATGAGATGATTAGTATGAGATGATTCATGAAAATAATCACAACAGTTCGTCTTCATTGCATTCATATATGCAATATTTTCCCTCCCATTTCCAGACCTGTGCAGTAGCCTGGCTGTAGCATCGTTCACTAACATTTAATCTGAAATTACAGCAGCGAGTGACTGGAGCTTCACCCCCACAGTCCTCCTTTAACCCTAATCCTCTTAGAATGTTTGGTGTGTGTGTGTATGTGTGTGTGTGTGTGCGCGTGGGCGTGTGTGTGTGCGTGTGCGTGCGTGTGTGTGCGCGTGTGTGTGTGTGTGTCTTTAATTGAAGTCTCTGCCGGGAGTCTCCTGCCCTGCTGGGCCCTGTTTGAACCACCATGCGAACCCGGGTCCTGGATTTAGACAAATAGCAGCTTGCTTTAGCCCCGGGAGAAGCTTTGATTTCCTGATTTCATTAATGATCGGATTTGACCCTGGCCCCACCCCCCCTTCTCCTTTTCTTGGAAACACATTTATGATTCATATCATTCATAGGTTTTTTTTTTTCAACATGAGGAAGATCCTCTTCCTTCTCATTTTTACCCCTTGTAGACTATACTTCCCCTCTCTCTCTCTCTCTCTCTCTCTAAAATTGAATATATTTGTATCTCTCTCACTCTTTCTCTATTTAAGCAATAAGACATGAGATGGAATGCTTTACTGTGGTTAATTGGCACGGCTGTGGTGCGGCCGCAGGCACAACGCGAAGCGGAGCACCGTAGACACCACAGCCGTGCCAATAAACCACAGTAAAGCACGACCTCCAGTGTCTTATTGCTTTTATACAACAGCACTGCACTGTCGTTAATTTTATTTCGGAAAAAGACAAGTTTATAGTGTTCAGTTTTGCTTAAATATGTTGTTTCAGACCTCCGCGATACAACAGCTAGTTCCGACTTTGATTACGATTGCTAGGCAACGCGAGTACGCTACGAGCGACAGGGAGTAGGAATACATCTGGTGATTAACCCAGTGCCATTATAGGGTTTTAAGGCACTGCTTGGAATGCGTCTTAGCCAATCACAATGCGCGGTCGGAACTAGCTGTTGTATAAATGTGTGTATCTCTCTCCTCACCTCCTGACTGTTGGCCGGGTCAGGTTCATCTGTGGCGTCAACCCTTGTTTATTGTCATCCTCTGTGTCCCAGGGTGGATTCGAGGTCGTACGGCAGACATGGCCAGACTGTGAGAGGCCTTGGGACCGCGACAGACCGCCACAGAGTGTGTTTCGACACGCGCACGCGTCCGTTTTGGACCGAGTTGGGCCGGCATGGCCACTGCTAGGAAGAGTAAGTACAGAACCTCAAGTGAACGCCGACTACACGTAGCAGAATGTGTACGGTAACCTCACGTGCCCGAAGCCTCCATTTTGTATCACAAGGGAACCCATGGCTCTGATAAGGGCATTCTCTCATCTCATTAGTCGACTTCTCTTCCCATCACTCCACCCGTGTCTTCCAACATTTCTCTGTCTCTGTGGGGTTTCAATTGTAAACGGTGATATTCTGTGAAACCCTCCGTGCCATGTTAACCAGGTGTAGCCAAGGCTACTTTACTGCCCTAATTTTCTCACCTTTCTTCCTTACAGAAGGGCTCCTCTGTGAGAAAGCAACTTAGTGTAAGCCCTTTTAAGCTCCACTACTCTTTGTCAACCCAGGGCTACTGTGGGGGATTACCAAGGGTGGTTGGGGCCGCTCTAGACCAGACCCATTGTTGATGTGTCTGGCTCAGGTTCCCTGACTAGACTACCCCTGTAGTCACCCATCAACACGGTGTGGTTTCCACACTTCCCCTAAGACCGGCTGGCCAGTCAACAGTGACCTGTTCTTGGTCCAGTGGTTTAGAATCCTCACCGCCAGGCACACAAACTGACGTTAAGGCACACAAACTGACGTTAAGGCACACAAACTCTCAAACTCACAATCTCACAGGTCTCCTCCAACAAATATCTTGGTGTAGAGAGGAAAAACATGGAAACAGCCAGACCCGGGGGAGCGTGTGTGTGTGTGTGTGTGTGTGTCATGTTTTTATAGCCATCATTAATACATCTCATATCCCCCCCGGAGGAGACAGTCTTTGTTCTTGCCCACAAAGAACTTTCCCTACGTCCTTGTCCTGCCTCTGCTTAGGTTACTGAGAGAGAGATGGGGGGGGAGAGAGGGGAAGGGAGGGAGGGAGGAAGGGAGAGAGGGAGGGGGAGAGAGAGGGAGGGGGGGAGAGGGGAGGGGGGGAGAGAGAGAGAGGGGGTGGAGGGAGGGAGGGAGAGAGGAAGGGAGAGGGAGGGGGAGAGAGAGACGTGAGCATCTCCATAGAACGTGCGTTTGGAAGCTCAAAGAACTCTCGTCAAGATGTCTTCTCTAAAAAAGAATAAGGGAGTCGGAAACGAGCGAGAGAGAGAGAGAGAGGGAGAGAGAGAGAGAGAGAGAGAGAGAGAGGTGGAGAGAAAGAGCCGGACAATAGCGTGCATGTGATGGGTGTCAGACGGAGAGATGGAGAGATTGAGAGGGAGAGATGGAGAGATTGAGATGGAGAGATTGAGAGGGAGAGATTGAGAGGGAGAGATTGAGAGGGAGAGATTGAGAGGGAGAGATGGAGAGGGAGAGATGGAGAGGGAGAGATGGAGAGGGAGAGATGGAGAGGGAGAGGGAGAGGGAGAGATGGAGAGGGAGAGGGAGAGATGGAGAGGGAGAGATGGAGAGAGGGAGAGATGGAGGGAGAGATGGAGAGGTGGAGAGGTGGAGAGGGAGAGGTGGAGAGAGGGAGAGATGGAGAGATGGAGAGGGAGAGAGATTGAGAGGGAGAGAGATTGAGAGGGAGAGAGGGAGAGATGGAGGGTAATCAGGAATCTAAGATCCAGTTGAGGCTGAAGGAAATGGTTATGAAGACAAAGACACAGATTTGGAGAGAGGGAGGGAGAGAGAGTGTGTGATTCCAGCCTATTTATTGCACTGTACTGTGTGTGTGTGCATGTGTGCATGTGTGTATGTGTGTATGTGTGTATGTGTGCTGTGTGTATGTGTGCTGTGTGTATGTGTGCGTGTGTGTGTGTGCGTGCTGTGTGTCAGATTGGATTTGCCTGTTCAAACCAGAGATTCAACGATTCGTTCTTCTTTTTTTTCTCATATTCCTAGAGAATGGGGATTGTCTGTCCTGTCTAAAAAGGCACAGACCTCTCAGCTGTGAGATCTTGAGACACAGAGGCCGGGCCAACAGCTTCCTCCTCGTCATGGACTAGCCACTCTGCTCATACCTGATTACAACACACACAAACCATAAATACACACCAGCCCATACCTGATTACAACACACACAAACCATAAATACACACCAGCCCATACCTGATTACAACACACACAAACCATAAATACACACCAACCCATACCTGATTACAACACACACAAACCATAATGGACACAAACCATAATGGACACCATAATGTTTTGTTTTTGTTTTTGTCATAAACTAATTCCTCTGTTACGCTGGGCTGGCCAGGCTCTTCCCCTGTTACGCTGTGCTGGCCAGGCTCTTCCTCTGTTACGCTGTGGGCTGGCCAGGCTCTTCCCCTGTTACGCTGGGCTGGCCAGGCTCTTCCTCTGTTACGCTGTGGGCTGGCCAGGCTCTTCCTCTGTTACGCTGGGCTGGCCAGGCTCTTCCTCTGTTACGCTGGGCTGGCCAGGCTCTTCCTCTGTTACGCTGGGCTGGCCAGGCTCTTCCCCTGTTACGCTGTGGGCAAACCGTTTGCCGGGAGGAAGTCGATGATAAGAGAACAGAAGGCTTTTAATTAGCGAAGGATAACATGCTAATGATGCTAAGCTAATGGATCATGCTAATGATGCTAAGCTAATGGATCATGTGCGTCTGGGGGAGCGTGGCGGCCATCGGGCTCTCAGCGGCCCGGTGACTAGTTGAAGGTCATGAATACTGCACATGCAAACATTACACACACACACACACACACACACACACACACAGTGTACATCTTTATTTAGCTCACCAGTAGTGGTTTCCTGTGGGGAAATCTGGATGCCAGCGATGGACATGGAGTCCTAGCGTGTTTACACAACGATCACAGCAAGTTACGGTGACCTCGTTAGCTTCCCACGAGAGAAAAACGTGACATTTTAAACTTTTGATTGTATATGATTGGGCCTATTCAAGACTTGAGAACAATGTCGAAAGATTTGAGAAACCATCTGTGTCCTCGGAGTCCAGTGAAGCTTGAACAAACTTCCTTTTTTGGGGGGGGAGGGTGTTATTCAAGTTTTTATTGCATGTATCTTGGTGCGTGACAGTACAGTGTTTCACATTGTGAGATGTTCTTTGTTGCTTACAATGCCATTTTAACCCCCAAACTAAATATTTGTTGTGAAGGAGGGAGACAAACCTGTTTAATGCGTAAAGATAAGAGTTGTACAGTACTGGAACAGAGTAAACCACAGTACAGTACTGGAACAGAGTAAACCACAATAACAACAGAGTTTCTGTCCTCCAAGGAATTTGTGTCAGTCTTGAGAAGAAACGTCTGCTTGTTGATCTAAATGGAGATCAGCATAATTAGAAAGTTAAATTAGGAGTTGTAAAAACAATCTCAGCACTGCAGTGTGTGTGTGTGTGTGTGTGTGTGCGCGTGTGCGTGCGTGCGTGCGTGCGTAACAGATCTGGCCAAAGCTTATCTCCATAACTATATTGAACATGAAGCAGTTGAGGTTATCTCTCCCTGTTTCTCTCTCACTCTCTCCCTCCCTCCCCCTCTCTCCCCTGTTCCTCTCTCTCTACCTCCATCACCCTGTTCCTTTCTCTCTCTCCCTCCCTCCCCCCTCTCTCTCCCTGCCCCTCCCCTCCCCTGTTTCTCTCTCCCCCCTGGTTCTCTCCCTCCCCCTCTCTCTCTCTCTCTCTCTCTCTCTCTCTCTCTCTCTCTCTCTCTCTCTCTCCCTCCCCTCCCCTGTTTCTCTCTCCCCCCTGGTGCTCTCCCTCTCCCTCCCTCTCTCTCCCTCTCTCCCTCCCTCCCCTCTCTCTCCCTGCCCCTCCCCTGTTTCTCTCTCCCCCCTGTTGCTCTCTCCCTCCCTCTCTCTCTCTCTCTCTCTCTCTCTCTCTCTCTCCCTCCCCCTCTCTCTCCCTGCCCCTCCCCTCCCCTGTTTCTCTCTCCCCCCTGTTGCTCTCTCTCTCCCTCTCTCTCCCTCTCTCTCTCTCTCTCTCTCTCCCCTCCCCTCCTCTACTGACCTGTTGAATGTTTTCTAGATGAGATCAGTGCTTGGAGTCTGATAAGAGGGGCAGTGACGTATGTATTTCTATCCAGGGGCTTATTGCTCCCAGTGATAACTTGAATTACTTCAAAGTGCCGTCCATTCCATGATGACGCTTATAAGGGGTTGACAGGGGCTCTAGCAAGGAGTGTGTGTGTGTGTGTGTGTGTGTGCGCTCGCGGATATGGGTGTATGCAGGAGATGTTTCCCGTTCACTTAAGTGTGAATCGCTGTTTGTGCCACATTAAGGGGTGTGTGTGTGTGTGTGTGTGTGTGTGTCGCCTTATTGAGGCCGTTTCTCTTCTCTCCCCCCCAGACTCCGCGTCGAAGCAGGGGGGCGTGCGTTTCTCGGCGGAGGCGTCCCCCGCCCCCTCCCACGTGCACTTTGACGAGAAACTGCACGACTCGGTCGTCATGGTGATCCCCGAGCCTGACGGGAACTTCATGGTCAAGGTGGGGCTTTTGGATTAAGGACTGGCCTCATGGGTAATCGCTCACACACTACAAGCACACCAGACACACACACACACACACACATAGACACACACACACACACACACACATAGACACACACAGACACACACACACACACACACACACATAGACACACACACACACACACACACATAGACACACACAGACACACACACATAGACACACACATAGACACACACACAGACAGACAGACAGACAGACACACACACACACACGCACACACACACACACGACAGACAGACAGACAGACAGACAGACAGACACACACACACACCTCTTTTCCCTGGTTCCACCAGCAGGCTCGTATTGATGGATGGGACCGGGCGATATAACTCCATTAGATGGAGCATCAGGAAGCGCCCCGGGCCCTCGTTTGTTTTGGGGGAGATTAGATCCCGGCCTGCTCGCTCGTCCAGGCTTCCTGGTGTCCAATCAGAGCCCCCCCCCTCCGATCAGAGCCCCCCCCCTCCCTCTGAGAGCCCCGAGTCTCTGGGGAGGAGGGCTGCTCAGCGTCTCCCGGCCCTTTGGCCTCTTCCCGTCCGTCCTTCACGGCGAGGTCGCCGCGGGGTCGCCGCGGGGTCGAGGCTCATCTCCCCTATCTGACCTGAAGGCTCAGGAACACGAACGTTGGCGCTTCCTCGTCCGCCCCCCCCCCCCCCCACCTCCTTTTTCTCTCCACCTCTCCGCAGTTCTCCACGGCTCCACCTGTGCCCCCGGGAACCACCAGTTCCCCCTGACGTTCTGCCCAACACTGCCCGCCCAACACTGCTCGCCCAACACTCCCCACCCAACACTGCCCACCCAACACTGCCCGCCCAACACTCCCCGCCCAACACTCCCCGCCCAACACTCCCCACCCAACACTCCCCGCCCAACACTCCCCGCCCAACACTCCCCGCCCAACACTCCCCGCCCAACACTCCCCGCCCAACACTCCCCGCCCAACACTCCCCGCCCAACACTGCCCACCCAACACTCCCCACCCAACACTCCCCACCCAACACTCCCCGCCCAACACTCCCCACCCCCCACCCAACACTCCCCACCCAACACTCCCCGCCCAACACTCCCCACCCAACACTCCCCGCCCAACACTCCCCACCCAACACTCCCCACCCAACACTCCCTACCCAACACTGCCCACCCAACACTCCCCGCCCAACACTCCCCGCCCAACACTCCCCGCCCAACACTCCCCGCCCAACACTCCCCGCCCAACACTCCCCACCCAACACTCCCCACCCCCCGCCCAACACTCCCCGCCCAACACTCCCCACCCAACACTCCCCACCCCCCACCCAACACCCCCCACCCAACACTCCCCACCCAACACTCCCCACCCAACACTCCCCACCCAACACTCCCCACCCCCCACCCAACACTCCCCGCCCAACACTCCCCGCCCAACACTGCCCGCCCAACACTCCCCGCCCAACACTGCCCGCCCAACACTCCCCGCCCAACACTCCCCGCCCAACACTCCCCACCCAACACTCCCCGCCCAACACTCCCCGCCCAACACTCCCCGCCCAACACTCCCCGCCCAACACTCCCCACCCAACACTCCCCACCCAACACTCCCCGCCCAACACTCCCCGCCCAACACTCCCCCCCCAACACTCCCCGCCCAACACTGCCCGCCCAACACTCCCCACCCAACACTCCCCGCCCAACACTCCCCGCCCAACACTCCCCGCCCAACACTCCCCGCCCAACACTCCCCGCCCAACACTCCCCGCCCAACACTCCCCACCCAACACTCCCCACCCAACACTCCCCGCCCAACACTCCCCGCCCAACACTCCCCACCCAACACTCCCCACCCAACACTCCCCACTCCCCGCCCAACACTCCCCACTCCCCGCCCAACACTCCCCACCCAACACTCCCCGCCCAACACTCCCCACCCAACACTCCCCACCCAACACTCCCCGCCCAACACTCCCCGCCCAACACTCCCCACCCAACACTCCCCACCCAACACTCCCCGCCCAACACTCCCCACCCAACACTCCCCGCCCAACACTCCCCGCCCAACACTCCCCGCCCAACACTCCCCGCCCAACACTCCCCGCCCAACACTCCCCGCCCAACACTCCCCGCCCAACACTCCCCGCCCAACACTCCCCGCCCAACACTCCCCGCCCAACACTCCCCACCCAACACTCCCCACCCAACACTCCCCGCCCAACACTCCCCGCCCAACACTCCCCACCCAACACTCCCCACCCAACACTCCCCACTCCCCGCCCAACACTCCCCACCCAACACTCCCCGCCCAACACTCCCCACCCAACACTCCCCACCCCCCACCCAACACTCCCCGCCCAACACTCCCCGCCCAATACTCCCCACCCAACACTCCCCACCCAACACTCCCCGCCCAACACTCCCAGCCCAATACTCCCCACCCAACACTCCCCACCCAACACTCCCCGCCCAACACTCCCCGCCCAACACTCCCCGCCCAACACTCCCCACCCAACACTCCCCACCCAACACTCCCCACCCAACACTGCCCACCCAACACTCCCCGCCCAACACTCCCCGCCCAACACTCCCCGCCCAACACTCCCCGCCCAACACTCCCCGCCCAACACTCCCCGCCCAACACTCCCCGCCCAACACTCCCCGCCCAACACTCCCCACCCAACACTCCCCACCCCCCGCCCAACACTCCCCGCCCAACACTCCCCACCCAACACTCCCCACCCCCCACCCAACACTCCCCGCCCAACACTCCCCGCCCAACACTCCCCGCCCAACACTCCCCGCCCAACACTCCCCGCCCAACACTCCCCGCCCAACACTCCCCACCCAACACTCCCCGCCCAACACTCCCCGCCCAACACTCCCCGCCCAACACTCCCCACCCAACACTCCCCACCCAACACTCCCCACTCCCCGCCCAACACTCCCCACCCAACACTCCCCGCCCA